>NC_052149.1:134501325-134843471 GCF_902713615.1 Scyliorhinus canicula | reverse complement strand
TGCCTCCCTGGTGCAAGGGTCAAGGATGTCTCGGAGCGGCTGCAGGACATTCTGGGGGGGGAGGGTGAACAGTCAGCTGTCGTGGTGCACATAGGCACCAACGATATAGGTAAAAAACGGGATGAGGTCCTACAAGCGGAATTCAGGGAGTTAGGAGTTAAACTAAAAAGTAGGACCTCAAAGGTAGTAATCTCAGGTTTGCTACCAGTGCCACAAGCTAGTCAGAGTAGGAATGTCAGGATAGATAGGATGAATGCGTGGCTCGAGAGATGGTGCAAGAGGGAGGGATTCAAATTCCTGGGGCATTGAGGCCGGTTCTGGGGGAGGTGGGACCAGTACAAACCGGACGGTCTGCACTTGGGCAGGACTGGAACCGATGTCCTGGGGGGGGGGGGGGGGGGGGGTTTGCTAGAGCTGTTGGGGATGGTTTAAACTAATGTGGCAGGGGGATGGGAACCGATGCAGGAAGTTGGAAGGTAGTAAAACAGACGGAAGCAAAAGGAAGTAAGGGGAAAAGTGCAAGGCAGAGAAGACATAGTCAAAAATCAAAAAGGGCGACAGTACAAGGTACAGTGACTGAGGGGAGCTCAGTGAATAGGCCCAGTAATACTAAAAGGAATAAAACTGGAGATGTTAAGATTCAAAACAGAGGTAAAAAAACCAACATAAGTTTACTTTACCTGAATGCTCGTAGTATTCGGAATAAAGTAAATGAGTTGATGGCACAAATCATCGTGAATGACTATGATTTAGTGGCCATTACTGAAACATGGTTAAAGGATGGTCACGACTGGGAGTTAAATATCCGAGGGTATCAAACTATTCGGAAGGACAGAGTGGATGGTAAGGGAGGTGGTGTTGCTCTGTTATTTAAGGATGACATCCAGGCAATAGTAAGGTTGAATCCATTTGGGTGGAAATCAGGAATAGTAAGGCGAAAAAGTCACTGATAGGAGTAGTCTATCAGCCACCAAATAGTAACGTTATGGTGGGGCAGTGAATTAACAAAGAAATAACTGATGCATGTAGAAATGGTACAGCAGTTATCATGGGGGATTTAAATCTACATGTCGATTGGTTTAACCAGGTCGGTCAAGGCAACCTTGAGGAGGAGTTTATAGAATGTATCCGCGATAGTTTCCTAGAACAGTATGTAGTGGAACCTACGAGGGAACAAGCGGTCCTAGATCTTGTCCTGTGTAATGAGACAGGATTGATTCATGATCTCATAGTTAGGGATCCTCTCGGAAGGAGCGATCACAATATGGTGGAATTTAAAATACAGATGGAGGGTGAGAAAGTAAAATCAAATACTAGTGTTTTGTATTTAAACAAAGGAGATTACAATGGGATGAGAGAAGAACTAGCTAAGGTAGACTGGGAGCAAAGACTTGATGGTGGAACAGTGGAGAACCTTCAAAGCGATTTTTCACACTGCTCAGCAAAGGTTTATACCAACAAAGAGGAAGGACGGTAGAAAGAGGGAAAATCGACCGTGGATATCTAAGGAAATAAGGGAGAGTATCAAATTGAAGGAAAAGCATATAAAGTGGCAAAGATTGGTGGGAGACTAGAGGACTGGGAAATCTTTAGGGGGCAACAGAAAGCTACTAAAAAAGCTATAAAGAAGAGTAAGATAGAGTATGAGAGTAAACTTGCTCAGAATATAAAAACAGACAGTAAAGTTTTTACAAATATATAAGACAAAAAGAGTGGCTAAGGTAAATATTGGTCCTTTAGAGGATGAGAAGGGAGTTTTAATAATGGGAAATGAGGAAATGGCTGAGGAACTGAACAGGTTTTTGGGTCGGTCTTCACAGTGGAAGACACAAATAACATGCCAGCGACTGATAGAAATGAGGCTATGACAGGTGAGGACCTTGAGAGGATTGTTATCACTAAGGAGGTAGTGATGGGCAAGCTAATGGGGCTAAAGGTAGACAAGTCTCCTGGCCCTGATGGAATGCATCCCAGAGTGCTAAAAGAGATGGCTAGGGAAATTGCAAATGCACTAATGATGATTTACCAAAATTCACTAGACTCTGGGGTGGCCCGGTGGATTGGAAATTAGCAAACGTGACACCACTGTTTAAAAAAGGAGGTAGGCAGAGAGCAGGAAATTATAGGCCAGTGAGCTTAACTTCGGTAGTAGGGAAGATGCTGGAATCTATCATCAAGGAAGAAATAGCGAGGCATCTGGATAGAAATTGTCCCATTGGGCAGACGCAGCATGGGTTCATAAAGGGCAGGTCGTGCCTAACTAATTTAGTGGAATTTTTTGAGGACATTACCAGTGCAGTAGATGACAGGGAGCCAATGGATGTGGTATATCTGGATTTCCAGAAAGCCTTTGACAAGGTGCCACACAAAAGGTTGCTGCATAAGATAAAGATGCATGGCATTAAGGGTAAAGTAGTAGCATGGATAGAGGATTGGTTAATTAATAGAAAGCAAAGAGTGGGGATTAATGGGTGTTTCTCTGGTTGGCAATCAGTAGCTAGTGGTGTCCCTCAGGGATCCGTGTTGGGCCCACAATTGTTCACAATTTACATAGATGATTTGGAGTTGGGGACCAAGGGCAATGTGTCCAAGTTTGCAGATGACACTAAGATAAGTGGTAAAGCGAAAAGTGCAGAGGATACTGGAAGTCTGCAGAGGGATTTGGATAGGTTAAGTGAATGGGCTCGGGTCTGGCAGATGGAATACAATGTTGACAAATGTGAGGTTATCCATTTTGGTAGGAATAACAGCAAATGGGATTATTATTTAATCGATAAAATATTAAAGCATGCCGCTGTGCAGAGAGACCTGGGTGTGCTAGTGCATGAGTCACAGAAAGTTGGTTTACAGGTGCAACAGGTGATTAAGAAGGCAAATTGAATTTTGTCCTTCATTGCTAGAGGGATGGAGTTTAAGACTAGGGAGGTTATGTTGCAATTGTATAAGGTGTTAGTGAGGCCATACCTGGAGAATTGTGTTCAGTTTTGGTCTCCCTACTTGAGAAAGGACATACTGGCACTGGAGGGTGTGCAGAGGAGATTCACTAGGTTAATCCCAGAGCTGAAGGGGTTGGATTATGTGGAGAGGTTGAGTAGACTGGGACTGTACTCCTTGGAATTTAGAAGGATGAGGGGGGATCTTATAGAAACATTTAAAATTATGAAGGGAATAGATAGGATAGATGCGGGCAGGTTGTTTCCACTGACGGGTGAAAGCAGAACTAGAGGACATAGCCTCAAAATAAGGGGAAGTAGATTTGGGACTGAGTTTAGGAGGAACTTCTTCACCCAAAGGGTTGTGAATCTATGGAATTCCTTGCCCAGTGAAGCAGTTGAGGCTCCTTCATTAAATGTTTTTCAGGTAAGGATAGATAGTTTTTTGAAGAATAAAGGGATTAACGGTTATGGTGTTCGGGCCGGAAAGTGGAGCTGAGTCCACAAAAGATCAGCCATGATCTCATTGAATGGTGGAGCAGGTTCGAGGGGCCAGATGGCTTACTCCTGCTCCTAGTTCTTATGTTCTTTACTCCCCAGTGAAGTGCTCGGCTCTGAAATCTGCAGCAACAAATCATCGGCATATAAGGAAACTCGTGTTCCACCCCACTCCCCATTATGCCCCTCCACCGAGTTCCTCAGCACAATAGCCATGGGCTCGACAGCCAATGCAAAGAGAAGGGGGGACATGGGGCACTCTGCCACGTGCCTCGTACGCCGATGTAATATGAAATACCCTGAGTTCATACTGTTTGTGCACACGCTCGCCATCGGCTCCTTATAGCAGCTGCACACTAAATTTCTCCAAAAACACCATCAAATAGCTCCCCTCAACCCGATCAAACACCTTCTCCACATCGAACGCCACTACCTTTCATTTCCCTCCCCTCTACTGGAGAAAGCACCACGTTCAGCAACCTCGTCACATTCGAGGATAACTGTGTTCCACCTTTGGGAGACACTCTTCTAACCTTAACGCCAACACCTTTGTCAGTATCTTGGGATTCAGCAGAGATATGGGCCTATACGACCCAGACTACACTGGTTTCTTTTCATTATTTAACAACAGCGAGATGGAAGTCTGCCTCAATGTTTGCGGCAAGACATCTCTACCCAACACGTCATCAAACATTCCCACCATCAACGGCGTCAACTTGTCCTTAAATCTTTTATAATATTTGACCGGAAATTCATCGGGTCATACCGCCTTCCCTGCCTGCTTCCTCCCATTTCCACTTTAACCTCCTGCTTCCCCACCAGCACTTCCAACACTGCCCTCTCTGTCTCTCCCAACCTTGGACACTCCAGCCCACCCAGAAACTCCCTCATCTCCTGCTCCTCCGGTAGCTCCTACCTATACAGATCCCCATAAAACTCCTCAAACACTTCATTAATTTGTTTTGGTGCCACCACCAACTCCCCTGCCTTAACCTGCACCAAACTGTCTCCCTTCGGAGCTGACCTGCCAGCTTCTTCCCATACTCATAGACAGCTCCCCTCACCCTCCTCAGCTGATGCACCGCTTTCCCCGTGGACAATAGGTCAAACCTCGCCTGCAACTCCTTCCTCTTTGCCAGGAGACCCGGGTCTGGGTCTCCCATGTACCTTCCATCCACCTCCAAAATCTCTTCTAGTTGCCATTCCTCCCTCTCCATCTTAGCTTTAAACAAGATCACCTCCCCCCTCACCACCGTCTCCCAGACCACCGACCACAAGACCTCCCCAGAGCAATAAACCCCACATACTCCTCAATCACCTTCCCTATCTTGTCACAGAAGTTCCAGTCTGCCAATAACCCCACATCCATTCTCCATCCTGGCGTCTGGGCTACCCACTTCTCCAAAACCAATGCGGAGCATGACCCGAGATCACAATTGCAGAGTACTCCAACCTCTTAAGCCCAGCCAACAGAGCTTTCCACACCACAAAAAAGTCAATTAATACATCTTGTGCACCTGGGAGAAAAACAAATACTCTTGATCCCTTGGGTGTAAAAACATCAACGGGTCCGCCCCTCCCATCTCCCTCATGAGCCCATCCAACGCTTTTGCAACCCATCCACCCTCCTCTGCGACTGGGTCAGCGTGCTCGGCTTGCACCTGTCCACCTTCGGTTCCAACACTACCTTTCGGTCCCCCTCCCCTCCCTACTATCAGCTCATGGGTGGCACGGTAGCACATTAGTTAGTACTGTTGCTTCAGAGTGCCAGGGACCTGGGCTCAATTTCCGGCTTGGGTCACTCTGTGCGGCGTCTGCACGTTCCTCCCGTGCCTCCTCCAGAGACTCTGGTTTTCTCCCACTTGTCCCGAAAGACATGCTTGTTAGTTAATTTGACATTCTGAATTCTCCCTCAGTGTACCCGAACAGGCACCGGATGTGGCGACTGGGGGATTTTTTTTACAGTAACTTGATTGCATTGTTAATTTAAGCCTATTTGTGACACTAATAAGGATTATGATTATGATCATGGTTATCTAAATCCAGGATGGCACTCAACGCCCTCTTCACAAACTCGCATCATCCCAATTGGGGCCACATACGCTTGCCAGCACCACCAACCTCCCCTCTAACGGACCTATCACGTACCTGCCGCCCGCCCCCCCCCCGATTAGACACCACGGGTGGGATTCTCCGACCCAAACCCCCCCCCCCCCCCGGGCGCTGGGTTGGAGAATCGCCGGGGAGGGGGGGGGGCGGTGTGAATCCTGCCCCCTCCGGCTGCCGAATTCTCCGGCACCGGGGATTTGGTGGGGGCGGGAATTGCGCCGCGCTGGTCGGCGGCCACTGGCACCAGCCCCCCAGGTGATTCTCTGGCACGTGATGGGCCGAGTGGCCGCCCGTTTTCGGCCGGTCCCGCCAGCATAAATTAGAGTAGGTACTTAACGGCGGGACACTGGCTGCGCGGGCGGCCTCCGGGGTCCTTGGGGGGCGGGGAGGATCTGGCCCCGGGAGGTGCCCCTACGGTGGCCTGGCCCGCGGTTGGGGCCCACCGATCTGCAGGCGGGCCTGTGCCGTTGGGGCACTGTATTCCTCCGCGTTGGCTGCTGTTTTCCTTGTGATGGCCGACGCAAAGATGAACCCCCCTTCTGGGGGGTTGGCGTTCCCGCGCAAGTGCCAACTCGCGCCGGCCGGCGGAGGCCCTTAGGCGCCGGTTGGAGTGGCGCCAAGCCCCTTCTGCACCGGCAGATGGGGCGCAAACCACACCAGCACCGGCCTAGCCCCTGAAGGTGCGGAGGATTCCGCTCCTTTTGGGCGGCCCGACGCCGGAGTGGTTCATGCCTCTCCTCGGCGCCGGGACCGCCCGCCCCACCGGGTAGGGGAGAATCCCGCCCCACCTTCTCCATCTGAAACTTCATCCTGTTGCCCACCAATATCGCTACCCCCCCTCCTCGAGCCCTACTTTCGAACCCCCCGAACCCCGAATGAAACACCTGACTCACACAACCCTTGGTGAGCCACACCTGATCTTTCACCCTTAAATACATATCCTGCAGCATCACCACATCAGCTTTTAAACTCTTCAAATGAGCAAAAACTCTTGACCTCATCACTGGCCCCCGAATCCCCCCACGTTCCATGTCACTATTCTGACCAGAGGTCTCTCGCACACCTCCTGTCTGCTATCATCATAACCCGGGCCCTGTCCCTCCGGCCAGGCCTGCCCCAATCTTTTGTTATGGTTGAACCTTCTTCCAGAACAGAATCCCCCCTTCCACTTCCTCTTACAAACACCTCTCCCAGTAATCATTCCCTCCCCCAACTTTCAACCTCGCAGGTCCATTGAGCCCTGTTCGACCAGGATCCAGCGACTGGGGCTCCTCCCCCCACCACACCCCCGTTCACTAGCCAACGTTTGTTTGCTAGTGCAGTGACCCATGCCAGCGCTTCCCCCTCCTCAGTAAACCGGCTCCACATACCGCAACAATCCCCCACCTCCCTCCTATTAAAGAACAATACATAACCATGCCCATAGAAAAAATGAATAAAACCAAAACCAAACACAAGTGAATAACAGTAAGCAAAACCTCCCCATTCGAGAGACAGAAAAAACAACAAAACCCCAAATAAATGGAAAACCTCCATAAGAAGAAAACACCACCCCCATCCTAACAAACCAAGTCCAAGTCCCAACTCTCATCTCAGTTCCAGTCCTTCAACTTAACGAACACCTCCACCGTCTCAAAATCAAAATTCCTCGAGTTGTGCGTCACTCTCAACTACGCAGGGTAGACCACTCCAAATCTCACTCCACTGCTATACAATGTCACCTTCACCCGTCCAAAGGCCATCCGTCTTCTCGCCAGCTCCACCGTCAGGTCTTGGTATATTTGTATACCAACGCCTTCCCACTTCATCTCTTGTCTCTGCTTCACCCAGCTCAAGACCTTCTCCTTACATGGAACTTGTGAAAGCAGATTATAACCTAGCTCCCTCAATTCTTGTTGTCGGACCTGATCCCTTTTTCTACCTATGTCGTTGGTACCAAGGTGAACCACAACCTCTGTTTGCTCTCCCCCATCAGAATGCCCGCCAGCTGTTCAGTAACATCCCTGACCCGGGCATCAGGGAGGCAACACACCGTCCTTGAGTCACTTCTGCGGCCACAGAAATGCCTGACTGCTCCCCTCATATCCCTGAGTTGTCCCTTGTAACAGTGGACAGGTTTTGGGGAATCAAGATGTAGCTTAAGTACACCAGAATTTCCAGCCGAAAATAACGTGCTACTGTAGAGACAGTAATCAGCTGGTTCAGTTTGGGTTCTGGTGAATGGTTAACCCCTTGGATGTTGTTAGTGGGGGATTCAGCACCGGTAATGCCTTGAGACAGTTAGATTCTGTCTTGTTGAAGATAGCCATTGTCTGTATAAGGACCCTGTTGATTCCCTTAGTTCATATTTCTTTTACTTTGTCTTTATTGTTTTTGGCCCATGGATCATTAGTGGAGAAATACCTTTAAGTCAAACAGAGGAAGTAAGGAACTCAAAGTGTCAAAATAGTACACTGTTATCAAGTTCTGTATTTTGGGCAGAATAACCCAGACTTTATGGCACCCAAGAGATTGGAGGGGTTTGATTTGATTGGCCATCTGCCAACCAACAGATTGGCCATGGACAGTATTCTGCCTGGCAACCGACAGCAATTGATTTCTGTCAAGTGGGAGAACCCAAGAGGGTTCTCAAGGAACCCAAGGGGCAGCACGGTAGCATGGTGGTTAGCACAAATGCTTCACAGCTCCAGGGTCCCAGGTTCGATTCCCGGCTGGGTCACTGTCTGTGTGGAGTCTGCACGTCCCCCCCGTGTGTGCGTGGGTTTCCTCCGGGTGCTCCGGTTTCCTCCCACAGTCCAAAGATGTGCGGGTTAGGTGGATTGGCCATGATAAATTGCCCGTAGTGTCCTAAAAAGTAAGGTTGGGGGGGGGGGGGGGTTGTTGGGTTACGGGTATAGGGTGGATACGTGGGTTTGAGTAGGGTTATCAATGCTCGGCACAACATCGAGGGCCGAAGGGCCTGTTCTGTGCTGTACTGTTCTATGTACTGTTCTATGTTCTAAGCCATTAGACCCTCAAAGTGGAAGCAGCTCTACCTCTCTGCTCTACCACCAACATTCTGAAGGCAGAAGCCTCTAGACCTTCAAACCCTTGAATGCTACCTGCTATTTCTGTGAGTCGACTGTGAAAATCGTTACAAGGTGAAATAAAAGATAACATTCATCGGAAACCTAGACTGAAGAAGAAACTAACTTGAAGACATTCATCTGAATGAGTCTTATCCTTTTACTGTCATTACACCCCTCTTTCCCCTCTGTATTTGTTTGTCGGTTTGTGTAGAGGGTGCGATGAGTTTAAAGGGAAGGGGTTAGAGATTCGATAGTAGTTAACTGGTTGTATTTGTTGCCTATTTAATTATAGTTACTCTTAATAATAAAAGTTAAATTGAGTTTAAATTTACAAACCACCTGGTGACTATATTTGTTGGGTAGCCGAAGACTTTGGGTATTTAAATATAAAAGTTAATTTCAACCGTGTTGGGACTCCGTGTCAAGTGGGGCTTGAATTGACCTCACAATCATAGATCATCGAATTTACAGTGCAGAAGGAGGCCATTCGGCCCATCGAGTCTGCACCAGCTCTTGGAAAGAGCACCCTACCCAAGGTCAACACATCTTTGGTCCAGCGTGTCGAACACCTGGCACTTGTGTTAGGAATGTTACTTGCCATTTTTCAACCCAAACATGTTGAACAGTCCTCCTGACGTTGGTAATGGAGGGAAATTTAATAGCAGACTACTTGAAAAATAGTGGCAGGATTGGACAGTCAGCATGGACTTACGAAAGAGAAATCATGCTTGACAAATCTGTTGGATTTCTTTCAGAGTGGAACTAGTAGAGTTGAAGTGGGGGAGCCAGTGGATGTGGTTTATTTGGACTTTCAGAAGGCTTTTGACAAAGTCCCACATCCAAGACTAGTGTTTAAAATTAAAGCACATGGGATATTAGGGGTTGTATATTGGGATTGATAGAAAACTGGTTGGCAGACAGGAACCAAAGAGGAGGAGTAAACAGATCTCTTTACGAATGGCAGGCAGTAATGAGTGGGGTACTGCAGGGATCAATGCTGGGACCCCAGCTATTCACAATGTATATTAATGAATCAGATAAGGGAACTAAATGTAATATCTCCAAATTTAAGGATGACAAAGCTGGGTGGAAGGGTGGGCTGTGAGAAAGATGCAGAGATGCTTCAGTGTGATTGGGCAAATGTATAGCTGATGCGAGGTTATCCACTTGGTAGCAAAAACAAAGGGCGGGATTCTCCCGCAATCGGCGGGGCGGGCTGTACCGGCGCCAAAGAGTGGCGTGAACCACACCGCCGAGGTGCAGAATCCTCCCCACTTTACTGGAAGGGTTCGTACCGCAGGGCTGCCGTGGACCGGCGTGAGTTGGCGCATGCGCAGAACCGCCGACGTGTTGTGACGCATGCCCAGGGGGCTCCATGGCGGAGCCTTACACAGACCGGTGCGGAGGGAAAGGGTGCCCCCATGGCACAGGCCCGCCCGTAGATTGCCCGGGCCGGATCCCCCCTGAGGACTCTGCAAACTGCCCTCAAAGCCAGGTCCCGCCGGGCTAGACCATGTCTAATCCATGCCGGTGGGAAAGGCCAAAATGGATGGTCGTCCAGCCCATCGGGGCCTGGAGAATCGCCGGGGGGGAGGGGGGAGCCACTGCCAACGGCCCCTGACCGGCACGATCCCTGCCCCCGCCGAAAAACTGCCGCCGGAAAATTCGGCAGCCGGCGGTGGGGTGGGATTCACGTCCCCCCAGCGATCTCCGATCTGGTGGGGGGTCAGAGAATCTCGTCCAGGAAGGCTGATTATTATCGAAATGCCTAGAGATTGGGAATGGAGCGTGCACTGTGTCCTTCTGCACTAGTTGCTGAAAGTAAGCATGCAGGTGCAGCAGGCGGTGAAGAATGGAAATAGTATGTTGGCCTTCATAGCAAGAAGATTTGGGCACTGGAATAGGGATATCTTGCTGTAGTTATACCGGGCCTTTGTGAGACCACGCCTGGAATAGTATGTGGAGTTTTGGTCTCCTTATCTGAGGAAGGATGTTCTTGCTATCGAGGGAGTGCAGCAAAGGTTTACTGGACTGATTCCTGGGATGGCGCGACTAACATATGAGGAGCGATTGAGTCAGTTAGGATTTTATTTGCTGGAGTTTGGAAGAGTGAGGGGTACCTCATAGAAACCTACAAAATTCTAACAGGACTAGACAGAGTAGATGCAGGAAAGATGTTCCTGATGGCGGGGGAGTCCAGAACCAGGTGTCAGTGTCTAAGGATACTGGGTAAAACCATTTAGGTGAAGTTTTGAGGGTTGGCTGCAGGTGGGATTGAGCAGTTTGGGGGCCTGTTTGTAGGGGGCAACTTTGCAAGCTTAGAATACCTGGAGGAGCTGAAATGAAATGAAAAATGAAATGAAAATCGCTTATTGTCACGAGTAGGCTTCAAATGAAGTTACTGTGAAAATCCCCTAGTCACCACATTCCGGCGCCTGTTCGGGGAGTCTGTTACGGGAATCGAACCGTGCTGCTGGTCTGCTTTCAAAGCCAGCGATTTAGCACTGTGCTAAACAGCCCCCTGTGAGCGACCTGGTAGAATTTCTGAGGTTTGAAAATATTGGGTGGGATTTTCCCCGACCCGGCGGAGCAGACGGTCCCGACGCCGAGGAGTGGCATGAACCAGTCGGGCGGCCCCGAAGGTGCGGAATCCTCCGCACCTTCCGGGGCTAGGCCAGCGCCGAGTTGGCGCATGTGCGTGAGTGCCAGCGTGTTCTGGCGTCATCCCAGCGCATGCGCAGGGGGGTTCTTCTCCGCACCAGCCACGGCGGAGGACCACAGCAGCAGGTGGGGAGGGAAAGAGTGCCCCTCACGGAACAGGCCCGCCCACGAATTGGTGGGTTACGTTTGCGGGCCAGGCCACCGTGGGGGCACTACCTGGGTCCAGGTGGTTCCCCCCCCCCCCAAGGACCCCGGAGGCAGTTCCCGCCGGTAAGTACCAGGTCTAATTTACGCTGACGGGAACGGCCTAAAACGGGCGGCCGCTCGGCCCATTGCGGGCCGGAAAATCGCTGGGGGGGAGCGCTGGCAGCGGCCGCCGCCCGGCACGATTCCAGCCCGCACCAAAACCCGGCGCCGAAGAATTCGGCGGGGGCGGGATTCACCCCCCCCCCCCGGCGATTCTCCGGCCTGGCGGTGGGTCGGAGAATCCCGCCCAACAAGTTTGTCTTAAGAGGGTTGGTTCGCCCCGCAATGGAAGCCATACATCGACTTCTTTAAGGAGGATTGAGGTGTCAGTGAGGAAATGAACAGAAAGGCATAATGGGTAGTTAGGCCAAGTTAGTAGTAAAATTTTACTGCAGTAGAATAAGGAGTTAGGTTAGTGGACTTTTAAACACCAACTGGGATTCAAGGCAGGAAGAGGGGGATGGGCAGCCACTAAGACCATTTCTTTGTTGCCAGGGATACTGGGAAAAGGGGCCTCAGGCCAGGTTAAGGAATGTGGGGAAAGCCTATGGGAGCTTTGCATTTGTACCGTTGCCTTATTTGGTCGTATGTATGTGACACTTGATGCAACTTGAATGTATATGAAATTAGATGTTTTTCCTTTGTCCTGCACTCTGACTGTTGAAGAGGCAGGAGACTGGTGGTGTCCTGCTCTCCCAATAGAGTGAGTCACCCAGCTAGCTGGTTAATATAAACAATAATTGATACTTGCAAATCCGTCTCATTATTGAGCCCACACTGGCAGCAAAAGAATCGGGATTGTCATCAGCAGGGGCGACGGGGGGGAAGGCTGGACTGGAGGAGGGGAGGGGCTGGTGGGGTGGTGTTGGTTATTTATTATGTTGTGCCAGTTTGCTCATTCTCTTACTTGTGTGTTTGTTGTTTATATAAATGCCTCAATAAAATATTTAAAAAAAAAAACAATATTCTAAATTCTCCGGCAGTTACTAATACTTCTGGAAAATTGGGAAATATTGTCAATGAAAAGTGTTTTTCCATACTTTCTTACACTTTAAAATTTGAATCAAGTCATGTAAAATATGATTATGAATTAATTTTGTATTTGAATATTGCTATTGATAACATGGTGTGTTGCATTGCATTATTATTGTATCATTGGAAGTTTAAATCATGTCTTTTTTTGTTTTCATTTCTAATGTTATTCCTTGTGTTACCAAGCCATTACATTACATACAAAGGGCATCATATGGAATTACATCACTGACTATGCGAAGGTGGGGGAACATGTAGAGATGGATATTATTAAATGTTTTCTGTGGAATAGACGTTTCATATGTAACTATTCCTAATGATTTTTATCTCGTTCAGCAAAAAGCCTCATTCATGGAACACGTGGACTTTACAAATTTATTTTCTCACACACCGTTACACCAATTTATTACAGATTTAATTTTCATTGCAGTAATATTATTTGGTGTTCTTGTGTTTTTGCTTTTTCTATTAATTTTCCCTCTCCCCCCACCACTTTCTCTCCTGAAGGTGTTGGCTAAACTGCATTGTAATTCCACATGTCTCCGACATTCCAATCCCTCAACCAAGTGATTATTCTTAATATGTGGCACTGTGCAATAGGTTATTCAGCTTTTATGGATTTCGGAACCTGAAGTCCAGACACCTACACATCCACAGGGATCACTGGATAGCAGCAAAGAAAAATATCCTTTTCCATTTTCCCCTCAATGCTCCAAGGCATTGAGGTTAATTTTAGGACTAATGCCTCACGTTAGACTATCTAATTCAATGCAGACCAAGAATTGGAGTGTAATCTTCTTGGTACCGTGCAGGTGGGCTCGAAAGTGGGACTGGGAGGAATTTCATAGATGTTAGCTTCAGGACAGTAGGCAGATGTGTTCCCGCTACTGAAAGATCTTCTGCCCAGCAGCATCATGTTGCCGATCTGCATAATGAACTGTCCATTGAGGGCCAAGCCCAATGGGTGCATGGAGGTGGCTTGTTGTGGCTTGCCTAGGGGAGGGGCAGAGTGGCCTGCCCCTTCCCTAGTGAGCCACAGCAGTCGTTGACATTCCGAGGAGGGATTTCCCCTTCAGAGGAGATGGCCTTGCAGCTGTAGCAACTTTGTTTTAACCAAATCCAAACGTGTTCAAAAGGTGCTTCAAGATGGAGGCACTCTCACGTTATTGCTCCTGTGACACTGGCAGGGTCCACTTCTAGCAGTAGGGCTGTCAGCCTTGCAAGACTGATGGCCTTCAGATTGGACCAGTAGCCTCAAGGACTGCCCACCTCATAATTGGCCCCTTCCAGGAAAATCTCCCAAGTGGGTGCCCTAATAGACCAGGGTCAGGACCTGGAAGTGGTCCTGACTCCATGCTGATATCCTGGGAGCAATAGATTCCACCATGCTCACTCTCTATGGCTGAGTTACTGATTGCTTTAGCCATCAAAATTTGTTTAAAACTCCATTAAAAGCACTTGCACTCCTTTAGATACTTTAAACTCCAGTACTTGGAAGTAAATGTGGATTTCAGAAATAATCAGCTCCACTATGGTTTTATAAATTTTAATTTTTTTTCACTTTTAATGCAGTTATGAAAGTTGGATTAACTTGCTATGAGGTTGGAAGATCACCAGCACCAAGTACTGTTGCCATCCTGTTTAAAAATGTGGTAGATACATGTAAGTCTTTTCTGTTTTTACCACTGAGAGTACTTATTTTGGTTATTGGTATTACAGTTAAAATTTTTTGTCACGTATTACATACTTCAAAAATTATCGACAAATTATTTAAATTAAAATTGGTATTGCACCCATTAGAGTGATTGTTAGCACATCTAGTAGTGAAGGCGGATTGTCATTGAAGTCACGCGCTCTGATTTCTATAAGTACTAAAGTTTGTGTCAGAAACACATTTCTATAGTCATTGCTGAATCCTGGAATTATGTCAGGTGTGAAGAGAAAAAGAATGTTAGCTTTTTGTGTTTTCGGTCGGGAAAGAAAAGGCTCAGTAACATTTGAAGGATAGGCTACCCTCCTGCTTGTCCACGGGAGAACCCTGCCTCCACAATGCATGAAATGTCCAGTGTGTTCCATTACTGTATATAAAGTGGGATTGCAATTCTTAAAGTGAGCTTACATCACCTGATTCCATCATTTCCCAACAACTAGAGAAGATGTGTTGGCTGCAGCGAGAGTCTCAGAGCTCACCATCCCGTCTCACCCAGACAGCTTCTCTGTTGCCTTTCTGGAGCTTCTGTGGAAAATATCTACATATTTTCAAAAAATATTTTAGTCAAGGCATTTTCAGATTACATACAAAACACAACATAAAACACTTTGAACAAGTATTTCTCAACAAATACCCCTGTCTTAAACTCTTTAAACACTTTGTAACTATACTTTAAAGAATAGATAAAACGAACAAAAAAACCCGAAAGGTCCTACTGCCGAACCCACCCCTTTGCTGACACTTAAGAATTCTTAAAGAAGGGAATGAATGGTTTCCACCGCGAATGGAAACCCTTCTCTGATCCCCTCATGGAAAACTTTATCTTTTCCAAATTGAAGAATTCTGCCATATCACTCATCCATCCCTCTGCTTTAGGCAGCTCCGAGGCTCGCCAACCAAACAAGATCCTCCTCCGGGCTATCAGGGAGGCAAAGGCTAACACGTCGGCCTCTCTCCCTGTCTGCAGTCTCAGATCCTCTGAAACCCTGAAAATCGCCACCCATGGGCTCGGTTCTACTATCAGCCCTTAAAACCCTGAAGCCCTTAAAACCCTAAAGTCCTTGCAAATGCTTCCAAAAACACCACCAGTTCCGGACAGTATCAAACATATGGGTGTGGTCTGTCAGCCGACTGGAGCATCGCCCACATCCTCCACCTCTGAAAGAAAATCGACCCATACGCGACTTTGTTGTGTGCACTCTATTCACCACCTGAAATTGTATTAACCTTGACCTCACACACGAGGAAGTTGTATTTATCCTTCTCAATGCCTCACTCCAAATCCCTCATTCAAAGGTTTCTCTAAGTTCTTCCTCCCATTTCATCCTAATCTGTTCCAACGACGCTTTCTCCCTTTCCATTAGTTGTCCATAAATTTCGGAATCATGCCCTCTCCAATTTCATCCTCTGACACAATCTTGCAATCAGTGACAGCAGAAACATGGCCAACTCTTTTTAAAAAAATCTTAGATCTGCAGGTACCAGAATCTGTTTCCTTCCGGCAGGTGAAATTTCTCCACAAGCTCGTCTAATTTTGCAAATCTCCCTTCCACAAAAAGGTTTCTGAACCATTCTATCCTCTCTTTTCTCCATCCTTTGTATGTTGAGTCCAGCCCTGCAGGGGTAAATCTCTGATTATTACAGATCAGAGCCCACAACATATCCTTTATCCTAACATGTTGTCTGAGGTGGTTCCAGATCCTCAAAGAGATGACCACCACTGGACTTGTGGAGTACCTTGCTGGTGAGAATGGAAGGGGCGCTTACAGCAGTGCTCTCAGACTTGTCCCTCTGCATGAGGCCTCCTCCATCTGTCTTCACATCGAACCCTCCTCTGTAGCCCACTTCTGAACCTTCTCCATGTTTGTTGCCCAATAGTAATTGAGCAAATTTGGGAAAGCCAAACCGCCCGACACTCTGTCCCGATCCAAATACATCCTCCAGGTCCTAGGTAGCTTCCCCACCCGTATAAAGTTCGAGATCATCCGGTTCATCCTCATGAAAAAAGAAGATCAAGAGGTTCTGGACGAGAAACAGAAACTCCGGGAGGACCGTCATCTTCACGATCTGGATCCGAGCCACCAGAAACAGCGGACGAACATCCCAGCTGTTGAAGTCTTCCTTCGTCCGATCTCGCAAACTGATCAGATTGAATGTATGCAGCTGTGCCCAGTTATGAGCCACCAGGATTCCTAGATACTGAGAGTTTATTTTAACCAGCTGAAAAGGTAGCATCTCCGAATCCCTCCCCTGTATCTGTGTATCGATCGGCAATACTTTGCTCTTTGCCACATTAAGCTTATATACTGAGAACAAGGCAAATTTTGCCAGTATCTCCAAATTCTAATCTATACTGGAAACCAGGTCACTGACGCATAACAGCAGGCCGTCTGCATATAAGGCGATTCGGTGCTCCAACCCACCCCGCCCCATAAAGTCTTTGGAGAGAAGCTTTCAGAAGGCAGACTGAGAAACACAACTCCGTTCCTCAGAACCCAGAGCAGAACTCTAAAATGAAACTAGAAGCGGACACAGGACAGGGCTGCAAAACTAAACTCAAAACAGACCTAACTCCTCCCATGAGCGACATCATGCCCTGCCTAAATGTTAACACCATCACAGCTTTAGCAGACATCATGGGCTTTGTGTGCTCTCGCTCAAGCGAGATGAAGCCGGTGAATAGCAGGGGAACGAGAACCAGGCTGGGCACAAAGCCATTTGTGATGCAACAGGCCCGCACCTGCAAGCGAAATTGGGATGCTTCTGTAGCGTGGTAGGGGGTGGGCCACTATGGGTGGGTGGATATGCGCAGATCCGCCATCCCAACCCCTGTTCCCATACTGGGCAACCCAACCGCTGCCTGCCCACCGATCACCCCTAACTCCCACTGACCAAGGAGGCCTCTGGCCTTGTGGCTGAAAGCTATTGCTAATAGGGAATTGGCAATCGTGGCTAAGTGAGCACTTCACAAGTTCCAGTGGATCCCCGTGGTTGGGTGGGCCATGTAGCATGTGGGGCTCATTGCCGAGCATCCCAGACACACGTTGATGCATGGACATTACTTGAACACTGTGAGATGCAGCCCCATAGACGCAGCCAACCTTTGATCACCCTGGGATGGGCCCCAGCCCTGGGCACATGTTGCGGCCGGTTGAACATAGGCAGAGAGTGCCGGATGGGCCTGCTATGTCTGGGGGGGGAATTGGGCTTGTAATCGGTGGTCGGCCTGGATTATGGAACAGAGCCAGAGTCGTCACAATGGTTGAGGTGAGGGTATTTTAATTTCGTACAAGTGTGAACCACTGCCCCACTATCACTCCCCTCCACCGTCCCCCAATGAACATTCCACTCCTTATCCCCCACCCCCCAATGCCCTCCGTGATCCTCAATGTGCTTGGCCTTCCTTGCTCTACTGCTACATCAAGGTGTATCCAGGATACACATCAGGTGGAGGAAGCCAGCTGCTTACCACGTCCCATGGCCTTCGATGCCCCTGTCTGGCATCCCCTGGGGCTGGAGGGCCTCGGCGTACTGGGCGGCACATGCACAGCTGTCCGCCCTGTTCCGTATGCTGGTTGTGAGACGTGGCTTCAGTGGAGTGGAACTCAGGAGAGCTGGTGGCACTGTCGCCAGTCCATAGGATGGGTCCAGGTTGCCAGCCAACACTCCTCTCAGTCAGTGCCCAAAGGGCCTTGGAGTTCATCTTGGGAGGGAGGGGCAGCTGGTTCGAGCCCCGGCTGCCCCTGCGTCATCTAGCTCTGCAAGCCCTGGCGGCGCCCCAATGTCTGCACCAAGGTGTCGATGCCCTTGGTGATGCTCCTCAATGTTGCTCGTTCTGGGTGAGTGTGCTTAACACTCAAATTTGGCTCTGTTTCGTTACTTCGCTTTGGAGTCGCCAGGTATCGTTAAGATACCGCCACAAGTTTCAAGGTCAAGTTCAAAGCAATAAATCCATACACCAATTAGTAAGTTCAAACAAGACACGTTTATTATATTACAATAATCTACTAATCATGCATATAAAACTATAAGACTAGGCTAATCCTTCCACTAATAGGCCAAATACTTATCTGGATAAGGGTACTGCCGGATCAGGGAACAACGGCTTCTAGCTTTGTCCTGGGTCCGCAGGCTTCCAGTAGTTATGGACTACAGGGGGTCAGGAGTGTCTACTCTCGTAGCATGCTTTGTGACTTACTTGTTGGCGGCTGCTGTCCAGACCTCTCCTCCTCAAGGTTTTTCTGCTGCAACGGTGTTCTGCTGGGAGGGCTGGCTGGTCAAGGAGAGGCTGGCAGAGAGAGAGAACTGGGGTCGCGGTCTCTGTCTTATACTCCTCTCAGGGTCTTGCGCCCACCTGGGCGGACCCTCTATACTCTCGCAATCGATTGGGTCTCTTCCCAATCGATTGATTTGAGTTCCCCAATAACGGGGCAGTACCTCGATCACTGGGGCGGTTCTTGGGACTTATTGTTTTGGACTTCCATTCAATGTATCGATTTGTGTTTAACTTGTTTCCATTGTGCCTGGGGATCGCCCGGTATCGCCTCATTAGTATGCTAACTGTTTTCTTTTCATAGTGCTGTCTGGTTTCTGCAGCAGTCAAAACTGGTTTCTGCAGTAGTCTGAATATACAAGCGCTTTACAAGCTGCTTGCTTTTACAACATGTCCAATTTCCCTGCATTCCTTGCAATCTTCCATTTTGTGTTGGGCAGTGGTCGCCCCAGGTGGCTACACAACTACTTGAACAAGCTCCGCAGCGCCTCGGCCATGCCTATCTGAGGGCGGGACATGTCCTTCAGCACCTCACCAAGGTCAGCCTTGTACTGCGTTGTGTGTATCTGTGCTGGTGGAGGGTGGAATGACAGCTGTGACACATCGACTATGGTCTCCATGGTTTTCTCATGTGAGGCGGAGGTGGGGACCTTGGATGGACCTGTGGGGGAGATGAAACTGGGGTCAGTGGAAGGAATGGGTCAGTTTGTGTGGCAATAACAACTTGCGTGTGACTGTCCATCCAGGTGAGGCCCGGTGGATCCTCACCTCTGCATCGTGCGCCGACAACCCCATAACCGCCAAGGCCCATTCCTTAAAGGTTGTGAGGATTATTATATTCGGCACCCCTCCACCAGCCTGGGCTCTCTCCTGGCGATTGTGGGAGAGCTTCTACTGTGGAGACATAGAGAGGGCATCGTCAGCCGCAAGTACGGTTGTGTGGTTCACATTGGTGGGGGTTGTGTGGTGTGAAGGGAGTGTTGGGGTGAAGGGGGGGGGGGCAAGGGTGGGTTGGGGGGACAGATGGAGGGTTGGGGCAGGGGTTGGTTATGGGGAGAGGGGTCAATTTACCCATGCTGTCTGGTGTAGGTCATGGTCCTTGCGGCACTGGAGGCCAGTCCTCTTGGTTATGTTTCCCCAGCTGACGTTCACTGCTACTTCGTCCCAGGCGGCATTGGCTGCCCTGTGGCTCACTCTCCAGAACTATCAGGGGAACAGGACATCCTTCCTGGCCTCCCAACGCATCTAGGAGCATCCCCAGGCCCACGCTTCCAAACCTGTCTCCAAGTGCTGGCCAAGTGGAGGCCTGGATCAATGATATGGCGGGGTTTATCAAATTGGAAAGGATGAAATTTGCCCTAAGGGGATCAGTACAGGGGTTTTTCAGGCGGTGGCAGCCTCTTCCAGATTTCCTAGCAGAACGGTAGGGAAAAAGGCCAGCAGCAGCAGCAGCCCTGGGGGGGAGGGGGGGTCGTTTCGGTGGTTGGGTTTGAAGAGACGTGTACATATGTTCTTTGTTTACGACGGGCGTTAATCTATTTTTTCTTTTTTGTATTTACGGGGGGGGGGGGGGGGGGGGTCTGTTCTCTTGTTTTTCTCAGTTAATATATAATATTTTCTGTTATTAATATTCTGTAAAAATTTGAATAAAAATTATTTAAAAAAAAAAAACAACTTACAAGAGGAGGAGAGTATACCACAGCTATCCACAGTGATAGTAGAGCACAACAAGGCTGAACGTAGGAGCAGACCATTCAACTCATTGAACCTGCTCTGCCATTCAGGGACTATGGATGATCATCCACAGCAATGTGTTATTGCCCACACTAGCCTCATATCCCTTTATGTCATTAATATTTAGCAATCTGTCAATCGCTGCGTTAAGCATACTCCATGAGGGAGCTTCCAAAGCCATCTGGAGGAGAGAATTCCAAAGATTCACCCACCTCTGAGTAAAAAAACATTTCTTCACCTCAGTCTTAAGTGACTTCCCCAGATTCTGAGACTCCCCAATCATAGAACAGTACAGCACAGAACAGGCCCTTCGGCCCTCAATGTTGTGCCAAGCCATGATCACCCTACTCAAACCCACGTATCCACCCGATACCCGTAACCCAACAACCCCCCCCCTTAACCTTACTTTTTTTATTAGGACACTACGGGCAATTTAGCATGGCCAATCCACCTAACCCGCACATCTTTGGACTGTGGGAGGAAACCGGAGCACCCGGAGGAAACCCACGCACACAGGGGGAGGACGTGCAGACTCCACACAGACAGTGACCCAGCCGGGAATCGAACCTGGGACCCTGGAGCTGTGAAGCATTTATGCTAACCACCATGCTACCCTGCTGCCCACTAAAGGGAAGAAACATCTTCCCTGAACTACCTTGTAAATCCCATGAAATATTTGGTAATTTTCAGTGTGATCAACAATCATTCTTGAAACTCTAGAGAGTTAAAGCACATGAGCTAGGAGGTAATATATTGGCATATAACCCATGCCATATATCAGCTCCTATCCATGTACTTTAATTTTGCTAACTGAGCTCTTGTGGGGACTTGTATCAAAAACCTTCTGAAATATCAAAAGCCTTCCGAAAATCCAAGTATTCTGTTTCCACTGACTTCCCTTTATCAATTCTGAATAATATCCTCAGAGAAAATCCAGACAGATTGGTCAAAGGTGATTTCCCATTCATAAATCCACCTCCTCACTTCCAAACTGCCAGCTTAACACTCTAGCCAAGTAGCACTGAAGACTTTGGTTCTTTAAAACTTCTGAACGACTGATTCACGTTTTTAATAAAAAAATCTTTTTATTGGCATTTTTGATTGTATGTACATTGACGTTCGTGTTTATTTATTGTACAGTGTAAAGAAAAAAAGGCTTTTGTCTTACGTTACTTTATTTACAGATTGTTGCCATCTAGTTCGATTTGTCTTTTAATCTGCCCCCCTTTCCCTAAGCCCTCCCCGTCTCCACCCCTTTGCTATCCTCCCTGGTCAATTGGGGGGGTGCTCCCCCTTCTCCTTGCCCCCCCCCCCCTTTCTACCCCCATTCCCCTTTCTCTTCTCCCTTTGTCGGCTTCAGCCGTGTTTTTCTTTGTGGATGAGTGGGGGAGTGTTGTCCCTCTTTGTCCAACACCGACTCTCTGCCTCCTTTACCACTCTCCACCCCCCACCCTCTCGGTTGTGTGTCCCTGGCTTTCCTCCTTGTCTTTTGTTTTTCCCCTCTCTCGTCCTTCCAGTTTCCCCTCTACTGGTTGTTGTTGGCCTCAAACAGGTTTTGGAAAAGGCCGACAAATTGGCCCCATAAAGTAAGGAAGCCTTCCTCCAACCCTCAGATGGCATATTTTATCTTCTCCAGGTGGAGAAATTCCAAAAGGTCAGCTAGGCAGTCTGCAGCTGTGGGTGGTGCTGCTGATCGCCAGTCGAGCAGGATTCTCTGGCGTGCGATTAGGGAAGCGAATGCTAGGGCGCTGTTCCCCATGTGTAGCTCTGGCTGTTCTGATACCCCGAAGATTGCAACATTTGGGCATGGCTTCACCCTCACCCCACAACCTTGGACATTGCCTCAGAGAAGGCTGTTCAGAACCCAACAAGTTTGGGATATGCTCAGAACATGTGGGTGTGGTTGGCCGGGCCCCTCTGGCACCTTTCACATTTGGCCTTCACCTCTGGGAAGAACCTGCTCTTTTGGGTTCTGGTCAGGTGTGCTCTGTGCACTTCTTTGAACTGCATACGGCTGAGCCTTGCACAGGATGTGGTGGAGTTAGTCCTCAGTGCTTTGCTCCCGAGTCCCTACCCTACTTCTGTCCCCAGCTCATCCTCCCATTTCAGTCTGGTCTTGTCCAGTGGTGTTTGGGCTCTGTCCAGTAGCTGTCCGTGTATTTTCCCACATAGTCCCCCCTCCTTACAGTCCGTTGTCATCAGGTCCTTTAATTGTGTGGTCTCTGGGGCCCAGGGATATCCTACTGTCCCTTTGCAGAGGAAGTGTTTCATTTGTAAGTGTCTCATTTCCTGTCCTGCCGACAATTTCCATTCCTCCGTCAGTTCATTCAGCTTCTCTAGTCTGTGCCCCACGTGGAAGTCACTAACTGTCAGTGTTCCCCCGTCCTGTCTCCATTTTTAAAACGTTACGTCTTGCATGGCAGGTGGGAATCTGTTGTTGCCGCACATGGGGGACATTTTGGTCAGCCCGAAGTGCTGTCTTTGTTGGCCATTACTATTGAGCACGATGTGTATTTCGCCAAGGGGGATGGGACTGCTGCTGTGGCCAGGGCCCGGAGGGTCATTCCCTTGCAGGAGGTGTACCCACTCCGAGTTGGGTTCCTGCACCCATCCCAACACTCTTGCCTCTGTTGCTGCCCAGTGGTAATATTGCAGGATGGCAGTGCCAGGCCGCCCTTAATTTTCCTTCTTTGCAGTGTTGATTTGATTTGGGGCCCTTGGATTCTTGCCCCTCCCTACACACACATATGCCATAATTAAACTAGGTTCTGGAAGAAGGCTTTGGGGATGAAGATCGGTATGGACCTAAACAGGAAGAGGAACCTCGGCAATACGTTCATTTTGATCGTCTGTACTCTCCCTGACTGGGAGAGTGGGAGTGCGTCCAAAGTCCTTTTTGACTTCACCCACCAGGCTGATAAGGTTCCACTTGTGGATCTGTGTCCAGTCTCTGGCTATTTGGATCCCCAGGTATCGGAATCTGTTTTGGGCTATTTTGAATGGGGGTAGCTCCAGCTCTGTCCCTCCCCTGTTTGGGTTCACTTTTGACCAGGTTGCGTTTGTAACCTGGGAAGGTTCTGAACTCTTTTAAGATCTGCATAATTGCTTTCAGTCCTTCCTGTGGCTTTGAGAGTTCCGGTGGCGGTGATGTGTTGAGCGGACACACATAATGTAGCTCTCCTCCCAATCGGATCCAAAATAGCAAATTTTCCAGGCTTCTTGGTTCAAGAAGCCACCCATAAATCCTTAAAATGCAAAAGCCATTAGTAGCGAAGAAGCAGAGAAGAAGATGCCAGCAAACGGTAGCCCAAAGTTCCGGTGAGTAGGCAGAAGCGGCGGAAAGGGGCAGGAACAACGAGCAGACGTACCAGCGGAGACGCAAGGCGACCAGTGACCTGAACAGAGGAACATGAACAGACAGTGACGCCCCCCCACCACACCGGGGGATGAATGGAAGACATGCCTAAAAAAAAGAACTGGCTGCCATGAGGGAGGCAATCAAAATGTAACTCCAGGTGGTGATGAAAGATGTGGTAACGGAAGCGATGGCCGCCCTCCAGCACACGATAGATGGCATGGGAAAGAATGTGGATGCCCAGAAAAGGACGATCCTGGACCTGGAAATGGCAACAACCGACCAGAGTGATAGGATCGTGGCCCTAGCGACTGAGGTGAAGAGGCGGTGGCGCCCAAGGGAACCTGAGGGGATGGTAGAGGACCAGGAAAGCAGGTCCAGATAACAGAACGTCCGTATTGTGGGACTGCCAGAGAGGGTGGAGGACTCAATGACCTATATTGCCTGAATGCTGGGCAATTTGGTCGGGAGTGACATCTTCCCAAACCCACCAGAACTCGACAGGGCACATAGGTCACTCCGACCAAAACCCAAGACTAGGAAGCAGCCGAGAACGAACATTGCGAAGCTGCACCAGTACCAGGAGCGGGAAAAGATTCTGAGGTGGGTCCGACACACAAAGTCGTGCTCATGGGAATGACACAGAATCAGGACATTGGGGCAGACCTCACAAACATAAGGGCCAAATTTAATAAGGCAAAATCGGCACTCTGCAAGAGCGGATGTTGTTCCCGGCCAGACTCTGGGTAACTTATAAAGGGAAAGAATATTACTACGGCACCCCGGCGGCGGCCGAAGAGTTCATGAGAACCAACAATCTAGAGAAGCAACAAACGCGGCAATGGTGAGGACAGCGGGGAAAAAGGACGGAAAGTGGAGGAAGAAAAGGAACCAAGATCTGCTGTATGGATTCTGTGTTTGCGCGGGACTGTGCTACCTCATTCACGGACTAAAGTAGTAAGACAGAAACGGAAGCGAGGATAGGGGAAACGGCTGAAGGGGCGAGGAAGGGAATAGAGGAAGGCAGACTGTGGTAAACCACTTACACCTGTATTAGGTGATGTAAGGTAGGACCTGTATTACAGGTTCGCCGGTAGCCTAGGAAGAGGAGTATAAATATGTGTGTCCTCTATTCAACTGCCATTTTGCCAGCTGCTGTAGGAGGCCACGCATCTTACTGCAATAAAGCCACAGTTGTGCCCAATCTGAGTCTTTTTTCAATTGATCGTGCATCAATTTATTGCAGTAAGATTTTCTACAAGATGGACCTCCGAATCAAACCAGATCGCTTGCAGCTGGATCCGCAATCGGCCGACGCCAGAAGAGACTTTAATCACTGGCTAGCTTACTTCGAGGCTTACATAAACTCAGTGACCAACACATCGACAGAGGCTCAGTAGATACAGATCCTGTACTCAAGATTGAGCTCCAGGGTGTTTCCGCTGATCCAGGACGCCCCGACGTACGTGGACGCCATGGCGCTCCTCAAAGAGAACCACGCGCAGAAAGCCGACTCACTCTTCGCCAGGCACGTACTCACCACTCGCTCTCAACTTCCTGGTGAGTCCATTGAAGACTTCTGGCAGGCCCTAATCCCATTCATCCGCGACTGTGACTGTCAGGCCGTCACGGCCACTGAACATTTTAATCTCCTCATGCGCAAGGCTTTTGTAACGCGGATTGGGTCGGACCTCATCCACCAAAGATGGCTCCAAGGGGCTATGATCGACCTAGCGGAGACTAAAAAGCTAGCGCTCTCCATGACAGTCGCCTCACGTAACGTTCAGGCCTACCCCTCCGGCCGTGCGGCCCACCCCTCCTATCCCTCGTGGACCCCGCAAATGGCTGCCCCAGCCGGGGCCATACCCAGCCAATACGCCTGCGCCATCTGCCAATCTGCGCACCCCGGGGGTCCCCGATGTTACTTCTGCGGCCAGCAGAAGCACCCTAGCCAATGCTGCCCAGCTCGCACTGCCATTTGCAAGGCTTGCAGCTAAAAGGGCCACTTCGCTGCAGTGTGCCAGGCCCGTGCAGTCGCCGCGATTGCCTCCTCACCCCTGACACACGCACAATGGGCATCTTCGTCCGGGACCACGCACGGGCAGTGGGCGGCGCCATCTTCACCACCCCGGACCACGCGCAGCCAGTGGGCGCCGCCATCTTCACCCCCCGGGGCCACGCACAGCCAGTGGGCGCCGCCATCTTTCCCCCTCAGTCCACGTGCGGTCCATGGGCGCCGCCATCTTGTTCAGCTCCAGCACCGTGCAGACCATGGGTGCCGCCATTTTGTCCCCAGCAGGATCTTCAGTCGCCGCCATTTTGTCTTCCCATGGGACATGGACGCCGCCGACATTCCACGACCGGGGCCCCCCACGCTCCCCGTCTTCTGACACCAGTGATGATCAACCGCAGCTCGCCTCGATGACGCTCAACCAGTCCCTGCCACGTGACCTCTTGCCTGCTGGACTCCGGGAGCACCGAAAGCTTCATCCACCTGGATATGGTAAGGCGCTGCTCTCTCGGTGTCCACCCCGCCAACCAGAGAATCTCCCTGGCCTCCGGATCCCATTCCGTACCAATCCGGGGGTTCTGCATGGTCACTCTCACGGTCCAGGGCGTAGAATTCAGCGGCTTCCGCCTCTACATTCTTCCTAATCTCTGCGCTACCCTATTACTAGGCCTGGATTTCCAGTGCAACCTCCAGAGCTTCACCCTCAAATTCGGCGGGCCCCTAACACCCCTCACTGTGTGCGGCTTCGCGACCCTAAAGGTCGACCCGCCCCCCCCTCCTCCCTCTTTGCCAATCTAACTTCGGATTGCAAACCCATTGCCGCCAGGAGCAGACGGTACAGCACCCAGGACAAGACCTTCATCAGGTCCGAGGTCCAGCGGCTGCTTCGGGAGGGCATCATCGAGGCCAACAACAGCCCCTTGAGAGCCCAAGTGGTAGTTGTGAAGACTGGGGAGAAACACAGGATGGTCGTTGACTACAGTCAGACCATCAATCGGTACACGCAGCTCGACGCGTACCCCCTCCCACGCATATTTGATATGGTCAATCAGATTGCGCAGTACCGGGTCTTCTCGACGATTGACCTAAAATCCGCCTATCACCAGCTCCCCATTCGTAAATCGGACCGTCCATACACTGCCTTCGAGGCGGACGGTCGTCTCTATCAATTCCTCAGGGTTCCCTTCGGCGTCACTAACGGGGTCTCGGTCTTCCAAAGGGAGATGGACTAAATGGTCGACCGGTACGGTTTGCGGGCTACCTTCCCGTACCTAGACAACGTCACCATCTGTGGCCATGACCTGCAGGACCACGCTGCCAACCTTGCTAAATTCCTCCGCACCACCACTCTCCTCAGTCTCATCTACAATAAGGAGAAGTGTGTGTTCAGCACGACCCGCTTAGCCATCCTCGGCTATGTGGTCCAGAACGGAGTTCTGGGGCCCGATTCCGACCGCATGCGCCCGCTCATGGAGCTCCCCCTTCCCCACTGCCCCAAGGCCCTCAAACGCTGCCTGGGGTTCTTTTCGTACTATGCTCAGTGGGTCCCAAACTACACGGACATGGCCTGCCCACTCATTTAGTCCACCCATTTTCCTCTTACGACCGAGACGCAACAGGCCTTCGCCCGTATCAGAGCAGACAAAGCCAAGGCCGGGATACACGCAGTAGACGAGACACTGCCCTTCCAAGTAGAAAGCGACGCATAAGACATCGCACTTGCCACCACCCTCAATCAGGCAGGCAGACCCGTGGCATTCTTTTCCCGCACCCTTCATGCCTCAGAAATTGGGCACTCGTCCGTCGAAAAGGAGGCCCAAGCTATCGTTGAAGCTGTACGGCATTGGAGGCATTATCTGGCCGGCAGGAGATTCAATCTCCTCACTGACCAACGGTCTGTAGCCTTCATGTTTAATAACACACAGCGGGGCAAGGTCAAGAATGATAAAATCTTGCGGTGGAGAATCGAGCTCTCCACCTATAATTACGAGATTCTGTATCGCTCCGGCAAACTCAACGAGCCCCCAGACGCTCTATCCCGAGGTACATGTGCCAGCGCACAAGTAGACCGACTCCGGGCCCTACACGACAGGCTTTGTCACCCGGGGGTCACACGGTTGTACCATCATATCAAGGCTCGCAATCTGCCCTACTCCATCGAGGAAGTATGGACAGTCACCAGGGACTGCCAGGTCTGTGCGGAGTGCAAGCCGCACTTCTACAGGCAGGACCGTGCATGCCTGGTGAAGGCCACCCGCCCCTTTGAACGCCTCAGCGTGGATTTCAAAGGGCCCCTCCCCTCCACCGACCGAAACACGTATATTCTCAGTGGGGTCGATGAGTACTCTAGATTCCCCTTCGCAATCCCATGCCCGTCATCAAGGCCCTCAACACAATCTTAGCTCTGTTCGGTTTCCCCGCCTACATCCACAGTGACAGGGGATCCTCATTCATGAGTGATGAGCTGTGTCAGTTCCTGCTCAGCAGGGGTATCACCTCAAGCAGAACGACCACCTACAACCCCTGGGGAAACGGGCAGGTATAGAGGGAGAACGGGACGGTTTGGAGGGCCGTCCAGCTGGCCCTACGGTCCAGGAACCTCCCAGCCTCTCGCTGGCAGGAGGTCCTCCCTGATGCACTCCACTCCATCCGGTCACTGCTGTGCACCGCTATGAATAACACACCCCATGAATGTCTTTTTGCCTTCCCCAGGAAGTCCACATCCGGGGTGTCGCTCCCGATTTGGCTCACAGCTCCAGGACCGGTCCTGCTCCATAGGCACGTCCGACTCCACAAGGTGGACCCGTTGGTGGACAGGGTACACTTGCTCCATGACAACCCCCAGCACGCCTATTTGGCGTACCCCGACAGCTGCCAACACACAGTCTCCCTCAGGGACCTGGCACCAGCAGGTTCCACCCCCCGGCCAGGCGCCTTCCTCCCCTCCCCCGGCGCTTCCAACATTAACCCTACCAGGACCATCCCTCCTTCCCCTCCCATTCAAGAGGATGATGAGGATTTCGGCACACTTCCGGAGTCACCCGACATCAGGCCACACCGACGTCGCCAGCATCGACATCGCCGCCACCGTTACGTCGCTCCTAGCGGAACGTCAAGGCACCAGACCGGTTGAACCTCTAACTGGCACCGTACTTTCAAAAGACATTTTTCCCTTTTTGTTTCTAATAAAACACTACATAATTTTCAGTACAGTATATAATTCTACACCACCCCCGCCGGACTCATTTTTAACAGGGGGAAAATGTGGCAAACCACCGTTACACCTGTATTAGGTGATGTAAGGTAGGACCTGTATTACAGGTTCGCTGGTAGCCCCTGCCTGCTGGTTCCACTCAGGAAGAGGAGTATAAATATGCGTGTCCTCTATTCAACTGCCATTTTGCCAGCTGCTGTAGGAGGCCATGCATCTTACTGCAATAAAGCCACAGTTGTACCCAATCGGAGTCTTTGTACAATTGATCGTGCATCTCAGACAGAACAGAGACCGGGCGACACCAGCCCAGGGAGGGGAGCCACAATACTAGCAGGGAGGACAAGCACGGGAAGACAAGCAGTAAAGGGGAGAGGGAGCGTCTGGCTGGGTGGGGGGGGGGGGGGTGCAGGACAAAAAGGGGACAAATACAGGGGGAGGGGAATGGGGGGTGGACTGACAGAAAGAAAAGGGGCAGAAGGATAGGGAAGGGTTGGCAGCGAGACAGGCACAGGCCTCAGCAGGCATGGAGCAGGCCGAGAAATCAAGATGGCGCAGCAAGCAGCCACTTTGGAGGATTCCCAAACAAAGGGAGACCCCGGAGTGCTGTGGCGCACCCATGTGGCATACACACAGTCGGCGGCCATGTTGGGTCCCCCCTGGACAAAGGGAAACTCCGGGGCGCAGGGGCCCAACCACATGGTGAGAATGGCGACCGTGGCCATTTTGGACAGCCCCCTAACAAAGGGATGCCCGGAGTGCAGGGACTCGTCCACCAGGTGAGTATGGTTGATTCTACAGGACCGGTGGGGTCAGAAACCCCCACCAGGATAGCCACCTTGAACGTAAGGGACTTAACAGCCCAGTGAAAAGATCCAGAGTCTTTGTCCACCTGAGAAGCCTGAAGGCTGACATAATCTACCTAAAGGAGACACACTTGAAGGAGAAGGACAGACTCCTGGTAAGGAAGGCTGGGTGGGACAGACGTACCATTCATGCTGCGGGACGAGGGCTCGGGGAGTAGCCATACTGATCAGCAAGAGGACGAGATTTACTCAGACTGGGATGGTTACGGACCCAGGGGGACGGTACATCATGGCCAGCGGTGTCCTAAACGGGGCACCGGTAATAATAATAATTTTTATTATGAAATGAAATGAAAATCGCTTATTGCCACGAGTAGGCTTCAATGAAGTTACTGTGAAAAGCCCCTAGTCGCCACGTTCCGGCGCCTGTCCGGGGAGGCTGGTACGGGAATTGAACCGTGCTGCTGGCCTGCTTGGTCTGCTTTAAAAGCCAGCGATTTAGCCTGGTGAGCTAAACCAGCCCCTGTAGGGCCTACTTATCACAAGTAGCCTTACATTAACACTGCAATGAAGTTACTGTGAAAAGCCCCTAGTAGTACTGGTAAATATGTACGCTTCCAACTGGGACAACATAGACTTCATAAAAAAGACCATGGCGGAAATTCCCAATATTGACACGCACAGATTGATTATAGGGGGTGAATTTCACTGCGTACAGAACCCATTCACTGACTGATCAAGCCCCAGAATGGGGAAAAAGACTGGCATGGGTAAGGAACTGGGAGAATTAATGGAGCAGATTGGGGTGGTGGACCCATGGAGGTTTCCACACCCGGGAGAAAATGAATTCTCTTTTTTTCGCAAGTGCACAAGGTATATACCCGTATCGACTTCTTTGTAGTGGGGAAATCGGTGCTTCCAGTACTTATTGGAGTGGAGTACTCCGTGATAGTGATCTCCGACCATGCTCCGCACTATGTGGATGTGAGGTTGGAGACGGGCTGTGACCAGCACCCCACATGGAGGCTGGACACGGACCTCCTGGCCGACAAGGCCTTCTGCGAGAAAACATCGCAGGCCATAGGTGACTACGTGACTAACAACCGGAATGGGGAAGTCTCATCTTCCACGTTCCGGGAGGCACTGAAGGCTGGGATCAGAGGGGAAATTATAGCCTATAAGGCATGTAGAGATAGGGAAGCGAGGGAGACCAGGCAACAGCTGATCAACTCCATCATGGAGGTAGACAGAAAGTACTCCGAGGCCCCGACTGTAGAGCTGCTGGCGGAGAGGAAAAAGCTACAAATGGACTTTAACCTGCTATCCACCAGGAAAGCAGTGTACCAACTCCACCACACGGGGGACCTTTTATGAACACGGAGAAAAGGCTGGCCGCCTACTGGCTCACCAGTTGAGACAGCTGAAAGATAACAGGTAGCGGAACAAAAAGAGGTCAATCAAGTATTTGAGACTTCTCCCGAGGACTGTATACCTCCGAATGCCATGGACGAAGACGCAGGGATGAAACAGTTCATCGACGGACTAGAAATACTGGGTGTGGGGGAGAACAGACGGTGGGGGGGGGGGCGGGGAGAGCTGGAAGCACTAATAGATCTGGTGAAATCAAGGAGAGCATCAGCATCATGCAGGCGGATAAGGCGCCGGTTCGGACGGGTTCCCGGTGGACTTCTACAAAAAGTTCACACCGGCCCTGGCCCCACATCTAAGGGACATGTTCGCAGACTCGCTGGCAAGGGGCTCTTTGCCTCCTATGGTAGCGCAGGCTACAATTTCATTGATACCCAAAAAAGACAAACCCGACGGTGTGTGAATCATACAGACCCATTTCGCTACTGAATGTGGATGCAAAAATACTCACAAAGGTCCTGGCTAAAAGGCTGGAGAACGCCGTACTGGTGGTCGCTGAAGACCAAACGGGCTTTGTCAACGGTAGGTAACTCATTGCGAACATCAGGTGGCTAATGAACGTAATAATGACACCCCCCCCCCCCCCACTCTGGGGAGAGAATACCAGAGGTGATCATCTCCCTGGGCGCAGAAAAGGCCTTCGACAGTCAAATGGAAGTACCTCCTTGAGGTACTGGAACAGTTTAGGCTAGGAGCAGGATTCACCGCCAGGGTGAGACTCCTGTACAACACTCGCAAGCAAGATTTCAAACTAACACCATCAACTTTGAATACTTCCAGCTAGAAAGAAGCACAGGGCAGGGATGCCCGCTGTCCTTGCTCCTATTTGCATTAGCAATTGAATCCCTGGCAATGACCCTGGGGGTTGTGAAAAACTGGAAGGTCATCCAAAGAGGAGCCAGAGAGCACAGAGTCTCACCCTATGCAGATGACCTGATTCATGTTTCTGAAAACCAGTCAGCTATCTAATTAATTAGCTGCAGCTGCTCTCAGAGAGCTTGTATATACTGGTTTAAGGCTGGAATAAACTAAACTTTGCTATATTGAATAGCCTAGACTGAGACATTGACCTTTAGATTCTCTCGCTCACCAGACTGAGCAGCTCTCAGTGTAGTTGAAGCATTTGCAGCCATCTTCAGCCATAAGTGGCTGCTGTATGATCCATCTTGGCTTCCTCATGAGGTTTATTTCAGAATTCAAATTCATCCATCATGGTCAGATTTGAACCTGGAACATCAGAATATTACTCTAGGTTTGTGGTTCACCAGTTCAGTGACCTATACCACTAGGCCACAAGAGGAACCCAAAGCAGTGCAAATTGGCAGGTAGTGAAGGAAATCAGAATGTGGTTGTGTGTCCCTCAGCATCAGATGCCAATTTGATTCACTCCATGTGAAATTTAAGGTACTGGATACTGCAAAGGCTATGGGCCCTAACAATATTCTGGCAATAGTACTTGTGTCCAAAGCTAGTTGCTATTCAGTGCCACTGTACACTGACACTTAATTTGGGCTCCTCCAGGGCAACTCAGATCGTGACCTCATTACAGCCAATGTCCAAATGTGGAAAAAGAACTGAACTCCAGAGGTGAACTGAGAGTGACTTCCCTTGACATCAAGGCAGTATTTGACCAAGGATGGCATGTAGGAGCATTAACCAAGCTGACGTCAATGGGAATCGGAGGGAAAACTCAACACTGTTTGGAGTCCTACCTAGTACAAAGGTTGTTGAAGGTCAATCATCTCAGTCCTGGGACATTGCTGCAGGAGTTCCTCAGGATAGTGCCCTATTCCTAAGCATCTATTGCTTCATAAGTGACCTTTTACCTATCATAAAGTGAGGATGTTTGCTGATGATTTTACAATGTTCAGCACCACTTGCGACTCCTCAGATACTGAAAAAGTCCATGTCCATGTGCAGTAAACTTGTACAAAGTGCTGACTTGGGCTGGTGAACGACAAGTAACATTTGTGCTAAAAAAGTGCCATGCCATGATCATCTTCAACAAAAGAGAATCCAACCATCTCCTCTTGACATTCAATAGCATTACATTCGCTGACTCCCCATCATCAATATGCTGGGGGTTACCATTTACTAGAAACTGAACTGGACTAATATAAATACTGTGGCTACAAGAGCCTTTCAGATGCTGGAGAGAGTAACTCGCTGACTCCCCAAAGCCTACTAAGAAGTCTTACAACACCAGGTTAAAGTCCAACAGGTTTGTTTCAAATCAGTAGCTTTCGGAGCGCTGCTCCTTCTCAGGTGATTCACATGAGGAAGGAGCAGTGCTCTGAAATCTAGTGATTTGAAACAAACCTGTTGGACTTTAACCTGGTGTTATAAGACTTCTTACTGTGCTCATCCCAGTCCAACGCTGGCATCTCCACATCATGGTCCCCAAAGTCTGTCCATGGTGGACAAGACAAAATTCAGGCATATGATGGAATACTCTCCACTTGCCTGGATGAGTGCAACTCCAACAACACTCAATACCTCCGGAACAAAGCAGCTTGGTTGACTGGTGTCCTATGCTCCACCTTTAACATTCAGTCCCTCCACCACCGATACATTGTGGCAGCAATATGTACCATCAACAAGATGAACTGCAGAAACTCACCAAGACGACTTTGACAGCACCTTCCAAACCCACAACTTCTATCACTTTGAAGTCAAGGGAAACATTTGTATGGCAAAAGTACTACCTGCAAGTTCCCGTCTGAGCTACATGACACCCTGGCATGAAACTATATTGGGCATTCCTACACTGTCACTGGCTCAGAATCTTGGGTTTCCCAACAGCACAGCGGGTGGGCCTACAGCACATGGACTGCAGCGATTCAAGAAAGCAACTTACCAGCACCTTCTGAAGTGCAATTAGGGATGGGCAATAGATTCTGGCCACCTAGTGACACTTGAATCCCATGAATGAATGAAAAAGGTTCAATGATCTCACAAGAACAGCACCTCTTTCACCAATGCTTTGCAATGCTCTTCACACACTGCCCTCATCACCGTTAACTATTACCTATCTCCAACACATCCAACAATATTAATGTTACACAAAACACCCGTTTCTCATAATAGCCTCTTCCTTTGCTCTCATCAAACCACACACGTACATAGAACATAGAAGCGCAGTACGGGCCCTTCGGCCCTCGATGTTGCGCCGACCTGTGAAACCATCTGAAGTCTATCTGACCTACACTATTCCATTTTTATCCATATGTCTATCCAGTGACCACTTAAATGCCCTTAAAGTTGGCGAGTCTACTACTGTTGCAGGCAGGGCGTTCCACACCCCTACTACTCTCTGAGTAAAGAAACTGCCTCTGACATCTGTCCTATATCTATCACCCCTCAATTTAAAGCTATGTCCCCTCGTGTTGGTCATCATCCGAGGAAAAAGACTCACTGTCCACCCTATCTAACCCCCTGACTATCTTATATGTCTCTATTAAGTCACCTCTCAGCCTTCTCCTCTCTAACGAAAACAACCTCAAGTCCCTGAGCCTTTCCTCGTAAGACCTTCCCTCCATACCAGGCAACATCCTAGTAAATCTCATCTGAACCCTTTCCAAAGCTTCCACATCCTTCCTATAATGTGGTGACCAGAACTGCACGCAGTACTCCAGGTGCGGCCGCACCAGAGTTATGTACAGCTGCAGCATGACCTTGTGGCTCCGAAACTCAATCCCCCTGCTGATAAAGGCTAGCACACCATGTGCCTTCTTAACAGCCCTATTAACCTGGGTGGCAACTTTCAGGGATTTATGTACCTGGATGCCGAGATCTCTCTGTTCATCTACACTACCAAGAATCTTGCCATTAGCCCAGTACTCTGCATTCCTGTTACTCCTTCCAAAGTGAACCACCTCACACTTTTCCGCATTAAACTCCATCTGCCACCTCAGCCCAGCTCTGCAGCTTATCTATGTCCCTCTGTATCCTATAACATCCTTCAGCACTATCCACAAGTCCACCGACCTTCGTGTCATCTGCAAATTTACTAACCCATCCTTCTACACCCTCTTCCAGGTCATTTATAAAAATGACAAACACCAGTGGCCCCAAAACAGATCCTTGCGGTACACCACTAGTAACTGAACTCCAGGATGAACATTTGCCATCAACCACCACCCTCTGTCTTCTTTCAGCTAGCCAATTACTGATCCAAACCGCTAAATCACCTTCAATCCCATACTTCCTTATTTTCTGCAATAGCCTACCGTGGGGAACCTTATCAAACGCCTTACTGAAATCCATATACACCACATCAACAGCTTTACCCTGATCCACCTGTTTGGTCACCTTCTCAAAAAACTCAATAAGGTTTGTGTACTATTTTCTTCTCACCTGCTGCCATTACATAACCAACAACTACTTTCACCACTTCTGCCTCACAACATCATGTGTACTTTCCTTTAATACCTCTCTCTAATCATTCCATTAACATTGTTTCTAAGCCTATTACAACATCCATGATATTCACCTTTGCAACATATTTACTGATTTGCACCCTAACATGCTGCAGCACATCTTGTAAGGGAGAGGAACACGATGGGCAAAGGATCACCACCGTTGCTGCGCACAGGCAGAGCAGTAAGTTGTGGAAAGCACTGGCCCAGGCAGGATCGTGAGCATTTGGAGAAGCAGAGGATGATGGCTTACCCAGATATGGGGCGGAATTCTCTGTTGGCCAATGCCGAAATTGGGAAAGGTGATTGGGTGGAGAATCAGTTTGCATGGCAAAATTGGGGGAAACACTGATTTGATGGCTAATTGCGATTCTCCGTCACCTCGACAACGGCGTCAATGAGTTCCGGAACGCATGTATAGTAGACACCGTTTGCATGTCATTAGCGGGCCTGACGCGGTATTCTCTGGGGCCTCCGCGATTCTCCGCCTCTAATGGGCCAATGTTCCTGATGGCGCGGTTCACTTGTGGTTTTAAAAATTGTGAAACCCACATCGTAGCTGCTGAGGGAAAGAGGAGGTAGGACACGGAGAGGAATGACTGCGGGCTGCCAGGCCGCTCATTGGCTGGGCCGCCAGGGCTGGAGGAGGGGGGAGCAGGCCGAGCGGCCGGGATGATCCCACTCACAGAACTGCATTCATTTTATGGACCACCATTATGGTGGCCATCTTGCTGCGCACCAACTGACCACGCACCTTGGCCCCTGGCTCTGCAGTGTGACACCGGCCAAATGGGCGACCCCACCCCCGTCATACCACCCCACCCGGCTGCCAACCGGCACCCCACCCAGAGCAATGCCCACAGTAGCTCCTGGTGAGGGCAGTGCCAGCCAACGGTACCCCGGCATCAGCGACAGGCACCAAGGTCAGAGGGCTCCATGGTGCCGGGCACCGACAGGCCAGGGGTGCGGGAATGGCGGGGTGGAAGAGACATGCAGTGGCTCAAATATCCCCGCTAGTGTGATGTGGTGTTGGTGAAAGTTCAGTTGCGAGTCAAATGCCTTCATCTATTCGATATGGTACCATCCGGCTTTCTTGGGGCCCATAACACCTTGTATACAGAGGGCTGGCCTTATCTGTCCCGGATAAGGTCCTGTGTATTTGGGCCCTGGTCGCTGCTTTGGGCCTGTTTCAGGTCTTCGACCTTGGTCTGGCTGACACTAACAGCTTCAATGAATTCAGTGATGAGTGGTTGCCAAAATTCTCCCTCCCGGGCACCTTGTTTGCCTGATGCATCCGCTCTGCTATTCTGCTAGGATTTGGTGAAAAGACAATTAGAGTTATAGATGTTTACAGCATGGAAACAGGTCCTTCGGCCCAGTTTGTACATGCCGCACAGTTTCTATCACTTAGCTAGTCCCACTTGCTCGCATTTGGCCCATATCCCTTTTCCCCACCCTGCCCATGTAACTGTCTAACTTTTTTAAAGGAAAATTGAAAAAACAGGCCTCTGGCAGCTCGTTCCAGATGCTCACCACTCTGTGTGAAATAATTTCCCCTCTGGCCTCTTTTGTATCTCTCCCCTCTCACCTCAAGCCTATGCCCCCTAGTTCTACCTTTGGGAAAAGATGTTGACTATCTAACTTATCTATGCTCCTCATTATTTTATAGACCTCTATAAGATCACCCATAAGTCTCCTACACTCCAGGAAAAAAGTCCCAGCTTCTCCTCATAACTCAGACCATCAAGTCCTGGAGCATCCTCGTAAATCTCTTCTGCCCTCTTTCTAGTTCAACAATAAAGGGCGAAGGGTCTGGTTTACACTAAATCCCCTCCCACAGAGTTCTTTCAAGTCCTGCAACTATCCTAGATCTTTTCCTCACGTTCCAGACACCTAGTTTATGGCCCAGTCAGCTGGTCAAATCTGTATTAGTCCTTCACTTACTAAGACTGGCCATTACGTGGGCTTTTCTGCCCTTTTAATTCCCAGGTGGGGAGGTGCGGTGGTGGGCCTTGACTTTTATTATTCCATACTCTCTGCCTGGAAAATGAATCTCAATAGTAGGGCTAATGGCAAGAGGCTTTCCATCCGCCAAGATAAATCCCCTTGCTGCCCATAGGGACATAAAATGCATTAAACTGTTGCAGACATACATACTATCTGAATGTATGTCTGCTGGCGTGGGAAACAGGTCGGGGTGGCTGACTACATAAGCTATTGCTGCTAGCTCTTCAGCCTGGGCACTCATGTGCATGAAGTTTTATGGCTATCTCTCTCAGGGGCTTGCCTTTGTGGTCTTCCACGTAGATGCCGTATCCCGTTTTCCTGCTTCCATCCTCCACCATGGAGGATCCATCAACATAAATGTTTAAGCAGTTCTGAGTCTATCTGGCTCCCCTGCTTTCTCCCCTCATTTGTTTCGGCAGAAATGGCCCCTTGGGGTCATTTACTGCGGGAATCAGGAATTCGTGGGGCTCCCCCTGTAATCTTATTATTTGGCTATCCTTGTCTTTAATTTGGTTAATTTAATTTGAAATCTACGCCGAATGACCTCAACAATGGCCATCACCAAAAACAGCCCACAGAGGGAAGGAAGAGCAGAGTCAGAGTATGACTCCAGCAATATTCTCCTTCGGATCCCAGATCCGGTTTTGGGGTTTCGCCCCACTGTACCCACTTGGGCCATTTACTGTTTTTATATGCGTGGAGGACATCCGCCCACTGGCACGACTGGCCATCACTATTCTGCTAGGATTTGGTGAAAAGACAATTAGAGTTATAGATGTTTACAGCATGGAAACAGGTCCTTCGGCCCAGTTTGTACATGCCGCACAGTTTCTATCACTTAGCTAGTCCCACTTGCTCGCATTTGGCCCATATCCCTTTTCCCCACCCTGCCCATGTAACTGTCTAACTTTTTTAAAGGAAAATTGAAAAAACAGGCCTCTGGCAGCTCGTTCCAGATGCTCACCACTCTGTGTGAAATAATTTCCCCTCTGGCCTCTTTTGTATCTCTCCCCTCTCACCTCAAGCCTATGCCCCCTAGTTCTACCTTTGGGAAAAGATGTTGACTATCTAACTTATCTGTGCTCCTCATTATTTTATAGACCTCTATAAGATCACCCATAAGTCTCCTACACTCCAGGAAAAAAGTCCCAGCTTCTCCTCATAACTCAGACCATCAAGTCCTGGAGCATCCTCGTAAATCTCTTCTGCCCTCTTTCTAGTTCAACAATAAAGGGCGAAGGGTCTGGTTTACACTAAATCCCCTCCCACAGAGTTCTTTCAAGTCCTGCAACTATCCTAGATCTTTTCCTCACGTTCCAGACACCTAGTTTATGGCCCAGTCAGCTGGTCAAATCTGTATTAGTCCTTCACTTACTAAGACTGGCCATTACGTGGGCTTTTCTGCCCTTTTAATTCAGGCTCAAGACGGAGTGTTGGAGAATACTGGGTTGAAGGTTTGACTCTATCGCTTCTTATCTGATATAACCTGCCTGATTACTACTGGCTGGGAGTAATTGCAATCCCACAATCCTTAGTGAGTATGAGCTTCCCCAATGAAGGGGGCGAAGACATCATTAGCAGTCACCTGCATAAATAGAGCTGGCCAGTGTGGAACCAGCTAGAGAGGAGTGAGCAGTGGTGAAGTACTGCTGCTCTTGTATATATGTAATTGCAAATAAAGTTATTTCTTTCAATTCTACAAACTCGTGCTGGATTCTTCATGGCCCTCACAAAATTATCGAAGGACCGTCTGGAGTGCCAAAATGTTGTACCTGTCCAATTCAGATACTGCAACCAGCTCCTTAATTAAAGTTTACCCAGATGTCTTTATTTGTGAGTAGAACAAAGTACGGACATGGATATATGCAACACACTTTATTAAATACAATTAACCCGTAAATTATCCACTATACATACATGAAACACCCAGGATTCGACTACTACCCGCAAAGGTGGTTTGGTAAGTTGCAGATCCGATCCAAGTCCCCACGGTTCCTCTTTGCAAAGGTGGTTTTTGCTGGGTGTTTCTTACTTGCTTCCTTTTGGTTTGGCCAGGGTCATCTCACACAGAGTCTTAGCTTCGAGTCTTTTGTTTCTTCTGCCTCTGGTGTCTCTGAGATGCCTATTTCTAACCCCTCCACTCGCTTTTCCAGAAACTTCTTTGCTTTCTGGCCAATGAGGTCTCGGGAGGGGGTCCCAGCAGCCAATGGAACGGTTGATGACTTTGACAGGCCACCTGAGCCTGCCCCAGGTGTCCCATCTCTGGTGGTGTGGGCGGCACATGACCTGTTTCCATATAAGGTAACAGTAGATACTCTCAGTGATGGAAAGTTTGGCTCGATCTGGGCGACGAACAACAGGCTTCCTGAGGTTTGACCACACCGGGATCTCACAGGCCTCGATACACAGGTGTATCCTTGTCACGGAAGCCCTTTATGCCGAGGCGGCTCAATATTTCAATGTGGACTGAGCCCACCAGGATGCCCGGGCAGTGAGGTTCGCTGCCATTGCAGGGATGCCCTGGGTCCAGGGGGCGATCGATGAGATGCATGTCCCCCTACAGGATGGTGGGAGAGTGGTTAGCACTGCTGCCTCATGGTGCACTATCAATTACAATGAGACGAGAGTAGAATGTAATTGAGGCTTTATTACACAGAGATGTGCGGCCTCCTACAGCAGCTGGTGAAATGGCTGCTGTTCGGAGAGCACGCACATTTAGATGCCGCCTACTGGGCGGAGCCAGCAGGCAGGGATCTACCCCCGTACCTGTAGTACAGGGGCCTTACCGTAATACCAATATATATACAATATAATACAACAGTGGTGACTACCACATTCACCCCCTGTTAAAAATGAGTCCAGCGGAGGTGGTGGAAAACTATATACATACAGAATGGTTTTTAAATTACAGAGAAGGTTACAAATTTAGACGATCGGGAACCTTGATCTATCAATGAGAGTGCCGCAGTGCTGGTGGCGACTCAGGCGTCGGCTTGGTCTTCGGTGACTCCGGGAGCGGGTTGAAATCCTCTTCATCCCTGGGTGGGAGCAAGGGGAGGACAGATTGCTCTGAAGCAGGGGCTGCGGTGGGGTGCGCTTGGGGGAGGGAGGGTGGTGCTGGGGCGGAGGGTGGGGGTGTGTGGGGACCTAGCTGGTGCCAGGTCCCTGAGAGAGACTGTGTGTTGGCGGCTGTCAGGGTACGCTACATAGCCGTACTTCGGGTTTGCGTAGAGTAGCTGTACCCTCTCAACCAACGGGTCCGCCTTGTGGAACCGCATGTCCTTGCGGAGGAGAACGGGTCCTGGAGCTGACAGCCACGTTGGGAGCGAAACCTTTGAGCGCAACGTTGGGAGTGGACGTCCTGGGGAAGGTAAAGAGATGATCATGGGGGTTTCGTTAGTCACGGTGCACGGGAGCGCCAAATAGAGTGACGTGCGTCGGGGAGGACCTTCTGCCAGCGGGAGGCCGGGAGATTTCTGGATCGTAGGGCCAGCTGTACAGCCTTCCAGACCGTCCCATTCTCCTGCTCCACCTGCCCGTTTCCCCTGGGGTTGTAGCTGGTCGTCCTGCTCGAGGCAATGCCCTTGATGAGCAGGTACTGGCGCAGCTCATCGCTCATAAATGAGGATCCCCGGTCGCTCTGAATGTAGGCGGGGAAACCGAACAGAGTGAAGATGGTATTGAGGGCTTTGATGACGGTTGCAGACATCATATCGAGGCATGGGACGGCGAAGGTGAATCGGGAATACTCGTCGACCACATTAAGAAAATACTTGTTGCAGTCGGTGGAGGGGAGGGGCCCTTTGAAGTCCATGCTGAGGAGTTCAAAGGGGCGGGAGGCCTTCACCAGGCGCACACGGTCTGGCCGGGAGAAGTGCGGTTTACACTCCTCGCAGACCTGGCAGTCTGGTGATAGAGATACTTCCTTGATGGAGTAGGGCAAATTGCAGGCCTTAATGAAGTGGTAAAAGCGGGTGACTCCTGGGTGACCAGAGATCGTCGTGCAGGGTCCGAAGTCGGTCCACTTGTGCGCTGGCACATGTACCTCGGGACAGGGCATCGGGGAGTTCATTGAGTTTACCGGGGCAATACAAAATCGCGTAATTGTAGGTGGAGAGCTCAATCTTCCACCTCAAGATTTTATCATTTTTGATCTTACCCCGCTGTGTGTTAAACATGAAAGCAACTGACCGTTGGTCAGTGAGGAGAGTGAATCCCCTGCCGGCCAGGAGATTGCTGCACAGCTTCAACGATCGCTTGGGCCTCCTTTTCGACGGAGGAGTGCCGAATTTCTGAGGCATGGAGGGTGCGGGAAAAAAATGCTACGGGCCTGCCTGCCTGGTTGAGGGTGGCGGCCAAAGCGACGTCTGATGCACGCTCTCGACTTGGAAGGGGAGCGTCTCATCGACCGCGTGCATCGCGGCCTTGGCAATGTTGGCCTTGATACGGTTGAAGGCCTGGTGAGCCTCGGCCGTCAGTGGGAAAGCGGTGGAGTCGATGAGTGGGCGAGCCTTGTCCGCATAGTTAGGGACCCATTGGGTGTAGTACGAAAAGAACCCCAGCCATCGTTTGAGGGCCTTGGGGCAGTGGGGAAGCTGGAGTTACATAGAACATAGAACAGTACAGCACAGAACAGGCCCTTCGGCCCTCAATGTTGTGCCGAGCCATGATCACCCCACTCAAACCCACGTATCCACCCTATACCTGTAACCCAACAACCCCCCCCCCTTAACCTTACTTTTATTAGGACACTATGGGCAATTTAGCATGGCCAATCCACCTAACCCGCACATCTTTGGACTGTGGGAGGAAACCGGAGTTCCATGAACATAGAACACTACATAGAACACTACAGCGCAGTACGGGCCCTTCGGCCCTCGATGTTGCGCCGACCTGTGAAACCATCTGAAGCCTATCTGACCTACACTATTCCATTTTCATCCATATGTCTATCCAGTGACCACTTAAATGCCCTTAAAGTTGGCGAATCTACTACTGTTGCAGGCAGGGCGTGCCACACCCCTACTACTCTCTGAGTAAAGAAACTGCCTCTGACATCTGTCCTATATCTATCACCCCTCAATTTAAAGCTATGTCCTCTCGTGTTGGTCATCACCATCCGAGGAAAAAGACTCTCACTGTCCACCCTATCTAACCCTCTGACTATCTTATATGTCTCTATTAAGTCACCTCTCAGCCTTCTCCTCTCTAACGAAAACAACCTCAATACCCTGAGCCTTTCCTCGTAAGACCTTCCCTCTATACCAGGCAACATCCTAGTAAATCTCATCTGAACCCTTTCCAAAGCTTCCACATCCTTCCTATAATGTGGTGACCAGAACTGCACGCAGTACTCCAGGTGCGGCCGCACCAGAGTTATGTACAGCTGCAGCATGACCTTGTGGTTCCGAAACTCAATCCCCCTGCTTATAAAGGCTAGCACACCATATGCCTTCTTAACAGCCCTATTAACCTGGGTGGCAACTTTCAGGGATTTATGTACCTGGATGCCGAGATCTCTCTGTTCATCTACACTACCAAGAATCTTGCCATTAGCCCAGTACTCTGCATTCCTGTTACTCCTTCCAAAGTGAACCATAAGACCATAAGACATAGGAGTGTAAGTAAGGCCATTCGGCCCATCGAGTCCACTCCGCCATTCAATCATGGCTGATGGGCATTTCAACTCCACCTACCAGCATTCTCCCCGTAGCCCTTAATTCCTCGCGACATCAAGAATTTATCTATTTCTGCCTTGAAGCCATTTAGTGTCCCGGCCTCCACTGCACTCCGCGGCAATGAATTCCACAGGCCCACCACTCTCTGGCTGAAGAAATGTCTCCGCATTTCTGTTCTGAATTTACCCCCTCTAATTCTAAGGCTGTGCCCACGGGTCCTCGTCTCCTCGCCTAACGGAAACAGTTTCTTTGCGTCCACCCTTTCTAAGCCATGTATTATCTTGTAAGTTTCTATTAGATCTCCCCTTAACCTTCTAAACTCCAATGAATACAATCCCAGGATCCTCAGCCGTTCATCATATGTTAGACCCGCCATTCCAGGGATCATCTGTGTGAATCTCCGCTGGACACGCTCCAGTGCCAGTATGTCCTTCCTGAGATGTGGGGCCCAAAACTGGACACAGTACTCCAAATGGGGCCTAACCAGAGCCTTATAAAGGCTCAGTAGCACATCGCTGCTTTTATATTCCAACCCTCTTGAGATAAATGACAACATTGCATTCGCTTTCTTAATCACAGATTCAACCTGCATGTTTACCTTTAGGGAATCCTCGACTAGCACTCCCAGATCCCTTTGTACTTTGGCATTATGAATTTTCTCACCGTTTAGAAAGTAGTCTATGCTTGGATTCTTTTTTCCAAAGTGCAAGACCTCACATTTTCTCACGTTGAATTGCATCAGCCATTTCCTGCACCACTCTCCCAAACTGTCTAGATCCTTCTGCAGCCTCCCCACTTCCTCAGCACTACCTGTCTGACCACCTAACTTCGTATCATCGGCAAACTTCGCTAGAATGGGCTCACGGTAGGGCCTCACAGTAGCATGGTGGTTAGCATCAATGCTTCACAGCTCCAGGGTCCCAGGTTCGATTCCTGGCTGGGTCACTGTCTGTGTGGAGTCTGCATGTCCTCCCCGTGTGTGCGTATGGTTTCCTCCGGGTGCTCCGGTTTCCTCCCACAGTCCAAAGATGTGCAGGTTAGGTGGATTGGCCATGCTAAATTGCCCGTAGTGTAAGGTTAATGGGGGGATTGTTGGGTTACGGGTATACGGGTAACGTGGGTTTAAGTAGGGTGATCATTGCTCGGCACAACATCGAGGGCCGAAGGGCCTGTTCTGTGCTGTACTGTTCTATGTCTATGTTAATGCCCCCAGTCCCTTCATCCAGATCATTAATATATATGGTGAACAGCTGTGGCCCCAACACTGAATCCTGTGGGACACCGCTGGTCACCGGCTGCCATTCCGAAAAGGAACCTTTTATCCCAACTCTCTGCCTTCTGTCAGACAGCCAATCCTCAACCCATGCCAGTAGCTCACCTCGAACACCATGGGCCCTCACCTTACTCAGCAGCCTCCTGTGTGGCACCTTATCAAAGGCCTTTTGGAAATCCAGATAGACCACATCCATTGTGTTTCCCTGGTCTAACCTACTTGTCACCTCCTCAAAGAATTCTAACAGGTTCGTCAGGCACGACCTCCCCTTATTAAATCCATGTTGACTTGTTCTAATCCGACCCTGCTCTTCCAAGAATTTAGAAATCTCATCCTTAACGATCGATTCTAGAATTTTACCAACAACCGAGGTTAGGCTAATTGGCCTATAATTTTCCATCTTTTGTCTTGATCCTTTCTTGAACAAGGGGGTTACAACAGCGATCTTCCAATCGTCCGGGACTTTCCCTGACTCCAGTGATTTTTGAAAGATCTCAACTAACGCTTCCGCTATTTCTTCAGCCACCTCCCTCAGAACTCTAGGGTGTAGCCCATCGGGGCCAGGAGATTTGTCAATTTTAAGACCTTTTAGCTTTTTTAGCACCATCTCTTTTGTAATGGCAACCATACTCAACTCAGCCCCCTGACCATCTATAATTTTTGGGATATTACTCATGTCTTCCACTGTGAAGACAGAAGCAAAGTACTTATTAAGTTCTCCAGCCATTTCCTCGTCTCCCATCACTAGCCTTCCGGAATCAGTTTGAATTGGCCCAATGTCTACTTTGGCCTGTCGTTTGTTTCTTATGTATTGAAAGAAACTTTTACTATCATTTCTTATATTGCTGGCTAGCCTGCCTTCATATTTGATCCTCTCCTTCCTTATTTGTCTCTTTGTTAACCTCTGTTTGTTTTTGTAGCCTTCCCAATCTTCTGATTTCCCAGTGCTTTTGGCCACTTTATAGAATCTCTCTTTTTCTTTGATACGTTTCCTGACCTCCTTTGTCAGCCATGGCTGTCTAATCCCTCCCCGGATAATCTTTATTTTCTTGGGGATGAACCTCTGTACAGTGTCCTCAATTATGCATACAAACTCCTGCCATTTTTGCTCTGCTGTCTTCCCTACTAGGGTCTACTTCCAGTCGATTTTCGCCAGTTCCTCTCTCATGCCCTCGTAATTACCTTTATTTAACTGTAACACCATTACATCCGATTTTGCCTTCTCTCTTTCAAACTGCAGACTGAACTCAACCATATTATGATCGCTGCTTCCTAAGTGTTCCCTTACTTTAAGATCTTTTATAAAGTCTGGTTCATTACATAGCACTAGGTCCAGAATAGCCTGCTCCCTTGTGGGCTCCATGACAAGCTGTTCCAAAAAGCCATCTTGCAAGCATTCCATGAATTCCTTTTCTTTGGATCCACTGGCTACGTTATTTACCCAATCCACCTGCATATTGAAGTCCCCCATGATCACCGTGACCTTGCCTTTCTGACATGCCTTTTCTATTTCCCGGTACATGTTGCGCCCCTGGTCCTGACCATGTTAGGAGGTCTGCACATAACTCCCATTATGGTTTTTTTGCCTTTGTGGTTCCTCAATTCTACCCACACAGACTCCACATCATCCGACCCTATGTCGTTTAGTGCCATAGATTTAATTTTGTTCTTAACTAACAAGGCAACCCCACCCCCTCGGCCCACCTCCCTGTCTTTTCGATAGGTTGTATATCCTTGGATGTTTAACTGCCAGTCCTGAACCCCCTGCAGCTATGTCTCTGTGATGCCTACCACATCATAATCATTCACGATGATCTGTGCCATTAGTTCGCCTACTTTGTTACAAATGCTACGAGCATTCAGGTAAAGTACCTTAATGCTAACTTTCTTATCATTACAGATATTGGAAGTCCTAAGATGTCCAAAGTTATCCTTCCTTTTTGTTGAATTCCTAGTCTGCATCAAGCTTAAATCCACCTGCCTACATGTTATCCTCCTACGTATCTTGCCATTTAACTCCATGCTCCCTGTCGCTTTCACTTTCCCTTCCCCCCAACTCAGAAGTTTAAAGTCCTACTGACCACCCTATTTATCCTCTTTGCTAGAACACTGGTTCCAGATCGGTTCAGGTGGAGACCGTCCCAACGGTACAGATCCCCCCGGTTCCAAAACTGATGCCAATGTCCCATGAAGTGGAATCCCTCTTTCCCACACCAATCCCTTAGCCACGTGTTTACTTCCCTAATTTTCTTGTCCCTATGCCAATTGGCACGTGGCTCGGGCAGTAATCCGGAGATTATGACCCTTGAGGACCTGTATTTCAATTTTCTTCCTAGTGCTTGATAGTCCCCGAACAGGCCCTCCACCCTAGCTTTACCTATGTTGTTAGTCCCAACGTGGACCACAACAACTGGATCCTCCCCCTCCCGCTCCAATATCCTTTCAAGCCGGTCAGAGATGTCCCGCACCCTGGCACCGGGCAGGCAACACACCATGCGAGACTCCCGATCCGGCTTGCATAGGATACTATCTGTCCCCCTAATTATAGAATCCCCTATAACAACTACTTGTCTTTTTACTCCCCCCTCTTGAATGGCCTTCTGCACCATGGTACCGTGGTCAGCTGGCTCATCCTGTCCAGAGCCCTTTTCCTCATCCATACAGGGAGCAAGAGTCTCATACCTGTTGGACAAGGTCAAGGGCTGAGGCTCCTGCACTCCTGAACTCGGGTTCCCCCTGCCTGCCTCACTTACAGTCACACTCTGAAATCCCTGGTCACTTACTGAATGTGAATTACTTAATCTCCCAGGTGTGACTGCCTCCTGAAACAAAGTGTCCAGGTAACTCTCCCCCTCCCGGATGTGCCGCAGTGTTTGAAGCTCAGATTCCAGATCATCAACTCTGAGCCGGAGTTCTTCCAGCAACCAACACTTGCTGCAGATGTGGTCATTGCCACCTCACACTTTTCCGCATTAAACTCCATCTGCCACCTCTGAGCCCAGCTCTGCAGCTTATCTATGTCCCTCTGTATCCTATAACATCCTTCAGCACTATCCACAACTCCACCGACCTTCGTGTCATCTGCAAATTTACTAACCCATCCTTCTACACCCTCTTCCAGGTCATTTATAAAAATGACAAACAGCAGTGGCCCCAAAACAGATCCTTGCGGTGCACCACTAGTAACTGAACTCCAGGATGAACATTTGCCATCAACCACCACCCTCTGTCTTCTTTCAGCTAGCCAATTACTGATCCAAACCGCTAAATCACCTTCAATTCCATACTTCCTTATTTTCTGCAATAGCCAACCGTGGGGAACCTTATCAAACGCCTTACTGAAATCCATATACATCACATCAACAGCTTTACCCTGATCCACCTGTTTGGTCGCCTTCTCAAAAAACTCAATAAGGTTTGTGAGGCATGGCCTACCCTTCACAAAACCGTGTTGACTATCGCTAATCAACTTGTTCTTTTCAAGATGATTATAAACCCTATCTCTTATAACCTTTTCCAACATTTTACCCACAACCGAAGTAAGGCTCACAGGTCTATAATTACCAGGGTTGCCTCTACTCCCCTTCTTGAACAAGGGGACAACATTTGCTATCCTCCAGTCTTCCGGCACTATTCCTGTCGACAAAGATGACATAAAGATCAAGGACAAAGGCTCTGCAATCTCCTCCCTGGCTTCCCAGAGAATCCTAGGATAAATCCCATCTGGCCGAGGGGACTTATCTATTTTGACATTTTCCAAAATTGCTAACACCTCCTTTTGAATCTCAATTCCATCTAGCCTGGTCGACTGAACCTGAGTGTTCTCCTCGACAACATTGTCTTTCTCCAGTGTAAACACTGACGAAAAATATCCATTTAATGCTTCCCCTATCTCCTCTGATTCCACACACAACTTTCCACTACTATCCTTGATTGGCCCTAATCTTACTCTAGTCATTCTTTTGTTCCTGATATACCTATAGAAAACCTTAGGGTTTTCCTTGATCCTATCCGCCAATGACTTTTCGTGTCCTCTCCTCGCTCTTCTTAACTCTCCCTTTAGGTCCTTCCTGGCTAACTTGTAACTCTCAAGTGCCCTAACTGAGCCTTCATGTCTCATCCTAACATAAGCCTTCTTCTTCCTCTTGACAAGTGCTTCAACTTCCTTAGTAAACCACGGTTCCCTTGCTCGACAACTTCCTCCCTGCCTGACAGGTACATACTTATCAAGGACACGCAGTAGCTGTTCCTTGAAAAAGCTCCACATTTCGATTGTACCCATCCCCTGCAGTTTCCTTCCCCATCCTATACATCCTAAATCTTGCCGAATAGCATCATAATTGCCTTTCCCCCAGCTATAATTCTTGCCTTGCGGTATATACCTATCCCTGCCCATTGCTAAAGTAAACATAACCGAGTTGTGATCACTATCACCAAAGTGCTCACCTACATCTAAATCTAACACCTGGCCGGGTTCATTACCCAGTACCAAATCCAATGTGGCCTCGCCCCTTGTTGGCCTGTCTACATACTGTGTCAGAAAACCCTCCTGCACACACTTTACAAAAACTGACCCATCTATAGTACTCGAACTATAGTATTTCCAGTCAATATTTGGAAAGTTAAAGTCCCCCATAACAACTAACCTGTTACTCTTGCTCCTGTCGAGAATCATCTTTGCAATCCTTTCCTCTACATCTCTGGAACTATTCGGAGGTCTATAGACAACTCCCAACAGGGTGACCTCTCCTCTACTGTTCCTAACCTCGGCCCATACTACCTCAGTAGACGAGTCCTCAAGCGTCCTTTCTACTGCCGTAATACTTTCCTTGATTAACAATGCCACACCCCCCCTCTTTTACCATCTTCTCTGTTCTTACAGAAACATCTAAATCCTGGAACCTGCAACAACCATTCCTGTCCCTGCTCTACCCATGTCTCCGAAATCGCCACAACATCGAGATCCCAGGTACCAACCCATGCTGCAAGCTTACCCACCTTATTCCGGATGCTCCTGGCGTTGAAGTAGACACACTTCAAACCAGCGTCCTGCTTGCCGGTGCCCTCTTTCGAACTTTTAACCCTATCCCTGACCTCACTACTCTCAACATCCTGTACACTGGGACTACAATTAAGGTTCCCATCCCCCTGCTGAATGAGGGGGCGCATGTGTTCGGGGTCAGGCCCTAGAACTCCGTTCTGAACCACATAGCTGAGGATGGCTAATCGGTTTGTGCTGAACACACACTTCTCCCTGTTGTAAGTTAGGTTGAGGAGTGTGGCGGTGTGGAGAAATTTGGAAAGGTTAGCGTCGTGGTCCTGCTGGTCATGGCCGCAGATGGTGACGTTGTCCAGGTACGGGAAAGTGGCCGGCAGCCCGTACCTGTCAACCATTCGGTCCATCTCCCGTTGGAAGACCGAGACCCCACTGGTGACACCGAAGGGAACCCTAAGGAAATGGTAAAGACGGCCGTCTGCTTCAAACACTGTATGGGCGGTCCGCCTCACAGATGGGGAGCTGGTGGTAGGCAGATTTCAGGTCCACTGTTGTGAAGACCCGGTACTGTGCAATCTGATTGACCATATCAGATATGCGTGGGAGGGGGTACGCGTCGAGCTGCATGAACCGATTGATGGTCTGACTGTAGTCAACGACCATCCTGTTTTTCGCCCCGATTTTCACCACTACCACTTGGGCTCTCCAGGGGGTGTTGCTGGTCTCGATTATACCTTCCCGCAGCAGCCGCTGGACCTCAGACCTGATGAAGGTCCTGTACCGTCCTGGGCGCTGTACTGTCCGCTCCTGGTGGCGACGGGTCTGCGATCCGGGGCGAGGTTTGCAAACAGGGGTCTTACCGTAATACCAATATATATACAATATAATACAACAGTGGTGACTACCACACCTCACAGCTCCAGAGTCCCAGGTTCAATTCTGGCCCCGGGTGATTGTCTGTAGAGATCGCACTTGCTCCCCATTTCTGCGTGTGTTTCCTCTCACAGTCCAAAGATGTGCAGGTTAGGTGGATTGGCTCTGCTAAATTGACCCTTAGTTTCCAATAGGTTAGGTGGGGTTACGGGGAGACCCCATGCATACTCGTCACTCGCTCGTGACGTCATGCATACTAATCGATTGCGCATGCGTAAATCGATCATCAGGTGTTGCGCGCTTTTTCTTCAACTGCGCATGCGCAAGCGATCTTTGCCCAATGCATCTTTTATCAACTGCGCATGCATGGCTTTGGTTTTCTGCGCATGCGCAGAATGGAATTTTGCCAGTTGGCGTCTTTTGTTGATGTGCGCATGTGCAGACGGTTTTGAATTAGAGGCGCCACAATGAAGAAGCTGGTTTGAACACAGGGACACCATTTTAAGTGTCAGCCTCGTGGAGAACGTTTTCGGCATTCTTTGTTTGTGAAAGCTCAAGGTACTCATTTTTTTGCAATATGCACTTTTCAATCGCGATTTCCAACATTAAACCTTTCTGTTTTAATAATGATTGTTTGAGTTCCGCATCACTTACTCCCTGTGCAATTTAGTCTCTGAGCATTGAATGTCTTAAAGCAGCGTAATTGCACGTGTTACAGTGATCTTCAAATTTTTTGAGTATCACTTTCAATTTAGTTCTGTCCTCAGCTTCCAAGTAATTAAAGGAGTTATAGATCTCTCTAGATTGATGTCCTGCTATTGCTAGCAGCAGTGCTATTTTTTTCTCCTCAGAGGCCGTGTTCAAAACATTAGCTACCACATATATTTGGAACATTTGTTTAAAAAATTTCCAGTTATCATGTAAGTTACCAGATGTTTTCAGCTGCCATGCAGGTCGAACATGTTCCATCAAATCCATCGGTCTTCGAGGATCCATATGCTGCGAGGTCTTCCACAGTCGAACAGTTGGTACTTTTGTTTCTGGCACATTTCAACGGTTAATTAACAAAGCCGTTTCAGGATTACCCAATTGTGCGGTATACATCGACAATCTGGTAATTTTCAACCAGACATGGAAAGAACATTTAAAACATCTGATGGAGTTATTCGATCGACTTCAGGAGGCGGGTTTGGTGATAAACCAAGCCAAAAGTGAATTTGTAAAAGCCCAAGTCACTTTCCTTTGCCATACAATCGGACAGGGTTGAATGGCCCCACGGGATGTATAAACAAAAGTTATTGGGGAGTTTCCGATACCCTCGACACAACGGGAAATAATGCGATTTCTTGGTATGAGTGGATTTTACCGAAAATTTGTACCGAATGCTAGCAGTGTGGTTGCTCCACTGACGGACTTGCTCAAGAAGCGTAATAAACTCCAGTAGACAGCATAGTGGCAACAGGCATTTGACGGCCTGAAGGCTGTGTTAACCACTGCTCCTGTGTTAGCCATCCCAAATTATACAAAACCATTCAAAGTGGCGGTTGATGCGAGTAATGTGGGCGTAGGTGCGGCGCTTCTACAAGACGATGACGAATGGCTAGAGCGGCCTGTTGGTTATTTTTCAAAGAAATTGAATTCTCACCAGAAAACGTATTCAACGATTGAGAAGGAGACTTTGAGTTTGGTGCTGGCTTTGCAACATTTTCACATTTATGTGACCAGCAATCCGTCTGACACCATTATATATATTGACCTTGGGCAGCACAGTGGCCTCGTGGTTAGCACAGTTCCCTCACGGCACTGAGGTCCCAGGTTCAATCCTGGCTCTGGGTCACTGTCCGTGTGGAGTTTGCTCATTCTCCCAATGTCTGCGTGGGTTTTGTCCCCACAACCCAAAAATGCGCAGAGTAGGTGGATTGGCCACACTAAATTGCCCCTTAGTTGGACAAAATAATTGGGAAATCTAAATTTTTTTAAATGGTTTATTTTTTTTCTTGGGGGTGGTGTCATGTGAGAGTACCTTTAAGAAATGGGTGTTTATTACTTCAGTGATGTCAGAGTGTGGGTGGAGCTGGGCTGTCTCAGCTTTTAGTTTCACTTTGAGAAAAAGCTTGGGTGTGTCTGTTTTTTTGGTTTTGTTTCAGTGTTGGAGCTGCAGTCAGCCACAAAGGTGTAATGGTGTTTTTCTCTGCCATCTAAAGAATCTCTTGATCATTTGGTGAATTCAGAGTGACAACTGTTCTCAGGAGTGAATTTAAACCTGATGTGCTTCTGTTAAATGTTTTTTTTTACGTCTTATGGATGTTAAAAGGAAAGTTCAAGGATTACTTACTGTTGTATTCTTTGGGGGTTGTATTTGAATTGATGGTTGCTCAGATGTTCATTGTATGTTTAAAAAGGTTAAATTGAGTTCATAGAGTAAACATTGTTTTGCTTTTAAAATTAATTTTCGAACTCAGCAGTACACCTGTAGAGTGGGCCGTGTGTTCCATATACCACAATCTATTAAAAGTTGGGGGTCAGGTGAACTCCATGATACACTTTGGGGTTCTCTAAACCCTGGCCCCTAACAATAGCATCAGCAACACGGTTGAAAAGTTCAATACGACCCTACTCACGGTAAATGAATCCAATACCATGATGCAAGGGCAGATCGTTGATACATTGGATAACAGCAAACTGTCAAATAGCCAAGAAGAAAACAACGCCACACTGAGAGTACTGACTGTCTCCGTTGAGAGAGCGCTAATCGCCTCCACCGAGAGAACACCGCACAACTCTACAGAGAGTGCGAAGAAAAAATCCACAGAGAGAGTGATGCAAGCCTGTTGCTATGTTTATCTGGTTATAAATACAGCGGTCAATATGGTTGTCTTCCTTAATCCTAATTATGTTTGCTCTAGAGTCGCCAGGTATCTTCCGATACCGACACAAGGTTCAAACCTGAATACTAATCAAAGAACCAATGCATCAGTTAGTTAGTTCAAAATCAATACTGTTTATTTACACACACAGTAATATCTACTCATGCGCAAAATACCACAAACTAAACTACCTCTAACGCTAACGCCTATACTTAACTTCGGGTGCCCAATCAGTCAGAGGAACAATGGCCGTTGTTCGGATCTAAGGCTGCTGGGTACAAAGAGTAACAGGAGAACAGCTAAGGTCGTCTGTCTGATGGCGAGCGTTGACCTTGGACTTACTTGCGTCTGGTGCAGCTGGTGGATTGGTCTCTCCGCTTCGAGAGCCGAGTCCAAGAGAGCGATTCTCTCTCGGGAGCTTCTTCTTATACCCAAAGGGGCTTCGCGCGCTTTTGGGCGGGCCTTGAACTTGGCCCCGATTAATTGGGCCGTACCTTGATCACTCGTATTGATCTTGACCAATACAGGGGTGGGTGCCCTGATGGCTGGGCATGTCTTTGGTGGCCATTGGCCTTGCTTTGTTTGTGTCTTTCTGGCGCCGGGATGTCTGCAATTGTATCGGTTACTTGAATGTTATTCCTTTGTTCCCGGAGATGGGCCATCAATATGCTAATTGCCTTATAGTTTCAGTCTCGTCTGGGGGCTGAGTTTCCAATACGCATACAGGCTCTGTGCCTGCCTGCTTTCTTAGCATTGTCCATAGTTCCCTATAGTCTTTGCAAACATCCATTTTGTATTCTGGAAGTGGCCATCCCAGATAGCTACACTCCCTCCTTGTGATCCTCAACGTGAAGCGTGAAGGATTAAATAACTGCATCTTCTTTGTTCTCCTCCTAAGTCGGGCACCCATAAGCAAGGACAGGCCCTACACTACTCTGTCCTATGAATTGAAACTTTTACCTAAATTACTTCATAAAATTCTACGGGGCGCTATGACATTCAGGCATGCATTACAGAATAAAAAAACTGGAACCCTAAACTATCCTTAACTAAACTATCCTTAATCAATCAAAAGAATTTACAATATTTTAAATTCTTTTAAACTGTACAATAGCAGCAACACAGGTCTCTCTGGCTTGGCAGTCAAAGACAGAGTTTTGCATTTCTTTTATTAGAACGAAGAAACACACAAAAAAACAGATGCACTTTAATTCACTTAAGGGGGTTAGGGGGTTTGTTGAGTCCGAAAATAGGGGATCTGAATGTGTATATCGGAGCGCGGGAGCCTTTCCTCCACCATTTCCTGAGTCTTAGGGTCTGAACGACACTGCAGGGTATCGCAAATACTAATAGTGATCCACAACGTAGGACAGGGAATACCAAGTTATGAACTTGTCACACCAGGTCGGTATATCGGTTACTATCTCAGGGTACAGTGAATGGCAAGGGTGGAAAACATTCACGGCCTGCGTAGTAGGGGTCAGGGGGGTAGCGTCCGTGCGTAACTGGAGGGATCCCGCGAAGATCCATCTGTACAGCATGATGGTTGTCTTCATATTTTCTTCTTTTTTTCTTCCTCTTAAGCCTTCTGTGGTTCCATGGTTTTATGGACACAAGCATAATTGCTGTTATTATCTTGTTTAAGATCTCGTACGTCAGTCTGTCTGTCCTTTTATTGCCAATTACCCGTTATAATTGGTCACCATCTGTGACTCCCTCATTTAAAAAAAAACCAAATCTTTGGGACAAGACATCCGAGAAACAGCCTGTGCGATCTACCATCCCAGTGTTCGACGATGTAAATAGCATTTGGAAGCAACCAAAGGGTCGCCATAAACAAACAGAAGAATTTTGAACTAAAAAGTGTCAAAATGGGGTGCGTATGGGCCGCGTCGGGTAAGAATGGGTGGAAACCCCAGGTAGGACGGTGACCAGTGTCGCATGTGCTCTACCCGAGCATAGCTGACCAGGGGGTCCTCAGGCAGGGCGGGGGCCACTGCCGTTACTCCACTGCCTGAGTGACCGGACAAGAATGGTAAGAATCTGTGTTCGCCGTGGATTTTGCCTCTTGTGATTACCTTTGAATCAGAAGAGTAGCTATGATCGGTTGTCTGCCAACAAACTCGTTCCTTTAAATGCCAGTGGGCGTTAAAAGAGTGCTGACATGAGGCCATGGATTAACTTCAACATTTAACATTCACAATAACAACAAACATACATAACAAACATGGTGCAGGTTCCATCAGAAAGAAGGACACCGTAAATCACATTTGGCTGGGGGTGTAACTAGCATATGGAGTCAGTGTAGTGTGACCGAAGAAGAGAGTAAGGAGGAGAGAAACAAAAATGAATTGGCATTGCTGAGGTGTCCCTGCCATGAGAAGTGGTGGGTAAGCGTTCACAGTTTTCATGGGGCAGCTGGGACCTTGCAGCTGCTGTGGGTGGTGTTCTCTTTCATATCTGGGGGCTAGTGTAGCTCGTGGTGGGGGTCTCCTGCAATCTCGGGCGAAGTGTCCTGACTGGCCACAGTTGTAACATGACCCCTGGGGCACATAAGGTGGTGCAGGCTCTCTGGTGCATTGCTCCCTTGGGTATGGTTCCCTGGGTGGTGGGTCGGGCTGATGGTGTCGTTGCTGGTTCAGGGGGGCATCGGTGGGCTAATACCTTTGCTGTTTCGGGGCGCTTGACATTCTCGTGCGTAATGATCTAATTGGGCGCAATTATAACACTCCTGGGATTTGGTTTGTTGTGGGCTGTTTCTTCCCTCATTTACCCCGTGCGGGGTTCTGGTGCGTCCTAACTGGATGCATGTCTGCCTGCTCTTCCTCTGCTCTACCATACGCTGATTTACCTCGGATGGACTGTTCCCAAGCACGGGACAATCTTTTCAAAATCCTTTTCTCGTTTTGGGCCTCGTCTGAGGGGTCGTAATTTGCGCAAGCTCTCTGTCCTGCCTCTGTCGCATGAGAGACTAGGATGCGGGTCCATTTGTCCATATAATCTGGGGACAAATGGGGGCGTGCTAACTCTCCAAACACCGCAGTAAAATGTATCCACAAGCGTCCAGCAAACGCTGTGGGGTGCTCTGTCTTCTTCTGCCTACACTTGTTTAGGCCTTCTACGGGGTCTCCTTTGTTATAGCCAATCGCATCCAGCATCGCTGTGTGCATTTCTTGGAGCATGCCTCCTCCTACATTTTGTGGGTTGGGAAGGGCTGCCACGACTGTAGGGTCGAGGCTTAAAACTGTGAATTTCACTTGCTCCTTCTCATCCAGGCCATACATGGTCGCCTGCTGTTTTACTCTTGCAAAGAACTGGTGGGGGTCCGATGTGGGTAGGAATGGTGTAATCTTCTCACACGCATCCCTTAATTGAGTGACGGTTAATGGGGTCGTGTACAGGAAATCTGGGTCTCCGTCTGTTGTGGCCCTGCGCTGTGTGGTTACAGGATTCATAGGGGTGTGTTCTGTCTGTGCAGTCGGGGGTTGGGGTGCTTTTTGTTTCTGAGATTTTTCCTGTCTACATGTGCCATGTACATATCTTTGGGCAGTCTCACTTAACTCCCGCCAGTTGGGGCCATTTTCTTGGTCTAATTGGGGTCCAAACGTGCTCTGGAACCCATTCTGAACAGAAAGCAGAGATTGCAATTCTGCAATTTGCTTCCGGCACTTTGCGTGGTCTACCGAGCTCTGCCTTTGTTCCGTCGTGGAATTGTGGAGTGCTCGTAGGGCTGCTTTTAAGTCGTTACACTGTTTCTGCAACTGCTCAACCTGTTGTTCGGTTTCCTGTCTTACCAAGACCCCGTGTTGCATGTCTTGGTAGGCCTTATCATATTGGGTCTGAAAACTACTCAAATGGGCGAGACAAGATTGGTGTGCCCGCTTGGCATCAGCCACCTCTTTGTCCCTCACTGCTAACTGCTCTCTCAGTTCCCTGTTCTCTCTCTCATATTTGTTCACATCTCCTTCACTATTCCTGTCTCTCTCCTCAATCTCTCTACGGAGCGTCCTAATGACCTCCTCTGTGCCTCGCAATTGTGTCAAGCAGGACACGATTGCCATCGGCTTGCGAGCTTTCCCTAAGCTCTGCTTGTGAATCTCTGGCAGGTTCTCCCACCAAGTATGCCCTCTACATCCTGGACCTGTTTCATCGTTCGCGCAGAATTCGCTCCAAAGGGGCCAACCTTTACCTTTGAGGTACTTTCTGATTTCCTCTTCCCATACGGGACATTGTCCTACTCTACTGGTCGCTGCGACCTCGAATGTTTGGGGGTTCATAAGGCGTTCCATTGCCTTCATTGCCGTTTTTCTCGCTATCTCTGGGGTCGCTACTGAATTTGGAACGGTGGTGATAAAGTGGTGATGTAGACACGGGTACGGCTTACGCTAATTTCCGGCCTACAAAACTCCCGACAGTTTTACGGAACAAAATCTCTCAGGTTTACCTTATCTACCTGTTAGTACGCATGCAAGTAACACACTTCTGATTTTGATGGTTGATCAGTCTTGGTTTTACGCTTGTGGTTTTTCTTTTCCCAATTGGATTCTAATTCAAATTTGGATTCTCTCGGAGTGACGAGGCCACTTCTAGGTCGAGTCCCACCAGAGTCGCCAGTAAATGTTGCTATATTTATCTGATTATAAATACAGCGGTCAATATGGTCGCCTTCCTTAGTCCTAATTATGTTTGCTCTAGAGTCGCCAGGTATCTTCCGGTACCGCCACAAGGTTCAAAGCCAAATACTAATCAAAGAACCAGTGCATCAGTTAGTTAGTTCAAAATCAATACTATTTATTTACACACACAGTAATAGGGGCTGGTTTAGCTCACTCGGCTAAATTGCTGGCTTTTAATGCAGGCCAGCAGCACGGTTCAATTCCCGTACCAGCCTCCCGGACAGGCGCCGGAATGTGACGACTAGGGGCTTTTCACAGTAACTTCATTGAAGCCTACTTGTGACAATAAGCGATTTTCATTTTTCATTTTCATCTACTCATGCACAAAATATCACAAACTAAACTATCTCTGACACTAACGCCTATACTTAACTTCAGGTGCCCACTCAGTAAGAGGAACAATGGCCGTTGTTCGGATCTGAGGCTGCTGGGTACGAAGAGGTAACAGGAGAACAGCTAAGGTCGCCCGTCAGATGGCGAGCGTTGACCTTGGACTTACTTGCTTCTGGTGCAGCTGGTGGATGGGTCTCTCCGCTTCGAGAGCCGAGTCCAAGAGAGCGATTCTCTCTCGGGGGCTTCTTCTTATACCCAAAGGGGTTTCGCGCGCTTTTGGCGGGCATTTTGCTATCGTGGTTTCCCATTAGAGTCGATTGTGTTCCACGTGGCACCTGTGCTAGCCCCTTAACGGAAGCGGAATCGGTCGAGGTGCAGCGCCGACTTTTCTGCCGTAAAGGCTCCCCCAACACCTGGTGCAGCCAGTTCTGGAAGCCCCCTCTGGTCTCAACCACGGTCTGCACGCTCAAGGCCATGGAGCACAGGGAGTGGACCATCTCCATCAGGGAATGCGCCACATCATGCTGCGACTGTGCCACCACCTTCTGGGTTGTGTCACATCAGCCACTGATTGCGCCAACACCCTCTGGGACTGGGCCAACCCTCTCTTTGTCTGTGCTACATCAGCCAGTGACTGGGCCACCTCCCTCTGGGACTGTGCCACCTCCCTCTGTGCACCATACCTGCCAGTGCCTGGGCAATGCCACTAACATCTCCAGTCATGGCCTGCTGTGACTGGGCCACACTCGGGAGTGCTCACAATTTCCAGGTGGCTCTGGGACATGGTCGCCTGTGAGGAGCCCTGTTGTGGGCCTCGGCCAATGCCTGCACAGAATGCCCCATGCCTTGGACATGCGAACAGCCAAAGGGCTGTTTAGCACAGGGCTAAATCGCTGGCTTTGAAAGCAGACGATGGCAGGTCAGCAGCAGGGTTCGATTCCCGTAACAGCCTCCCCGAACAGGCGCTGGAATGTGGCGACTAGGGACTTTTCACAGTAACTTCATTTGAAGCCTACTTGTGACAATAAGCGATTTTCATTTCATTTCAATGCCTCTACCGTGCAGTGTTGGCCTGGGTGTCAGGCATTGTCAGCACCACTTCTTGCTACTGCATGCAGTTGGACTCCTCCAACTGCACGTGCAGGTACTGGATGCTCGCTGACAACCCCTCATATAGTCCCTGGGTCTGCGACTGCATTTCCACAATCGATGGGACTGTCCTTTCTAGAAGCCCGAGACCCATCTGGACGGAAGCTAGTTCCTCGGGTCGGCCTGCCATCCAACCATCCGCCCCCTCGGCAGTTCCTATCTCCACATGCTTTCCCGGGACAACTGTGTGGTATGGACCAGAGAGTGTCCCAGGAGCCTCTTCACTAACATGGTCAACCGAGGTGAGTGTCTCTGGGATGGTGGAGGGTGTTGGAGATAGCTGTGACGGAACGTCGGTATGATCCTCCACCAGAGTGTGTCCTGATCTCGAGTGGAGGGCTGGTGTCTGAGCTGCTCCCATCGCTGCTCGGCTCACGGGGGTTGGGGGGGGTTCCAGCTGGAGCATTGGCTGGGGATGGGGGGGTGGGTGGAGGGGCGCCAGATGGACCCGCCCCACCTCCAGCAGGTCCTGCAAGACACAAGCCATGATGCATGGTCAGGGAAGGAAGTGGATGTGAGCTTGGGGGATGTGAAGATGCTGTGGGGATGAGAAGGGTGTTGGTTTGACGGTGGTGTAGGGGTGAGGATGATGTGGGGTGGTGTTCTGGGGGGGGGGGGGAGCTGACACGTGTCACAGGGAAACTCAGCAACTTCTCACTTTCTCACCCACGGCCGAGCTCCACCTCGGCGACCTCCCTTTCCTACGGGCTGCCGTCTACGTCCAGGGCCCTCTGCTCTGCCACGATGAGGGGGCGCAGGTCCGGCAGTCCCCATCCTGTCTTCTCCCGCTCCCGACAGTTGTGCATGGCCTTCTCTTGCTGGGCGGTAGGAAACATATCAAACAACAGTGTTAGACAATCAGACGCATGTGATGGAACCATCAATTCATCAGACACGTGTTTCCGATATGAATCTAGGCTTTAATCGACTTACTTCAGAGCCAGCCTGTTACCCGTTGATGAACTCTTAGCGAACTCAGGCTGACTCTGGGCAAGGGTATTTATACAGCTGCACTAGGGGGAGGAGTCGTGGGCGGAGCCAAGGGTGGAGCCCAGTACAAGTTCCTGAGTACTCCCAGTGCTACTCCCCCTAGTGGTAGGATAGCGCTACTGCTCTTACAAAGACAGTGTGAATTATCATATATATATATATATATTACATTCAACCACATTCACCACCTGCAAAAAACATCAAGTCCGGCGGGGGTGGTGGCCTACAACGTCAGTCTGTCTGGTGGTTGAATTGTCCTTTGTGATCTGCGGAGCACCGGGGTTGCAGCCTCTTGCGGTGGCTGGATGGGTGTTGTGTGCTGGGGTATGATGGCGGACTCCAGGGAGGGTTGTATCCGAGCTTCATACTCTCCTGGTTCGACTGGGGGCGCTGGGGGCAGGCCGGCGCGGGGGCGCGGAACTGGTGGAGCGAGCTCGTGGGCTCGGGAGCGCAAGGGGGTGGCAGCATGGGGTGTAGGGTGAGAGGTCCTTCTGTGGGGGTAGAGGGGGCGCTGGACCCGGCGGGTGCCAGATCCCGGAGGGATACCGTGTCCTGACGGCCGTCAGCGAACTCGACGAATGCGTACTGGGGGTTGGAGTGGAGCAGGCACACCTTTTCAACAAGGGGGTCGGTTTTGTGCGCCCTGACGTGTTTCCTCAAAAGTACGGGGCCCGGCATCCTCAGCCATGCCGGAAGTGAGACCCCCGTGGTAGTGCCCCTGGAAAAAATGAAAAGCCTCTCGTGAGGGGTCTGATTGGTCGCCATGCACAAAAGGGACCTAATAGCGTGGAGCGCGTCTGGGAGGACTTCCTGCCACTGGGAGACTTGGAGCTTTCTAGACCGGAGGGTCAGTAGGACTGTCTTCCAGACAGTCGTGTTCTCCCTTTCCACCTGCCCGTTCCCCCTGGGGTTGTAGCTGGTAGTCCTGCTCGAGGCAATGCCCTTGTCGAGCAGGTACTGACGCAGCTCGTCGCTCATGAAGGACGAATCCCGGTCGCTGTGTACGTAGCTGGGGAAACCAAACGGGTTGAAGATGCTATGCAGGGCCCTAATGACTGTGTGGGAGGTCATGTCGGGGCACGGGATAGCGAATGGGAAACGGGAGAACTCGTCTACGATGTTCAAAAAGTAATCGTCCTTGTTAGTTGAGGGGAGTGGCCCTTTGAAATCAATCGCGAGGCGTTCAAAGTGCCTATAAGCCTTGACCAGGTGGGCCCTGTCTGGTCTATAGAAGTGCGGTTTGCACTCCGCACAGATCGGGCAGTCCCTGGTGATCGCTTTTACCTCCTCGTTGGAGAAAGGCAGGTTTCGGGCCCTGATGTAGTGGGCGAGCCGGGTGACCCCGGGGTGGCAGAGGTAATTGTGGATGACTTTTAATCGATCGATCTGCGCGCTGGCGCATGTCCCGCGGGATAGGGCATCCGGAGGCTCGTTGAGCTTCCCAGGTCGATATTTAATATCGTAATTGTAGGTGGAGAGTTCGATCCTCCACCTCAGTAGTTTGTCGTTTTTAATTTTGCCCCTTTGCCAGTTGTCGAACATGACGGCAACCGATCTTTGGTCGGTGATGAGTGTGAACCTCCTACCTGCGAGGTAGTGCCTCCAGTAACGGGTAGCCTCCACAATGGCTTGTACTTCTTTCTCGACTGAGGATTGTCGGAGTTCTGAAGCTGATAGGGTACGGGAGAAAAATGCGACTGGTCTCCCTGCCTGATTTAACGTGGCTGCAAGAGCTACCTCTGAGGCGTCGCTCTCTACCTGAAATGGGGTGGATTCATCCACCTCCCGCATGGCCGCTTTGGCGATGTCCTCCTTGATGCCGTCGAAGGCCTGGCGTGATTCGGCTGACGGGAAATCGTGTGACGCTAAAGAGTGGGCGGGCTTTGTCTGCATATCGAGGGACCCACTGGGCGTAGTAGGAAAAGAAGCCCAAGCACCGTTTGAGGGCCTTGGGGCAATGGGGGAGGGGGAGTTCTAAGAGGGGGATACGGTCCGGGTCTGGGCCCTGGACTCCATTTTCCACGACATAGCCGAGGATGGCTAGTCTGGTTGTGCAGAAAACACATTTCTCCTTGTTGTACGTGAGGTTCAGTTTTTGTGCCGTCTGGAGAAAACAGTGGAGATTGGCGTCGTGGTCCTGCTGGTCATAGCCGCAGATGGTGACATTGTCCAAGTACGGAAACGTGGCCCACAGCCAGTACTGGTCCACCATTCGGTCCATTGCTCGTTGGAACACCGAGACCCCATTAGTGTCGCCGAAAGGGACCCGGAGGAAATGGAAGAGGCGGCCATCGGCCTCGAATGCCGTGTAGTGGCGGTCCTCCGGGCGGATTGGGAGCTGGTGGTATGCAGACTTCTGATCCACCGTGGAAAAGAGCCGGTACTGGGCGATCTGATTTACCATGTCTGCAATCCTGGGGAGGGGATACGCGTCGAGGAGCGTAAATCTATTTATGGTCTGACTGTAGTCGACCATCATACGGAATTTTTCCCCGGTCTTAACGACCACCACCTGAGCTCTCCAGGGACTATTGCTGGCCTCTATAACCCCCTCACTGAGTAGCCTTCGGACCTCTGCTCTGATAAATACCCTATCCAGCAGGCTATACCGCCTGCTACGAGTGGCTACGGGTTTACAGTCCTGTGTGAGATTGGCGAAGAGAGGGGGGGGGGAATTCGCAGCGTAGCAAGGCTGCAGATCGTGAGTGGGGGCAGGGGCCCTCCGAAGCTGAGGGTGAGGCTCTTGAGGTTACACTGGAAGTCTAGGCCTAATAAGAGTGGCGCGCAGAGTTTGGGCAAAACGTAGAGTTTGAATTTCGAGCAGCTAGCGCCTCGGATTGTGTGTCGCGGCGGTGCGCCCCTGGATCTGGACCGAATGGGAGCCTGAAGCGAGCGAGATAGTTTGCTGCACGGGGAAAACGGGGAGCGATCAGCGTCTTACCAGGTCTGGATGTATGAAGCTCTCCGTGCTCCCGGAGTCGAAGAGGCATGGCGTTTTGTACCCGTTGATATGGACCTCTGCCATCGAGTTTTGTAGATTCTTTGGTCGTGATTGGTCCAGGGTGATCGTGCTGAGTTGCGGGTAGTCGGCGGCTCAATGAGCTGTGCTGGAGTGGCCCTGTGATGACTGCCCTCTGAGTTCATAGTCGAATTCGAATTCTTCCGCAGAGTTGTCGGAGCGCGGAGATGTCGATCAGGCCCGTGGATCGCACGTGGCAGGCGACGAGGAAGATGGCGTCCAAGATGGCCGCCCCCATAAGTCGCACGTGGCCGGCCGCGTGGTGGAGGTTTTCCAAGATGGCGGCCCCCATGGATCGCACGTGGCTGGAGGGGGCGGAGTCGGGGAAAAGGCCGCAGCATTTCGGGCCCCGTGGGCCTGCGAGTGAGGGGAGCGATTACTTCGAGTCACTGGGGAGTTGGAAGCTGGGGCCCTTTTAGCGAGGCACACTCTTGCGTAATGTCCTTTTCGCCCGCAGCTGCTGCAGGTCGCGCTGCAGGCCGGGCAGTGCTGCCACGGGTGCTGGTTCTGGCCGCAGAAATGGCAGGCTGGAGCAGCATAGTGGCTGGCTGGAGCAGCATAGTGGCTGGCTGGGGCAGCATGGTGGCTGGGCGGCCGCGTAGCACAGGCCTGGGGGAGTCGCTGGTCGGGGGCCCATGATTGGGTCGCAGGGGTCCGCGGGGAACTAGTTAAGGCTGCGGAAGGAGACCTCCATCGTGGTAGCAGCTTCCACAGTCGTTTCTAAGTCCTTGGCCCCCTTTTCCAGCAATCGTTGGCGCACATAGTTAGACCTGAGGCCCGCTACAAAAACATCGCGTACCGCAAGTTCCCTGTGTTCAGCTGCGGTAACCGCTTGGTAATTACAGTCATTGGACAAATTATTGATTTCCCTTAGAATTCGGCGAGTGATTCTGTAGGCCGCTGGCGGCGAGTCGTGAACACATGGCGAGCGTAACCTTCATTGATAGGCCTTACATAAATTTTATCGAGAACTGCTAGCACCGCAGTATATGAACTGGCCGAGTTTAGTTGCGAAGAGATTCTGTGGCTCACCCTCGCGTGCAGTAGACTTAGCTTCTGATCCTCTGTCATTTCGGCTGTGCTCGCTTCTGCCAGGTAGGCCTTGAAGCTCCGGATCTAGTGAGAGAAGATTTCTTTAGCCTCTGCATCCTGCGGGCCGAGTTCCAGGCATCCAGGCTTGAGGGCCGATTCCATAATCGATCTTTACTGTTCTTAAGTCGATTAAATTGATGCATGCAGCCCAGGGGGTGCGTACATGATGGCCTCAGTGGCCAGGTCACCCGGCCATTGCTGGTATGGGTAACTGCAGGTGGTGCAGCGTGGAGATTCAACCGTCCCCTGGGGGAGGGGGGGGTGCTGGGTGGTTGGGTTACGGTTGTGTTGGACGGGGCTAGTGCCAGGGGTACACTACTGCCTACTCACTTTGGCCACCCTGAGGTTGTGCAGTTTTTGCGGCACTGCTGGCCCGTCCGGAAGATGTTGCTGGTGGCGCTCATGGCCTCTGCCACCTGCGTCCAGGCAAGATGAACGGCGGCAGTTGGGCCGGGATACAGGGTCATCCGCCACTACTCCACCGCGTCAAACAGGATCTCAGCTCGGTGTCTCTGAACCTTCGGGCTGCTCTGCTCCCTGCCATCTTGTTGGCTAGGATGGTGTATGTGTGGGAAGAATTGTTTATATACGGCTGTAGCTTGTCAGCTTTTGAGTGTCAATTGCGAACGGCGAATCCGGCACCGTTTCCCATTAGAGTCGATTGTGTTCCACGTGGCACCTGTGCTAGCCCCTTAACAGAAGCGGAATCAGTCCAGGTGCAGCGCCGACTTTTCTGCCGTAAAAGTCCACAGATTCTGCATTGGCGTCAACACTTTGTCTCAGAAATGGAGAGTCCTGCCCATGATGTCTTCCAGTTGGGTCAGATCCTTGGTATCAATCAAGTTTCAGCAGTTTGCTTTGACCCTATGCAAGAGCAGGGACCCAGAAGCTATCAGTCATGAACATCTCCAGAGTCCCATATGGTGAACTGCTGCCTTCCACGAGCATTGCTTATCTCACGGGGGGTTATAACTTGCAGGAGTAGCAGATTTAGGATCCAATAATGTAACGATCCAGGGTTGAGGACTACTGATGTAACATATCCCCATGTCCAGCAGGAAACAGGTCTAACACAAAGGTTACAAAGACCGATGACATGCTGTCTGGAGAAGACCAGACTCCTCCCTGTCAACAGGGACCCAGGTCGCAGGGCAGGAATCACAGCAGGCTGCATCTGCTCCTGCTGTGTCGTCTGGGGAACCAGCTAGACGTAGCGTTTGGGCCCGTAAGGCGCGAAGTTTAGACACTGTTTAAGTTGTCACGGGTGGAGGGCACAGTATAACTATAGGAGCTAGGGCACAAAACTATATATATTCGTTCACATTAAACACCTGAAACCACTGTTACAACCTGCCTCAGTACTGTGTCAGATGGGTGTGAGGGGTGGGCTGGGCGGTGCTGGCCTGTGGGGGAGTGAGGGGGAGGCGAGGGATGATGGAGATGGACGGATGTTGGGGGGAATTGGCGGACCTTCTGGGTGGCCTGTGTGATGATATGCATAATGTAAGTTTGTACATAATGTCCTGTATGACCTGTGACCACTAGGTGGCATTGTAAACCCATCATGTCACCATGTGATCTCGAGTTGGGAGTTGGTCGTGCTGAGAGATAGACATATTTGCAGTAGTCCACAATAGTTACTTAGCGTTAGTTGTTGTTCATTATTTTATTTGTCCGAGTTATCTTACCACGGAGTTGTTCTATAATAGACGATATTAAACTATATGATCTGTGGTTCATCATTCACTGCGGCCAGTCTACAGAACATGACAGCCTGGGCTCTGCCACCCTAGGGATCTGATGGCACCATGTGATGGAATGGTCAGCTCGCATGTAGGGGTCACCCAGGTAGATTGTGGAAAGTGCTACCATGGGCAGGAGTCAGATGTTGCCATATGATGCGAAGCACCAGAGCTCATCACTGAGTGGATTGCCATCATCCTCCCATGCCATGGACCAGACCCGCTGTTACTGCCAACCCAGGACCCCCATCTCGTAGTGCGGCAGGTATGTATCGTGGAGGGGGTTGCAGGAGGTGGGTGGTCAAGCTGGAGGTGGGGTGGGGAGTTAGGAGGTTTCCAGTTGGGATGCAGTGCCCCTGGCCAGCACACCTCCCCACCCCCATTCGGTGAACCTGGAGGCGATCAGAGCATCCCATGTGCGTTGGCCTTGGCGCACACGTCATGCGGCCAACCGTGCCTGCCTGGACTTCATGTCCTGCTCCCCCTCCCCCGCATCCTCCTCGTCGCATGAGGCCTGGCATTCCTCTTCCTCCTCCAACACCGTCCCTCTGCTGTGCGATGTTGTGGAGGATGCAGCAGGCTGCCATGATGCGGGTGACCCTCTCAGCATCATACTGGAGGGCACCTCCAGAGCGCTCCAGGCACCTGAACCGCATCTTCAGGAGCCCAAAGCACCATTTGATCATGCTCCTGGTCGCTGCATGGGCTTCGTTGTAGCGGCTCTCCTCGTCGACCTGCGGCGTCATCATCCATGGCCACAGTGGATAACCCCTGTCACCCAGGAGCCAACCCCCTCAGCTGGGGGCATGTTGAACATGTTGCGAATTGTCCAGTGTGCAAGGATGAAGGCATCATGAACACTGCCCAGGTATCGGGCACAGACGTGCATGATGCGCAACTGATGGTCACATATTAGTTGCACATTCATCGAGTGGAACTCCTTTTGGTTGGGGTAGAGAGGCCTGTCATCTGCAGATGCTTGCAGGGGTCATGCATCCCGTCGATCACACCCTGGATCTGGGCCATCCCAGTGATGGCAGCAAACCCCGTTGCCCTGGGACACTGGCAGATTCGGTCCACATTGAAGTGGATGTATTGAGCCGCCTGGGCATACAAGGCCTCCGCGATGGCCTGGATGCACTTGTGCACTGAGGTCTGTGAGATCTCGAACAGGTCCCTGTAGTGATCCTCACTTGAGTGTGTACAGAAGGGGCTGATGGGAAATGGAAATACCATTAGGGGGCAGCACGGGGACGTATAAGAGTGACGCCGAAGGCCCTCCCCCTCACTTTGTCTGAACAGACGGTGAGGAGAACAGGGACGGAAGTGAGCTCAGGGCTGCTAGTGTGGCCAGGCCTAGTTGCAGAGCATAGAGAAGTGTAACCTTTACAAGTGTAGTTCTGTAAGTAAGAGCTCACACAATCATTTAAGTTGTGTAGCACAATAAACCTTCCTTCAACTACTGGACGACTTCTAGCATTCTTTCCAGTAACATTACAGTCCCCACTCGGCGCCTGGAAGGACCTCATCGCATACAGGTTCAGGACGACTGTCACCTTGAGAGCCACCAGGAGCATGTGTCCTCCCCCATACCGTCACGGTGCCAGGTATGCCATCATCTGGTAGGTATGGTGCACTGTCTCTCTGCTCAGCCAGAGTCTTCGACATGCCCGGTCCGGCAAGTCCTTGAATGACAGGCGTTGTAGGTACACACGAGGCCTCGTGCGGTGCCTCCTTTGTACCTCCTCCTCGGCCTACTGGGCGGCTGCCACCTGTCCCTCTGCTGCATGCTCCGTTGCTGCCCACTCTGCTGCTGCAGCTTCCTCCTTGAGCAGGGCCACCATTGTTGGTTGAATTCCAATATCCATTGTCTGCAGGAGATGAAAGGCCAATGTGTTAGCATTGGTGTGTACCTCCCGTGCCCAGCCAGGTCCTTTGGGCTACATGGTGGCCCCAGTTGGCACTGCGGGGTCCATCACTGCATGTCTCCTATTCCCCACCTCCCCACCTCCAATTCCCACACCCTTGGCCCCATTGGTGGCCGGTACTGTGGGGGCTTCTGGCCCTGGTGCAAGTCCCTGATGCTGCCTGGCACTCTGCTTGCCAGGGTTATGCACCGCGGCCCTTGTAGCAGCTACTGTAGGTTTTGCCCTGGGTGGGTGTCGGTGGGTGGCGTCTGGTTGTGGTTGGGGAGGGGGTGGCGGGTGGGGGTGTGTGGGGGTGGGTGAGCCCATACGGCTGGTGTCACTCTGCAGAACCAGGGGCCAAGGTGGGTGGTTAGTGGCTGTGCAGCAAGGTGGCCACCGTAAAGGCGGTCCATGCCTGGGCACCGACCCAGTCCCGTGGGGGGGGGGGGGCCACCCTGACCACTTGGCCTGTTCCCCCGTCAGCCCTCCATCCCCCAACCTTGGCAGGGCCCCATCTACCCCAGCCAGTACGGCCAATGTCCGGCCCCGCAGTCGCTCATCTCCATGTCCTACCTCCTCTCTCTCCCCCTCAGCAGCCACCACACCGATTTCACGATTTCTGAAAGGCGCAAGTGAACTGCGCTGTCAGGAAGTCGGCCCATCGGAGGAGGAGAATCGCAGAGGCCCCGGAGAAAACCAGGTTGGGCCCGCTAATAATGTGCAAACGGTGCTTACTTACTGTACGTGCGTCCGGAATGCATTGGTGCCGCTGTCAAGGTGACGGAGAATTGCGATTTGGCATCAAATTGGCACCAGCCGCGATTTTGGCGTTGGAGCCTATTCTCCACCCAATCGCATCGGCAATCCCTCCCATGCTGTTGAAGATTTATTCACTGACTTTAATCATTAGCTGAGGCCGTTAAACCTTTTGCACTGAGAGCCTCGGGATTACTCTTCTTCCCATTGCTTTTTCACAGTTTATCTGAAGGGCATTTGTGGATAAAGGGCATGTCTCCTCTTTTCCACTTCCTGCACCAAAGCCTCCTGTGGTGTGTATTTGAGCCTTGATCTGAACTCTCTGTCCTGTTTCCCCCATTAGTCACCGTTCTCCCTGCTCAGAATGCCTTGCCCAGCCAATTCCAGCATCTTTTCCAGCCAAAATGCACTTCTCCAAGAATTGCAAGTTGGCTTTAAATAGCCTAACCTAGCTTTAAATGGTACTGGCATTGCATAAACTTGAGCCCGTGCTGAGACATGCAACACTTTCAGAGTCACACTTGGCTCTGGGCATCAGGCAGCTTTCATCTAAATCCGCAGTCTGCACAAAGTTTATAAGCTACCTGCAATGGAAGAAACCGGCACGGAGTCATTGCACAATATGATCCCCATACTATTTGCACGGGCTATCCAATTTTGCTGCCTACATTTTCAAATAGCGCCTTAGAAAACTTTGCAAAAATAATTACATGGTGTAACAAAGTCCATTGCATAATTGAATTTGCCTGACTATCTTTGTATGGCTTTTTTCCGCTCATTTCCATTGAATACAACATTTCTAACACACAAAACTATACACAGATATTTAAAAAGGCATTACACTTAAAATTGGTGAGACACACTACGTTGTACTCTAAAGCAAAATAACCCACATGTGAAAGTTTCCCACATGCATTTCACATGGTAAGATGTTACTTCTTACCACAAGTAACATCTGGACCACTGCAAGAAAAAAGGAAATATAACATCAAAAAAATTTTGGACTACAGTTGTGCAACTCCTTGAAGCAGAACAATATAAAACGAGAGAATTCCTCTGAATTACTTACAAGCTGAACACATTTAATAAAACTTTGAATTTCTGTGAATGTTTCAGAAATAGTCAAACTAGTTAGGAAATTGGCTTTTCAGTCACTAATCTGACTTAATTCTGTACAGCACTGAAAAATTAATTAATAAGGTTTATTTTGTTTCGTAGTTGTGTCTTTACTTGCCTACTGGATACACGGCTATGCCTTTGCTTTTGGAGATCAAGAAAGAATTATTGGAAATAAGAATTTCTTTACTTTTGGAAATGTCAACTTTTCACACTTCTTTTTTAATTATGCAAGATGTGCTATTGTAACCACTATCGTATCAGGCGCTATTACACAAAGAACAGAGCCAATTGGTTACGTCATATCCAGCTACATTTTGGCAGGTAGTGTACATATTTTTTATGGATATGCATCTATTGAAGTTTTAATGTACAGCAGAAATTATATTGCTTGCACACTTTAAAGAATGCATCAAGATTGGTACCAACTCAATGCCTTGCATTTGTGAATAACAATATTGGACTAGCAAAATTTGATGTAGTAACATGTATTAAGTTGTTCAATTGCAAAGAATACAGTGCTGGATTCTCCGTCGACAGGATCCTCCGCTTCGCCGGCAGCGCACTCACGGCTGCGGAATTCCCAACAGCATGATGGTGCCCATAACGGGAAACCCCATTGGCCAGCTGGCGGGATGGAGGGTCCCGCTGCTGGCGGGGGTGCGCCACAACAGAAAACGAGTATGAAGAGCCGGAGAATCCCGCCCACAGTTTTAGCTGGCTACTGATTTCCTTTTTTTGAGAAAGCTCCTTATTTTTCTCTAAAATCAAGAAAATCACAGTGTTTATCAACATTGTAAATAATTTTTGTGTGGCAGGCAAAATCTGTGCTTTGGAACTTTAATGATGTTTCCTGATTCTAGTGAGTCACTAGTACACTAATGTAAACGTGCCCAATTTTACAGGGTCAGCTTATTTGACTAACTGGCATAAACTCATTGCGCAGTTCTCTCAGGCTTTTGCCAGTGGAGCGTGTTCAGAATCTAGACAGCAGTTTAAATTTTAAATTAAGTGGCTACATATGGGATCAAATATTGTTTGATCTTTTATAAAGGAAATTAATTATGTTTACCAGGCTTTTCCAGAGCTGTGCGAAGTAATGGGTACAAGGCAAGAATGGGGTGAAAGAAAACCAACGGGGCAAAACATTCCATCCCATGGAAAACTAATGGAGACCAGTGCAGCACATGGAAAACAAAGTAGGCATGCTACTGCATGCGATCAGTTGGTTCCTTATTTTGTACTGTATTGCATCATCCTGAGGAAAATATACCTTTGCTTGCCAGGAGATGATGGCCTTGCTCAATGCTATTTCCAATACTTGGGTGCCATCCAGCATGCTCAGTATTCTTGGGATCCTAGCATCCAAAAGAAATCCTGTGCTGGATTCTCCATTGGTGGGTTCCTCCGTTGTGTTGGCAGTGCACCAACGGCCGCGTGTTGTCCGGCGGGGTGGGGTGGCCACAATGGGAAATCCCATTGGAAGGTGGCAGGAATGGAGAATCCTGCTGCCGGTGAGGGCGCGCTGCCCAGGAATACTCGGCTGGCGGACTGGAGAATCCTGCCCTCTGTGCTTTGGAAAGTTGAATTCCCATTTTCACAGGGATGGAGATGAACATGCTGCCCCACGCACACAAAGCCTTCGTTGATGGCCTGATGCATATATGGGCAGCCAAATGACTGATTTGGCATTTGTTATCGTGGCTTGGAATGATCCAAAGATGTGCCTGTTGACCTGTTGTCTGCAGATCACCTCCAAAACGTTGCCCATCTATGGAGTGGTTCATGAGTGAAACTGAGTTTGAGGCAGTAGGTGGTCATGGGGTAAGGACAAGAGAGCACATAACACGTGAGAAACATTGGTGCTGCCTACTCAAAAACTGCTGTTCCTTCTGAAGGAGTGAGAGTGAAATAGTGAGAGGAAAATTCTGCAATGTGTGTCTGGTTTATTATTCAAATACTCTGAGCACTAAGTTAATTAATAGTCACATTTTAAATTTGCTTTGTTATAGGATTTGTTTATCCAATTGTTTCTCGATCCTTTTGGCATCAGTCAGGTCTTTTTTATCTAATTCTTCCAGTTGAGGCAAGTAAAATGCTAAAGTCCTAAAATTTTAATGTACACGTAATTGTTAGGCCACTTGACAATTAGAAGATCATTTTATTTTAGGTTGCATTGTACAAATTAAAAATTACAAATTTTCACCACTTCAGCATCAAAAGTAGCAATGCTGTCCATGTGTGACATAGTCATAGAATCAGACAGCACAGAAAAGGCCCTTAGGCCCATCGCCTCTGCACTGGTCAAACACAACCATCTGACCATTGCAATCCCATTTTCCAGCTTTGACATCTGTTACGTATTGGATTCAGAACATTGTGTTGTTTGCTATGATTAATGATTTGCTATAATTAATTAGGGGCAGCAGGGTAGCATGGTGGTTAGCATAAATGCTTCACAGCTCCAGGGTCCCAGGTTCGATTCCCGGCTGGGTCACTGTCTGTGTGGAGTCTGCACGTCCTCCCCCTGTGTGCGTGGGCTTCCTCCGGGTGCTCCGGTTTCCTCCCACAGTCCAAAGATGTGCGGGTTAGGTGGATTGGCCATGCTAAATTGCCCGTAGTGTCCTAATAAAAAAGTAAGGTTAAGGGGGGGGGTTGTTGGGTTACAGGTATGGGGTGGATACGTGGGTTTGAGTAGGGTGATCATGGCTCGGCACAACATTGAGGGCCGAAGGGCCTGTTCTGTGCTGTACTGTTCTATGTTCTAATGCAATGTCGCCTGTTGATTTGGCTCCTGCTTGTTGGTGTAATTTAGGTAAACAAAACATGTAGAATTTTCACTTGCAGATGTACTGTGTTACGACACCCTGGGCTAGTGTATGGTCAATTCCAGCCCACTTGACCTGGAGTCACAATTGAATTAAGCAATAATACTCAAACAGAAATACCCAAAGTCTTTGGCCCTTGGCTGCCCTATAATTACAGTCACCAGGTTTGTAAATGTAAATACAGTTAACCTTTATTAATAAGAACTATAAAGAAATATGCAGCATATACAGATGGTTAACTGTTACCTAATTCCCCGCTTTAACTTGTTCCCCACCCTCTACATGAATCATTAATTGGTTTCAAGAGGAGACTGATATACTTCTCATGAAAAAAATCAGATTAAAGGGATTTGGGGAACCAGCAGGGAGGTGGATTTAAGATCAGCCATCATCTGATAGAATGGCAGAGCAGGCTGGAAGGGCTGAATAACCTACTTCTACTCCTAATTCCTATGTTCCTATGTAGCAATTAGACAAAATCACAATTTCCTCTTTATTGGCAAGCTAAATGTTTAAACTGCGTGCAGCATAATTGGGCATGGTTTTTATATAATGGTAGCCTATTCAAATTGTGACGATGACTCCTATCAAATAATCCAATATAGCTTATTGAACTGCAGATGTGCCCAGAACCATGGGCCAGTGCAATTTATGTTGTATCATTATCAGAAAATCAGGCTTCAAGTGTTTTCTTATGCTTTTACCTTCCACTGTCAAGATCTTTGAAATAACTTGTATATTCTATAAGTACCACAATATATCCTTAACTAGTTGATCCATTTTATTTTTTAAGGATTATGCTGGAAGTGGAGTGGTATTCTTAGTTGGGGGCACAGCAGCACTGATTGCATCAGTTGTCACAAATGCGCATGTTGCCCGCAGTACAACACCTATCACCAATCAAGGCTATAGTTTACCTGTAAGTCAAGGAAAAGTTATACATTTTTAAAAGCTGAAATTGTTGGGAACATGAACATTAGAAGTTAAATCTATTTAACTTACTGTATTTAAAGGTCCTTATTTGCTTCATGTTTTTACCTTCCAACCCTCTTGGATTACTCTGTGGTGGAGTATTATTTGATCATATCCCAATTCCCTTGGGATAAATAAAGCCAGTGGTTTTAACGGCATGGGCCAATTCCTGAAGGACCTGATGCAAGGATCATCTCCGATTCAGATGGTAAATCTTGATCTGTTAACTTTGAGTTCCTAACAAAGAAGGAAAAAGGTGAAGAGGAGATTTGAAATGAAATGAAATGAATGAAAATCGCTTATTGTCACAAGTAGACTTCAATGAAGTTACTGTGAAAAGCCCCTGACAGAGGTATTCAAAATCAGGAGAGTAGATGGGGGAAACTGTTCCATTGGCAGAAGGTACAAGCACCAGATAAAAGAAGAGTAAATGGCAAAAGAAGCATTGGCGACATGAGGAAATGGTTAGGATCTGTAATGCACTGCCTGAGAGCATGGTAGAGGCACATTCAATTGAGGCTTTCAAAGGGATATTTGAGTATTTGAAAAAAAAATTGCAGGGCTATATGGTGAAGACAGGGGCGTGGCATTAAAGAGGTAAATTGTTTTTTTGGAGAGCCAGCACAGACATGACATGCCAAATGGCTTCCTTCTGTACTGTGACCATTCTGTGTCAGCAGAAATTCCGTTGGGCGCACACCCAGTCAGCTTCTGCAACTTAGATGGAAATTCTAGATAGACCATAAATGAAAATTCCAGCAAAGCCACAGGCCCTGATGTTCATTCCACTATCCATGTCAGAATAAAGACAAGAGATTTAAAAATGGCAGATGGGATCTGATTCTAGGATTCTTGCCCTCGTTCCCACCATGCTGGATTTTATGGCTCAAGGAAAAAATAATGGGTAGTAAGCTCGTATTCCGTAATCATGCTTGCTGACTCTACCCACTATTTTCATAGAGTGGGGACTATTTTGATAGATGATTTGCTTCACAGAATATCGGGCTGGATTCTCCACCGGCGGGATGCTCCATTTTGCCGGCAGCCCCAGGGTTTCCCGATGGCGTGGTGCTGCCCCACAATGGGAAACCCCATTGATCAGCCGGCGTAACGGAGCATCCCACTGGCGTGCTGAAACATAAATATGGCGCGGCGGGATGGAGAATCCTGCTCCAGAGGTGTTGCGAACTATGGGGAAACCCAAGTCCCAAATGGGGAAGAGAGAAAAGTCACCTACGCCTGGAATTGCGTGACATGTAGCACAGTGGTTAGCACTATTGCTTCACAGCGCCAGGGTCCCAGGTTCGATTCAGGCTTGGGTCACTGTCTGTGTGGAGTCTGATGTTTTCTCCATGTCTGCGTGGGTTTCCTCCCGCTTTTCCGGTTTCCACCCACAAGTCCCGAAAGACGTGCTGTTAGGTAATTTGGACATTCTGAATTATCTCTCCGCGTACCCAAACAGGCGCGGAATGTGGCAACTAGAGGCTTTTCACAGTAACTTAATTGAAGTGTTACAAAATAAGAACTAGGAGCAGAAGTAGACCGTCCGGCCCTTCGAGCCTGCTCCGCCATTCTATAAGATGGCTGATCTATTCGTGGTCTCAGACCACTTACCCGCATTCTCGCCATATCCTGTAATTCCTTTATTTTTCAAAAAAACATCTACCCTATCTTTAAATATATTCAATGAAGTAGCGTTTACTACTCCTTTCGGTAGGGAATTCCATACTTTAACCACCCTCTGAGTGAAGAAGTTCCTCCTTGATTCAGTCCTAAATCTGCTCCCCCTAATCTTGAGGCTATGCCCTCTTGTCCTACTTTCACCTACCAGTGGAAACATCCTTTCTACTTGTATCTTATCCATTCCCTTCAAAATTTTATATGTTTCTATTAGATCCCCCCTCAACCTTCTGAATTCCAGTGAATATAATCCCAATCTACTCAGCCTCTCCTCATACGATAACCCCCTCAACTCCGGGATCAGCCCAGTGAACCTCCTCTGCACCCCCTCTAGTGCTAGCACATCCTTTCTCACGTGTTTTACTCCAGTGATTAATTATAATAATCTGTCCTGCAGACAAAAGTAAGAAGTCTTACAACACCAGGTTAAAGTCCAACAGATTTGTTTCGAATGACTAGCTTTCGGAGCGCAGCTTAACAGGCGCCGGAATGTGGCAACGAGGGACTTTTCACAGTAACTTCATTTGAAGCCTACTTGTGACAATAAGCGATTTTCATTTCATTTAATTTCACCTGATGAAGGAGCTGCGATCTGAAAGCTAGTGATTCAAAACAAACCTGTTGGACTTTAAGCTGGTGTTGTGAGATTTCTTATTGTGCCCAGCCCAGTTAAGTGATATTCATTTTTGAATGGGATTTACGGATTACCTTTTTTCAGTTTGAAGTGTATTTGGATATTACAGTTTAATTAGATTGTTGGATGTTTATATCTTTAAATTTCCATTTCAAATATTCCCTGAGCTCTGCCAATGGTACATACTGATTGGGCTATATGGAGAATACGATAAAAAGATATGGAGTGGAAATGGAATTTATAGGGGGCATGGAGTGGGAATGGAAGATATGGAAGTGGCAGGCGTTATGGAAGGTATGGTGTATGAAGATGACGTGGGGGGTATTGACTATGGTGGTTCGTCCTTATTGCCTTGCCCTATGTTTGTGGATTGATGCCCATTAAGGTATGTGTAACTAATTGTCTCTCTCTAGTGGAAAGAGATGTCTGTGGTCCTTTGTGCCCCACAGCTAATTACCTAATCTTGTGGGTTCTTGAGTCTGATATTGGACCCTGAAATAAAAAAATTAATTCCCCCATATAGGCATGACTCAATTTGATCCAAAATGGGGGAAGCACGGGCAGCACGGTAGAATAGTGGTTAGCACAATTGCTTCACAGCTCCAGGGTCCCAGGTTCGATTCCCGGCTTGGGTCACTGTCTGCACATTCTCCCCGTGTGTGCGTGGGTTTCCTCCGGGTGCTCCGGTTTCCTCCCACAGTCCAAAGATGTGCAGGTTAGGTGGATTGGCCATGATAAATTGCCCTTAGTGTCCAAAATTGCCCTTAGTGTTCGGTGGGGTTGCTGGGTTATGGGGATAGGGTGGAGGTGTGGACTTGGGTAGGGTGCTCTTTCCAAGAGCTGGTGCAGACTCGATGGGCTGAATGGCCTCCTTCTGCACTGTAAATTCTATGATATAAGCACTCCTCAATTTGATCCAAAATTTGTAATTTTCTTCCTATGTTAAGAAATTTTCTGTCAATTATAAAGCCTCTTCCATCATAAGGGATAATTATAAAGTGAAATGTAAAGTAAAAGACAAGGGGCTGGATTCTCCGCTCTGCCGCTCCACATTTCTGTTTCACCTCGCCGGCGGGATGCTCTGTTACGCCGGCTGGTCAATGGAGTTTCCCATTGTGAGGCAACCCCATGCCGTCGGGAAACCACCAGGCTTCCGGCCAAACGGAGCATTCCGCCAGCGGAGAATCCAGCCCAAGATGTACATATCTGGTGACTTGTTCCTTTTTTTTTAAAGCTTGCAGTTCTTGGAACTTTTATGCAAATAATTGGCTCCTTAGGCTTTGTTGTTGGTGCACAAGGTCACATTACAGAGTCTGGAGATGGTCAGTTGGCCAGTCTTGCTGTGGTCAATACTCTGCTATCAACAGGATCTGCCGGTCTATATGGTTTGTTTTTCCTGAGAATGAGGAGAGACACCTACAGTATGCCACGATTTATTAATTCAGCACTAACTGGAATGGTAAGTATTTATATGTTTCAACTGAGACAAACATATTCATTACGTGGTGTGTAGAATGTACAGGGCTAACAAAGACCAAAATAAGCAAAACATAGATCATAGAATTTACAGTGCAAAAGGAGGCCATTCAGCCCATTGGGTCTGCACCGCCCCTTTGAAATACCACCCTACTTAAGCCCACGCCTGCACCCTATCCCTGGAACCCAATAACCCCACCTAACCTCTTTGGACACTTTAGCAATTTAGCATGGCCAATCCACCTAACCTGCACATCTTTTGACTGTGGGAGGAAACCGGAGTACCTGGACGAAACCCACACAGACACGGGGGGACGTGCAGACTCCGCACAGACAGTGACTCAGCTGAGAATCAAACCTGGGATCCTGCCGCTGTGAAGCAACTGTGCTGCCCCTTTTTTTTTTCAGTTTTATTTACAAGAACATGGGTACATTTTTCCCGAACCACAAAAAATCAACCCAGGAAGGCACAAAAATGTTGAACTCGCTTTGTAGAATGAAGGTGAGACTGCAGAACAGGAATGAAAGACCCTTTATCCTACAGGAGATCAAATTATTACATTGGTCTCTCAAAGCTCTTTTTATGACAGACATAGCAAACAGTTGCTCTTCTAAGAAGTTAAGTGTGTGCAGTAGAGCTGGAAAGAGAGCAGCACCTCAATATTCTATTTCTCAAACCTCTCCATGCCCTTTTCTACCAAATATTTATCCCAACACCCCCTGGAACGTGATGACGTTATCACCTCCACAACTCTTTCAAGGTACATTGTTCCTTTCCTCTTTTCGCCTTCAACCATCTCCCCCCCCACCCCTCTCCCACCCACAGAATTATAGAGCTTGTGATATCAAATGTCAGACAATTTACAGTTTTGCATCTTAAATTTCTCAATAAAGATCTGTCTAACCTTTGCAGTAAAAACTGAAGTTTTTCCTCCTGGCCCAGATTCTTAATCCAAAGTATCAGTTTAGTTCTCCATCATAGATCCTTCTCCAGTGCCAAACTGTCCCCAATGTAGAATGATTATTATGAGTGGAAGCAGATGGTACCAGATCAATGATTTTTACAAGTTCATCCACACAAACTATCTCTCCTGTCTTCCACCTGACAATTGTATTCCTCACTGCTGCCATACTTGCTAAATGGACCTGTTTCCTCCACTTTGTGTTGTATAGATTATTACAAATAGATCTACATTCACAATTGCTTTCCTGTCTCAGCAGTTTGCATCTATTCACATGGAACATTGTCAAATACTTGTCAGCTAGGCTTCCTAATTCTTCTCTGTGGGCTGGATTCTCCGACCCCCCCCCCCCCCCCCCCCCGGGCCGGGTTGGAGAATCGCCGGGGGGCAGCGTGAATCCCGTCCCCGCTGGCCGCCGAATTCTCCGGCACCAGATATTCGGCGGGGGCGGGAGTCGCGGCATACCGGTCAGTTGCCCCCCCCCCCGGCGATTCTCTGGCCCACGATGGGCCGAAGTCCCGCTGGTGTCCTGTCCCGCCGGCGTGAATCAAACCACCTCCCTTACTGGAGGCGCGGGCGGGCTCCGGGGTCCTGGGGGAGACGCGGGGCGATATCTGGCCCTGGGGGGGTGCCCCCACGGTGGCCTGGCCCACGATCGGGGCCCACCGATCCGCGGGCGGGCCTGTGCCGTGGGGGCACTCTTTTCCTTACGCGTTGGCCATAGCCTCCGCGATGGTCGGCGCGAAGGTGAACCCGCCCCGGGCATGCACGGACTTCTGCCGGCCGGCGAAGACCCTTCGGCCCCGGCTGGCGTGGCGCCAAAGGCCTTCCACGCCAGCCGGCAGGACAGGAACCACTCCGGCGCGGGCCTAGCCCCTCAAGGTGAGGGCTTGGCCCCTGACACCTTTGGGGCAGGTCCGACGCCGGAGTGGTTCACGTCACTCCATCCCGCTGGGACCCCCCCCCCGCCCCGCCGGGTAGGGGAAAATCCAGCCCTGTATCTGTATCTCAGAAGTTGGTTCACTTATGTTTTTGGTAAATAATACCACTCCCCTCTTCCACTTTGGTACTTTGGCTGTGGCCTCTTCCGGCAATAACTTGCATTTATGTTGTGTCTTTAACACAATAATCCCAAGGTACTTTGTAGACGTACAATCAAGCAAAATCAGATGCAGAGCTAAAATAAGAGACACCATGAGCGGAATTCTCTGATAATGGGGCTATATTCCCACGCCGGCGAGCAAACGGACGCAACTCACTCTGGACTTCTTTCTAGAAAGTCCAGAGTGATTCTCTATTTTGAAAGGGGCTACCAGGGCCCCGGAGTAGTCCACGCAGCTCCGGCTGCCGATACGGGGCCCTGCACTTCCGGCCGCAGGTCCTTGCATGCGTGCGGCGGCCCTGCACAGTGTGCGGCCCCCACAATATAGGTGCCCCCCTCCAGATCACACGTGCCCACTGATCGGTGGCCCCCGATCGCGAGCTTGGCCGTCCTGGAGATCCCCCCGGTGATGGATCCCCCCGCCCCCCATCAGGGCGGACTGTGTCCGCAGTCGCCACTCCGAGCGCCCGCCGGGTGGAACCATGAGTGAACCACGCTGGTGGGAACTCGGGCAGATGTCGGCGGAGAATCGCTGCGGGGACCTCTTTCAAGGGCCGCCGACCGGCGCCGTGTCGACCACGCACGCGCGACTGCCGCCGATTTTCCGGTCCATGGAGAATCGCGGGAAGATGTCGGACCCGATTACGGGTCTGATGCCCCATTCTCCGCCCCTATGCCGAGCGCGAATTCGGTGCGGAGGCTCGGAGAATCCCGGCCCATATTCCTGAAAGGAACCCAGGCAGCTGCGGCTTCATCCCACTCTAAACTTGGCTCCGGGAAATGTCTTGGAGACCCCAAGCAGCATCGGCACCAAGATTCAGTGATGCATCTCTGGAAGCACTGCTGAATGCAGTGGAGGGATGTCCTCTACCCCAAGGATGGATGGAGGAGGCCTAACCGACTCACCAACCCTGCATGGGAGGCAGTCACTAGGGTGGTGAGTCCAAACTATATATGCCAGAGGACAGGAAAAGGGTGAACAACCTCATCTTCGCTGCCTTAGTCCTATATTCCTTCATAACGGTTGCGAACATAAAAACTATCGGCCACTGTTTTAATATTAACAATTGGTTGAGCATCAATTGCCGTTTGCAGAAACAAGTTGCAAGATTCCAACACTCTTTGCTTTCCACCCCTGAAAGGGCAACATTATTTTTTTAGGCAATGCTCCTTAGTTTTAAACTCCCCCAACTAATGGAAGTTACTTCTTTCAACCTATCCTATCTGTTCCCCGTTATATTTGGAAAATTTTGAGTAAATTGCCATTCTCAATTCCAGGGAATACAATAATCTCTCACAGCAGTTTAATTCTTGGAGTCCATGTACCATTCTGGTAAATCTTCACTATGCACTCCCTCCATGGTCACTATTTCCTTCCTAAGATGTGGTGCACAGAACTGCTCATAGTACTCCTGGTGAGCTCTAACTATGTCTTTGTATAGGCGAAGCATGACTTCTGCTCCTTTGAATTCTGTTCCTCGACATATTAAGGCCAGCATTCAAATAGCCTTTTTGATCATTTTCTGTAACTGCCCATACCATTTTAATCATCTGTGTACATGGACATCCAAGTCTCTTTGGACTTCCCCTGTTTCTAGTTTTGCACCATTTAGAAAGTAACTGAAGTGGAAAACTAGAGAATGACCATGGATATGGTTTATATGACTCTCCAGAGGATATTTAATACACTTCCATATAAGAGACTGAGCTGATATTAAAGTTTATGGAATCCAAGACCTGGTTAGATTGGTTGGGCAATTGAAGCCAAGAGTAGGGATAATGGGTAGGTACTTGGGTTCAAATGAAGTAACTAGTGATGTCACATATGGATCTGTGCTGGAGGGAGTGCATAGTGAAAACATATCAGAATAAACTGCAAGACGATGTGATTTTATTCCCTGGAATTTGGAAAGTTAAGTGGCAGCTAGTCACTTACTAATAACTTAAATAACACAATAGAGTGCCAGATGAGACAAAGATTGGTGATATAGTAAGAAGTGTGGTTGGAAGTATTGATAGATAATGTGAAACTGCACCAAATCGATTTCAACTCAGGTGATGTTTTGGAACAAAATAGGACAGATCGCAGTGTTATTTAAATGTTGAGCAACTAGAAACAGTGGATGTCCAAAGAGGTCTGAGTACCTTTTGTGTACAGATTATGTCATCACCTGGGTAAGCAGACCATGGGACACTAATGAAACCTTAAGCATGTCATAGGACACTTATGAGACTGGGGGATTAATACTCCCAAAGGGGAATACACGCTTCCCCCACTGAGGAGGACACACATCCTGTGTAAAATCAGAGGGCCATGAACTGTGAAGGCTCCTTGTAGTAAGAGTAACTGCTCTGTACTCTTGTTCTGTTGCATTAAACCTTTTTCTTTTGACTCAACCTGTTTGGCTCCGTATGGACTCCTTTCCGGACTTTATAATAAATTATGGAAATGTTTTAATAGGGTAAAAACAAATCAAAAAGATGAATGGAATGTTATTCTTTGTAACTAAAATACAAAGAGCAGGAAGTTTCCATTAACTGTACAAACCCTTATTTAGACATTCCAACTGTTCGCTGGTGGTGGATTCTCTGGTCCTCCTGGCAGCCACTGGGAATTCGCATTGACAGCAGCGGGAGTAAAAAGTTCCGCTGCCAACAAATGGCGCATCCCTCCTGCCGCCGAGAAACATGCACCTGGGAGACTGGAGAATCCCGCCCCACATCTGGAGTATTGTCTACAGTTCTGGATGCCACATATTAAGAAAGGATTTGTAGCTTTGGAAGGGGTGCAGGGACCCCAAGGGTTAGTTTATGATGAGAGATGATGTAAACTCGGCTTGAATTCTCTGGAATGTAGATAACTAGGAAGGATAACTTGATCGAGATCGTTAGGATTTTGAAAGGAATTGAGTGGATCGATAGAGACAATTTCTGCTGGTGAAGAAATCTAAGAAAAGAGGATATAACCTTAAAAGCAAAGCCAATCCATTAAGGAGAGAATTTAGGAAACACTCCTTGCACAAAGGATGGTAGAACTGTGAAATTCTCCCCAAAGGAATCTATAGATGCTAGCTCAATTAATAATTTAAAATCAAATGTCAATTTTTGCTAGCCAGATGTATAGATTAATATGCAGACAAGGTGCCTAAATGGGACTCAGATGCCAATCGGCCCTGAGCTCAGTGAGTGATGGGACAGGTTCAAGGTGCTGAATGGCCTACTCATGCTCCTATGTAGCAGGCTGCCCACATCTTTCCTCTCTCCCTGTCCTTAGTGGGGCCTATGCCAACATTCAAAATTAGTTTGGATGGATGGATGAAGAATACAGAAATTGTCAATTTTCCTCTGCATGCTACTGGTCTACTTTAATAAGACATGACTCAACTTTAGCATGTTGACATGTAGTTATAACAAGTAATTAGGAAGACAAATGGAATGTTGGCCTTTATTGCAAGGGAGAATGGAGTATAAAAGTAGGCAAGTCTTGCTAAACTGTCCAAGACATTGGTGAGATCACAACTGGGGTACTGTCTACAGTCTTTTTCTCCTTACTTAAGGAGGGATATACTTGCATGGAGGCAGTTCAGTGAAGGTTAACTAAGCTGATTCCTGGCATGAAGTCTTATGAGGAAAGGTTGAGCAAGTTGGCTCTAAAGGTATCAGAGCTCAGAGGAAATAGAGGCTCTTATTGAAGAATGTTAAACTTGAGAGAGCTTCACAAGGTAGATGCTGGGAAGGATGTTTCCCCTCGTGGGGAAATCTCAACCAACGGATGTAGTTTCTGAATAAAGGGTCATCAATTTAAGATGGCGATCAGGAGGAATTTCTTCTATCAGCGGGTCGTGAATCTTTGCAATTCACTACCCTAGATCCATTGTCTTGATGAATAGTGTAACAGGCTCAAGGAGTTGTAAGACTGGCTCCTGCTCTTATATTTTAGTTCTGACAAAACATAATAACACATCAGCCAGCAGGCCAACATACCCCAGCAGTCTGCTAACTAAGACCGGTTCCATGTTTTAAATCATGAGCTGTGCCATGTTTATGGTATAACACAAGCATTTTTAAGTTTTTCTAAATGCATGCATTGTGCACAATATTTATCCACCCATTAATTATTGTTTGCTTTGCTTTTGTCAGGTAGCGGTTTGTGGAGGTGCCAACAAGTACATGCCTGCACTGGCAGTAATGTGTGGGGCCTCAGCATCTCTATTATATATGGCACTTGAACATTTATGCACAGTTGCCAAGATTGATGACTCAACAGATACTATTGCCAGTAAGGTTCTTCACAAACGAATGCAGTATTATTTAGTAAGGGATTCTATTAATTTATTACTTTTCTTGACCTCAGCATGTCCCAAAATACTTTACAGCCATGTAAGTACTTTTTGCGAAGTAGTCACTAAATTAGAAAAAAGCAACAATCAATGTGCATACAGAAAGATCCCACAAACAGTGTTGTGATAATGATCACAGAATCTGTTTGAATAATGTTGATTGAAGGATAAATTTTGACCAGGAAATTGATCAGGTTCTCCTGATTCTACTCAATAGATTAATGGAAAACCTTTTTGCTCCCTGTATACGGGATTTCTGTTAATCTTCTATTCCAGAGCAGTCAATTGTGGGACCCCAGTGGAAATTTGCCGTGCTGCCTTATAATTCCAATTTCAATTCCCTTTGCGCACCTGATGGTGCACTAAGGCAGACTTTTAACTGTTTTCATAGCTAGTAATTACCGGAACAGGTTGTTAGTCTGTCGCTAGGGATTTGTAGTTTATGGCGAGTCACTCCACATCAAGTGTGGTTGACAAGGAGTCTCTCCCGCTCTTACCGCCAGTCATTGGTGTGTTTGGAAGGATTTATAGATTGACACTCAACCTGTTTGCCGTGTTATGAACACACCTTCCATGGCCACCAAGTGCTGGGGTGGGACTCAAACCCAGAGCTTCTGGCTCAGAGGCAGGGACACCACCCACTGCGCGACGTCTTCGACACCTTCACACATGGTGCCGACAATGTGCACCAGGCTCTCTACTGTGGTCACCAACCGAGCAATGTTGGCCTCGGTGCCCTCAATACCAACCCCATGACCTGTGGCTGTAGCCTCTGAGACTCCTCCAAGTAGCTATTGATCTGCTGGAGTGACGCTGACATCTCCCTCTGAATGTCCCGGCCACGCCCTATCGATTCCATCAGCTCCAGGTAACCCTGTTCCAGATGCTCAGCTTCAAGCAGATCTCCAACAGCTGTCTCGCCTGGGGATTCCTGCTTCCATCATCAGCAGTGTGGTGATCACCAGATTGTGCCCCAGAGACCTCACCATTAACATGTCCCACCAAGGTTTGTGTATCTGCGCTGTTGGAGGGTGGTGATGGCAGCTGTGCTGGAACTATTAACAGTTATTGCATCTTCGGAGCTATCCTCCGAGGTGTTCTCCTCGGGGTCAGGAGAGGGTGCCGCCCAGGATGGGATGGCGTCGTCGGCTGCTGGACCTGCGGGAGAATGGACATGTCAGTGGGAGGGATGGGTCAGTCAGTGAGGCAATCACTACTCACGTTTGACAGGTCCTCCGGGTGGAGCTTAGTAGTTCCACACCTCTGCGACCTCCACCAGCCTCCATATTGGTGACCGCCCTGTCCTTGGCCATACCCCTTCTCGAAGGAGGTGAGGATTCTCAAGTCCGGCGCCCCACCGCCAGTCAGGGCCCTCTCCCACCGATTATGGGAGAGCTTTTCCTGAGGAGATACATGGAGAGGGCATCATTAGCCACACGGGTGGTTCACAGTTATGGGGTGGAGGTGTGAAGAGAGGATTGGGTGGAGGGAGGGTTTAAGGGGTGGGTAGAGGGAGTGCTGAAGCAGGAGGGGGTGGAGGGAGGGTTGGCGGTTGCTTGGTGGGTGTGGGATGTTGGTGTCTACTCACTCATGCTGCCCGGTGTAGATCATTGACCTTCTTCCAACACTGGAGGCCAGTCCTCTTGGTCACACTGCCCGAGCTGATTGCTGCCGTCACCTCGTCCCAGTGCTGCCTTGTGGCTCACCCTCAGACCCTCAGGGGAACAGGACATCCCTCCTGGCCTCCACTGCATCCAGGAGCCTCCCCAGGTCAACTTTCCCGAATCTTGAGGCTGGTCTCCTTGGCGCCATTGTTGCGAGCTGGATGGAGTTGGCTGAGCAAGTGCAGCTTAAGTGCTGCTCGACCTTGTTGGCATTTGGACAGAGAAGCCCATGAGGCCTCATTAAGTAGACCAATTAACGTTGAATTGCAATGCCGGTTTTGCTGGGCCGAGCAACGGGAAACCTGCGACAATTCCCACTGGCTGTAACACTTGGAAATATTTCCAGAAGCTCGGGCGTGATTCTCCGCTCCCCAGGCCGGGTGGGAGAATCGCGGGAGGGCCGCTCTGGCACCCCTCGCGATTCTCCCACACCCCCCAAAATGGCGTGTTGCGTTTTGCAACACGCCGCACGGAGAATCGCGGGTCGGCGTTTTTCATGGCGACCCGCGATTGTCCGGCCCGGATGGGCCGAGCCTGCCGTTCCCGACCTGTTCACGCCGGCGGCAACCACACCTGGTCGCTGCCAGCGTGAACATAGCGTGAAAGGTAAGTTTGGGATCTGTGGGGGGCGGAGAGGGGATTGAGCACCACGGCTGTGCTCGGGAGGGGACAGGCCCACGGTCGGTGCCCACCGATCGTCGGGCCGGCGTCTCTAAGAGGCGCACTCTTTCCCTCCGCTGCCCCGCAAGATCAAGCCGCCACGTCTTGCAGGGCAGCGGAGGGGAAGAAGACAACCGCGCATGCGCGGGTTGGCGCCGGCCAAAGCCCCCGGGGGGGGGGGGGGGGGGGGGGAAATAGGGGGCGAGGAGCGGCCTTGCAGAGAATTCCGATCCTCGTGTCCATAGTCTCAAAATAGGAAAGTAACGGCAAATGTTCCTATTCCCAGTGGATAGAGTATTTTATAATGAACTGAACCCAAATTGTTATGGAGAATCCAACATTCATAATTTACAGGCATGTTTGTAATTCCATTTGTGGAATTTGAGTTTTTATTATTTGAAATAAATCATTCAGAGAACATAAGTGAACATATTAAATTAATAGTTTGAACAGGGGTAACAATTGTCAGTAAAATATTTTTATATATTTTGTTCTAGTCTATCTGAGTGGAGGCTCATTGGGCCTGATGTTTGCTGGATTATTTACAGACAAGAGAAATAATCAAGGACAAGCCGTGGTAAGAAAAAAACTATCCGAAGGTTATAAAATACCTTAACTCGTTTTTAATTATTAAATGGAATGCTGAACAACTGATTAAAAACATAAATTAACCAAGAAACTAAAGCCCATGTTCCATAGATTATCATATGATTGAGACAATAAACTTGGTAAGGATAAAAATGAATAACTTTTGACCAAGCTGTAACATGTTAGGAACACAAGAATATGAATACACCATTCAGCCCGTCGGGCCTCCTCTGACTTTTAAAACGATCATGGCTGATCGGACACTTCAATGCCCTTTTTCACACACTATCCCCATATAGTAAGAAGTCTTACAACACCAGGTTAAAGTCCAACAGGTTTGTTTCAAACACGAGCTTTCGGAGCACGGCTCCTTCTTCACCTGAAGAAGGAGCCGTGCTCCGAAAGCTCGTGTTTGAAACAAACCTGTTGGACTTTAACCTGGTGTTGTAAGACTTCTTACTGTGCTCACCCCAGTCCAACGCCGGCATCTCCACATCATATCCCCATATAGTTAGAGGTGCAGATTCTGTGGTTCTGTGGCAACGATAGAGGCTCACGGTTGGTGTGTTGCCTCCGGGGTGCCAAGGTCCGAGATGTCTCTGATCATGTTTTCAGGATCCTTAAGGGGCAGGGAGTGCAGCCACAAGTCATGGTACACATCGGTACCAATGACATAGGTAGGAAAAGGGACGGGGATGTAGAACAGAAATACAGGGAACGAGGGTGGAAGCTGAGAGCCAGGACAGACCGTGTTGTCATCTCTGGTTTGCTGTCTGTGACATGTGCTAGTGAGGAACAGGGAGAGAGTGCAGTTAAACACATGGCTACAGGGATGGTGTAGGAGGGAGGGTTTCAGTTACTTGGATAATTGGAGCACATTCTGGGGAAGGTGGGACCTGTACAGACAGGACAGGTCACACCTGAACCAGAGGGACACCAATATCCTGGGAGGGAACTTTGCTACAGCTCATCGGAGGGGGTTTAAACTAATTTGGCAGGGGGATGGGAAACTGATTTGTAGTCCAGGAGATAGCATTGCTGGAGTTCAGGAAGTTGAGGGTAGTGCAGTACTGAGCAAGGTACCAAGGTCACAAGAATGGACCTGCAGGCATGAAGGTGGTTTGAAGTGTGTCTCCTTCAATGCAAGCAGCATCAAGAATAAGGGGTGGGATTCTCCCCTACCCGGCGGGGCAGGGGCTCCTGGCACCTTTAGGGGCCAAGCCCTAACAGTGAGGGGCTAGGTCCACGCTGGAGTGGTTGGCGCCCCGTCTGTCGGCGGGAACGGCCTTTGGCGCCACGCCAGCTGGGGCCGAAGGGACTTCGCCAGCCGGCAGAAGTCTGCGCATGCACCGGAGCGTCAGTGGCTGCTGACGTCATCCCCGCGCGTGCGCAGGGGAGGGGGCCACTTTCGCCTCCACCATCGTGAAGACTATGGCGAAGGCAGAAGGAAAAGCATGCCCCCACGGCACAGGCCCGCCCGCCGATCGGTGGGCCCCGATCGCGGGCCAGGCCACCGTGGGGGGACCCCCCTGGGGCCAGATCGCTCCGAGGACCCTGGAGCCCACCCGCGCCACCTGGATGTAGCCACCTAAAATGGACGCTGAGCTACAAAATAAGCCAAGCGCTAAGACTGCTGGGAAACAGACAGTTTAGCCAGACCAGCAGTCTGCAAAGAGAGCATTTTGCATTCTGCAAGCAGCAGAAACCAGTTTGGGCTCAGGTGAGAAGACCTTAGCTAGGTGCAAATGGCAAAACGCTTTGCATGCTAATGAGGCAATCAGACCTGAACACCCACACAATAGATACATTTGATTCTGAATGGACACATTTGAATCAAGGCCCAGACATCGAGGCACCAGAAACCTCCAAACAAAAGGGCATAAGAAACGCCCCCCCCATCACGGAGACCCCCTCGCATTGGGGAATTAAAACAGTATCAATGAGGAATTGACCCAATAGATATCCAAAGGTTAAAGCCCGCCCAAGAAGAGGGAAGGACAATGGGATCCCTATAAAAGACAGGGACCTCGTGTTGTCCGGTCTGTTTTGTGCTCCGGCTTAACTTCGATCAAGGTCTGTTATTCCGTGCTCCGGCCCTGACCAAGAACTTGAAGATCCACTCTGACTCCAGCCGTTGAGCACCAGCCGCCGAACCGTAAGTGCCAGTACGACGCTCGCTACGCGAACTAAGCCCGCTAGAACCCCCAGTGACCAGAACGCTTGCTGAAGGTTGCAGCCCAAGACCAGGACGAAGGCCTCGCTCCCTGACCTTGCCTGTTCCTGTTAGATAAGTATTCTGATTACTTTAGTTTAGTCATAGCTTAGTCTCTTAGTGTGTGCATGAATATTTATTATTACTGTATAATAAATATTATCGTTTGGACCTTACTAATCGGTGTATCGTCTTTATTACTTTGAACTTGACCTTGGAATACTCGTGACGGTGTCTATACGGCACCTGGCGACTCCTAAGCTGAATAAATACATAGAACAGAGCCTAGTGGTGTTAAGCACTTGGAAGTTAATACACCCCAATAAACACGTTTTACGCCCATAGTAAAACGTGCAACATTTAGTGGCGACTTCCTGACGGGACACGGTTGTAAGTGGAAACCCCACACCGTCCAGGACCCTGAAATTTGAATTAGAACTCCAAATTACAGAGAAAGTAAGAAAGTAAAGAAAATCACGAGTATTCAAGGTGTTCAAACTAATAAGCGTAATTCGGAAGTGTGTTTTAGTGCATGCGTACTAACAGGGCTGTAAGGTAAAACTGAAAGCATTTTTGTTGCGACAAACTTTCGGTAGTTTTGTGAACGGAACATAGTGTAAGCCGTACCCGTTTCTTGAAACACAACCCCAGCAACCCCCTGTTCCAAATTAACTAAAAGAGAGTCAGAGAAAATGGCCATGCAGGCAATGGAACGTCTGATGGATCCAGAAAGGTTTGTGGTCGCAGCGACCAGCAGCAGTAGCAGGGTAGGTCAGTGTCCCACGTGGGAGCTGGAACTCCGCAAATATTTACAAGGAAAGGGATGGCCCCTTTGGAAAGAGTTTTGTTTGAATGAGGAGACAGGTCCCGGAAGTATAGGACATACTTGGTGGGAGAACCTCTCTCAAATTCACAAAAAGAACCTTAGTAAAGCACGTAAGCCGATGGCGATTGTGTCCTGTTTGGCACAATTGCGAGGCACAGAGGAGGTCGTCAGGACGCTCCGGGGAGATTTAGAGGAAAGGAACCGAATGAGTAAGGTCGATGTCAGGGACATTGAGAAGGAAAATCTGGATCTAAGAGGGAAGTTGGTAGAGAAAGGTAGAGAGGTGGATGATGCCAAGAGGGCACATCAGTCTTGTCTAGCCCATCTCAGCAGTTCCCAGACCCAGTACGAAAAGGCTTATCAGGACGTGCAACGTGCCGTTCTGATAAGAGAGGAATCAGAGAAGCAGGTGGAGGCATTGCAGAGGCAATGCTCTGATCTCAAAGCAGCTTTGAGAGCGCTCCATGCTGCAACCACAGAGCAAAGGCAAAGTACTGTGGATCACGCGAAATGCAGGAAACAGATTGCAGAGCTGCAATCGCTGCTTTCGGTGCAAAATGGGTTCCAAAGCACCTTTGGAACCCAGTTACATGGAGAAAATGCCCCAGATTGGCAAGAATTAAGTGAAACAGCGCAGCGATATGTTCAGGGAACATGTGCGCCAGCAGCGCAACAGAAAAGGCAGGCACCCCCACCCCCCACAGATCAGATCATAACCGCACCCATGAATCCCGTAACCACGCAGAGAAAAGCTATAACAGAAGGCGCACCAGATATAACCTACACCACCCCCTTAACTGTAACCCAGCTCAGGGACGCATGTGAGAAGATCACTCCGTTCCTCCCCACCGCAGACCCCCACCAGTTTTTCGCTAAAGTGAAACAGCAGGCTACCATGTACGGCCTGGATGAGAGAGAGCAGGTTAAGCTCACCGTGCTGAGCTTAGACCAGTCAGTAGTAGCAGCCCTCCCCGACCCACAGAACGTTGCCGGAGGCACCCTAGAAGAGATGCACACCTCCATTTTAGATGCCATAGGGTATAATCGAGGTGACCCCGTGGAAGGACTGAATAAGTGCCGGCAGAAAAGATCCGAACACCCCACAGCATTCGCAGGAAGGCTGTGGTTTCATTTCAACGCAGTTTTCGGCGAGTTAAATAGAGCGCATTTGAACCAGGAAAATATGGTCAAATGGACGCGCACCATTATCTCACACGCAACAGAGGCAGGACAGAGCGCTTGCAACAGTTATGACCCCTCAGAAGAGGCCCATAATGAGAAATGGGTCCTGAAAAGGTTGTCCCGCGCTTGGGAGCAATCAATTCAGGGAAAGAGTAAGGTTCAATCCCCAGAAGAGGCTCAGGCTGCCGCAGATATTCAGGCAGTGAGAGAGCATCAGAAACCCGCATGGGTAAATGAAGGGAAGAGCAGCCCACAACAGAAAGGCCAGGAATGCTATAACTGTGGACAGTTAGGGCATTGGGCAAAGGAATGCAATGCACCCCAGCGATCTCAGAGAGGCCAGCAGACAGGCACTCTGAACCGCAGTAAGGCAAAACCCATCCACAATATAGCAGTACAGTCAGGACCCACCAATGTGGACGAGACGAACTGACGGTGTTCGGGCTCCCCCACTTGGGTCTGTGACACACTCTGGGATTCATCAGGGAGACCCGTAGTCACAGCCAGAGTAAAAGGGAAGCCCATAGAGTTACTGTGGGACACAGGAGGCTCCCGCACCACCATTAACTCTACGACCACGGCACACGCAGACACGTGGCCGACCACATCCACCATTACACTTAGCGGGTTCACCGGACACTCACAGCAGGGACATATCACAGCACCCGTAGCGATCCAGCTAGGGAACATCTCAACCAAACACCCCGTTGTATTAGTAAATCTTCCCCGGACAGCAGAACACATCCTGGGGATAGATTTTATGAATGCCCATAGCTTGTCGTTCGACCCAGTGAACCAGTGTGTCTGGCGAATGGCTAGATCAGACAGAGCACCAGCCACCCTCACAGTAGGAGACTACGCTAATCGGATTAGCGCAGTGGGAGAGTACTCATTTGACCTGACTACACTCCACACCGACAGACAAATAAAAGCCCTACTGAACAAACACAGGACAGCATTTGCCAGTCACCGTCATGACTGTGGCAGAATGACTGGACCAGTTCACGTTACCGGACAGGACCCCCGACCACAGAAACAGTATAGATTTCCCCTGAAAGCAGAGGTGGAAATAGAAAAGGTGATAGGAAGCTTATTGGAGCAAGGTGTGCTCAGAACGGTAACCTCGACCAATAATGCCCCTATTTGGCCAGTGAGGAAGCCCGATGGATCATGGCGTCTGACCATCGATTATCGGGAACTCAACAAAGTAACCCCCGCAGTAGCCCCAACGGTAGCTACTAGTCCCGAGACCATGCTCAAGCAGGGACTCAACTCCAAATACTTCACGGTATTGGACATCAGTAACGGATTCTGGTCAATACCATTGGCAAAAGCGTGCCAGTACAAATTTGCCTTCACTTTCAAATCGCAGCAGTATACGTGGACATGCCTCCCACAAGGATTCCACAATTCCCCCTCCATTTTCCACCGACGGTTGGCAAGTGGTTTAGAGAAATTCTCCCGCCCCGAATGTCTGGTACAGTATGTAGACGACCTACTACTGCAGACAGACACAAAGGCAGAGCACATTACGCTTCTGGCCGAACTCCTGGAACTGTTGACTTCAATTGGATGTAAAGTTAACCCAAGAAAGGCCCAGATTTTGGAAAATAAAGTGATGTATTTGGGAACAGTCATCACACACGGCAAACGCGAGATCGAATTCAAAAGAATTGATTCGATTGTCAAATTGCCCCTTCTCCAAAATGTTTCAGCCCTCCGGTCGTTTTTAGGACTGGTTGGCTATTGTCGGAACCACATCGACGGATTCGCGACAAAAGCCGCCCCACTCTCAGACCTCCTTAAGAAAGGAGCCCCCTGGGAATGGCTTCCGCAGCATACAGAGGCTGTGGAAGAGTTAAAGAAAGCCCTTAGCGCAGCACCCGCGCTACAAGTCCCAGACCAACTTTCCCCCTATGCAATAGAGGTAGCGAGCACAGATCTGACCCTCTCGGCCGTGTTGCTTCAGGAACGGCACGAGCAGCTAAGACCAGTGGCTTATGCCTCCCGACTGTTAGACCCGGTAGAACAAGGATTTTCAGCCTGCGAGAGGCACCTCCTTGCTGTCTTCTGGGCAGTACAATACTTCTCATACATTACCGGACTCAACCCCATTACTATTCTGACCGAACACACACCCACACAGCTACTCCTAGACGGTCGACTGAAGGACGGTTCAGTTAGCCAGATTAGGGCAGCTAGATGGACACTACTTTTACAAGGACGGGACATTACAGTAAAACGGACCCGCACACACACATATTTAGCAGACAACCTCCAATACCCCGGACAGCCCCATGACTGTGAAATTGTAGCTCCCCTGCATAACACAGGACCCTTCATAGCAAAAACACCCCCCAGGAAGATAGGGAACCCAAAACAAAGCCCCCAACCCACAGACACGTGTGGACCACTGAGGATTTACGTGGACGGTTCATCCACAGTTTTAAATGGTGAGCGTATCACAGGATGCGGCATCTATGTAGAGGACGCGCAGGGGCGCGCTCTCGAAGAAATCGCTCTAAAACTACCAGGTCACTTAGGCGCGCAGGCAGCAGAGCTCGCGGCCATAGCGTATATAGTGGACCACCCCGATTCTTTCCCCAGCCCAGCAGACATATATTCAGACAGCTTATATGTCTGTAACAGTTTGACCGATTTTCTGCCCCTGTGGAGGACACGAGGTTTTGTCTCCGCAGACGGGAAACCCCTTCCATCAGCCCCTCTACTCCAGCATATTTTAGAAAAAGCGAAGGACAGGACCTTCGGAATAATAAAAGTAAGAAGTCACCATAGGTCATCACCCTCTGGGAATGTAAAGGCCGACGCACTGGCTAAGGCAGGTTCCAGGCGAGGACACTTATGGACCCCCCCAGCTAGCGCACCAGCTAGCGCCCCTGTGAGCGCAGTCCAAATCTCACAGACAGATATTAAAGATCTTGTGGCAGCACAGAAGCAGGATAAGGACCTCAGGGAGGTTTTTAAAGGCAACTTTGTGCCAGAGTACGAGAGCTTTAAACACGCACTGACCACACATGAGGGTGTGATCATAAAAGAACAACTTTATGTGGTCCCGCAGCAGGACAGGAATGCAATGATTGCTTTATTCCATGATAACCACGGGCATCAGGGAATTGATGCAACAACGAGGCACCTCAGGCAACTCTGTTGGTGGCCTAATCTCAGGACTGATGTAACGCATTACATTGAGAATTGCCTTATTTGTGCTCAGAATAACCCGGAGAGGTATTCTAAGAAGGCACAACTTCGGCATACTCGCCCAGTTAACGGCCCCTGGACAAACCTCCAGATCGATTTTATAGGACCATTGCCCCCTTGTAGGAATGGCTATAAATACGTTCTGGTGGTCATCGACACCTTCACCAAATGGGTGGAGGCATTCCCCTCTAGAACAAATACAGCTAAGACAGCTGCAAAGATCCTGACCCACCACATCTTCACGAGATGGGGTTTACCCCGAAGTATTGATTCGGACCAGGGATCTCACTTTACAGGACGGGTCATGAAGAACGTCCTGACAATATTCGGAATAAAACAAAATTTCCACATTGCGTATCATCCACAGTCCAGCGGGATTGTGGAGCGCATGAATCGGACTCTAAAAACTACCCTTAGAAAAATGGTTCAGGAGAATAACTCCACATGGGATTCAGTGCTCCCATTTGCACTCATGTTCATAAGGAACACTGTTTCCACTTCCACAGGCTACACACCACACACACTCATGACCGGACGCCCTATGAAAGGGACAGAATTCCTTTTAGGACTGGACATGACCAGCCCCGAGGTGACGGCCCTCACACACGAAAAGACGGTTAAAGACTTGGTTGAGACTGTGAGGTCTGCACAGATTGCAGCCGCAGTTCAGCTAGGCAAACGCCGTCAACAACGCACAGCTTGTTTTAATAAGACCGTACACCCCACAGAATTCCAGGTTGGGCAACAGGTAATGTTATCTGTTTACAACCCCAGCAGTTTTTTGGCTCCAAAATATTCCGGCCCTTACTCAATTTCGGATAAAATTAGCCCCTCAGTTTACAGGGTAAAATATCCTAATGGGAAGACCGCGTGGTTCCATATCAACCAGTTAAAGGCATATGGAACACAGTCTAACCATGCTCATCATGTACTGCGAGATGCAGCAGAACACTTCACCCCACCCACTAGAGACACTTTTCCACCATCCCCCTCACAGACCAGTTCATCAACGGACTCGCCCACGACTCCGCCCACAGACCACAACAGACCACGCCCCGAAACGCCCACAAGCTGCCACAGCAGAGACAGCAGGACAGACACTGACTCTGAGGACAGCGACAGCACACAGCCATACAGCCCACACTGCACCAACTACGACCCCGACTCCAGTGACCCCATGGAAGTCACTTACCTTAAAAACCCAGAACCACCACCCGACCCCGACACCACACTTGACACAACACTATGGCACAGGGACAATTCCTACAGACTTGTCCGCAATGACGAGAGTGACCCCCGGTCACACAATTCGAAAATAGCATGCCTGATCCACACAAGGGTGTGGGATCCGGGAGAGCAGGACGACACGGTGTCTGAATCCCGACACGGCAACCCCTTTGTGACCCTGTTCACAGAGACAGAGGAAAAGTGAGGTGTCCAGATGATGTAACATAGGAATCGTTTGAGGGAAACGATGTCCTTTCTGATGGAACCTGCACGTATGTTTGTCTTTGTTTTATGTTTGTATTGTCTCAGTACTGTAAATGGTTCAGCTGGAGGATGGACATCTTCTTTTCAGCTGAAAAGATTGTGACCACCTCACATACACGTTAGTTTCTCTGCCGAAACCTCTGAGAACTTCTATGGTGAGCAGCTCACCGTATCGGCTACAATATCTGAAGCCCAGCTCAAACCTCAGTGGGAGCATCTTGGCTCCCTTGTTTTTAGGTGCCCCTCTATTCGGTGAATAGAGGCTGCAAGTCACGGTTAACACATTTGTACCCGTTTAATCCAGGTTACTCAGGCAGTGGACAAACGGCACTGAGGACCCGCCCTGTCTGAGAACCAACCTTGGTCAGCCAAGCTCGGGTATGGCACAGCACGCCCTACCCGGGGATCCCATCCAACTCGTACCCGTAGCGGCCCATACGCAACTCATTCGGACGTTTCTTTCAAAATTTTGTTTTCATTTTTCGTTAGGCAGCCCTTAGGCCGCCATCCCACATGCTATTTACATCCAGGAACATTCGGATGGTAAACTAGCAAAGCCTGCGAGACGGCTCGCAGGAGAAGGATTGTTAGGTGTATTCTGGTCTTCAAATTCGCTTTTGAAAAAAAAAAAATGAGGGGAGTCACAGGGTGTGACTTGGCCAGTCATTTTTAAAGGGTCAATCGGAATATAAAAGACAGATGCACTAACAGGTAAAGATCTTAAACTGTGTATTGACAGATACTGTGCTTGATCCCATAGCTTTCGAAGGAAGAGACAGGGATCGAAGCAAGGATTGTCCATACAGGAGGAAGAAAGAAGGAAAACCAAGTTGAAGATGATGGAAGCTCACCTACTGTTGTTAACTGTTATATTTGTATGTGTGGAAACAAGACACGTTTCCCCCACAACCCCCACAGTAAATGTTTCCCTTACAGCCACTCCCCAGTGCTCAGCTCTGATCAGTGAGGTTCAGACCTGGTGCACTAAATTTATGACATGGTACTCCATGTCATACGTAATCGAATCACTACTGGTGATTGCGATCCTCGTTATCCTTGTACAGACCCTCAGGTTGAGGAAGTGGAAGAGGAGAGCCTCCCGTTCTTGCCCTTCCGTCTATGGAGTTCGATCTCCGATTTTCCGATTTCATCAATCCCCTCTGCCCCATGATGAATAAAGAACTGTGTAATGAATAAAAATTCGACCCTGTATTGTATTGTCCTATACTCGACTGCCGAGTTAGGAAATGTGATGTTGTGGTGTGAATGGTTAAGGTTTTAGAGTGTGAGGAAATGTTTAAGTAAAGTTAAGGATAATTGTGATAGGTAGAGGTTCCCAGTTTATGGTAATGCATGTCCCCTTTGACATAGCGCCAAGTAGAAATGTAAGGTAAAAATTTTCTTCCCATAGTTTAAGATAGAGTAGCCCAGGAACTGGCAAGAGGTCAGGGGACACAAAGAAGGCAACCCAGATGCACTCAAGGCGACGTACATAGGTGATCCTTCACAATATTTTGATTGTGAGGATCACAAGGAGGGAATGTAGCCACCTAAAATGGACGCTGAGCTACAAAATAAGCCAAGCGCTAAGACTGCTGGGAAACAGACAGTTTAGCCAGACCAGCAGTCTGCAAAGAGAGCATTTTGCATTCTGCAAGCAGCAGAAACCAGTTTGGGCTCAGGTGAGAAGACCTTAGCTAGGTGCAAATGGCAAAACGCTTTGCATGCTAATGAGGCAATCAGACCTGAACACCCACACAATAGATACATTTGATTCTGAATGGACACATTTGAATCAAGGCCCAGACATCGAGGCACCAGAAACCTCCAAACAAAGGGCATAAGAAACGCCCCCCCCATCACGGAGACCCCCTCGCATTGGGGAATTAAAACAGTATCGATGAGGAATTGACCCAATAGATATCCAAAGGTTAAAGCCCGCCCAAGAAGAGGGAAGGACAATGGGATCCCTATAAAAGACAGGGACCTCGTGTTGTCCGGTCTGTTTTGTGCTCCGGCTTAACTTCGATCAAGGTCTGTTATTCCGTGCTCCGGCCCTGACCAAGAACTTGAAGATCCACTCTGACTCCAGCCGTTGAGCACCAGCCGCCGAACCGTAAGTGCCAGTACGACGCTCGCTACGCGAACTAAGCCCGCTAGAACCCCCAGTGACCAGAACGCTTGCTGAAGGTTGCAGCCCAAGACCAGGACGTAGGCTTCGCTCCCTGACCTTGCCTGTTCCTGTTAGATAAGTATTCTGATTACTTTAGTTTAGTCATAGCTTAGTCTCTTAGTGTGTGCATGAATATTTATTATTACTGTATAATAAATATTATCGTTTGGACCTTACTAATCGGTGTATCGTCTTTATTACTTTGAACTTGACCTTGGAATACTCGTGACGGTGTCTATACGGCACCTGGCGACTCCTAAGCTGAATAAATACATAGAACAGAGCCTAGTGGTGTTAAGCACTTGGAAGTTAATACACCCCAATAAACGCGTTTTACGCCCATAGTAAAACGTGCAACACGCCGACGGGACCAGCATGACAGGGCAGGACTTCAGCCCATTGCGGGCCGGAGAATCGCCGGGAGGGGCCCGCCGACAGGTGCAGCGCGATTCCCGCCCCTGCCGAATCCCTGGTGGCGGAGAATTCGGGACACGGCAGGGGCGGGATTGACGCCGGCCCCGGCGATTCTCCGACCCGGTGGGGGGTCGGAGAATCCCGCCCAAGGTTTGTGATCTTGAAGCATGGATTGGTACCAGGGACTATGATGTTGTGGCCATTATGGAGACGTGGATAGAACAGGGCAGGAATGGTTGTTGGAGGTTCTGGGGTTTCGATGTTTCAGTAAGATCAGGGAAGGTGGTAAAAGAGGTGGAGGAGTAGCATTGTTAATCAAGGATAGTATAATGGCTGCAGAAAGGCAGTTTTAGGAGGATCTATCCACTGAGGTAATGTGGGCTGAAGTTCGAAATAGGAAAGGAGCAGTCACTTTGTCAGAAGTTTTCTATAGGCCCCCAAACAGTAACAGAGATGTGGAGGAAAAGATTGCAATGCAGATTTTGGATAGGTGCGGTAGTCATGGCAGTTGTCATGGGTGACTTTAACTTTCCAAATATTGATTGGAACCACTATAATTCGAATAGTTTGGATGGGGCTGTTTTTATCCAGTGTGTGCAGGAGAGTTCCTTACACAATATGTGGATATACCGACAAGAGGCGGGGCCAGATTGGATTTAGTACTGGGTAATGAACCGGGCCAAGTGTTAGATTTGTTTGCAGGAGAACACTTTGGAGATAGTGACCACAATTCGGTGACTTTCACTATAGCATTGGAGAGAGTGAGGAACATACGGCAGGGCAAGGTTTATAACTGAGGGAAGAGTAATTACGATGCGATTAGGCAAGAATTGGGGAGCATAAGATGGAAACAGGAACTGTCAGGGATAGGCACAATTGAGATGTGGAGCTTGTTCAAGGAGCAAGTACTGCATGTTCTTGATATGTATGGGCATATCATACATATTATGGGCAGCACGGTAGCATGGTGGTTAGCATAAATGCTTCACAGCTCCAGGGTCCCAGGTTCGATTCCCGGCTGGGTCACTGTCTGTGTGGAGTCTGAACGTCCTCCCCGTGTGTGCGTGGGTTTCCTCCGGGTGCTCCGGTTTCCTCCCACAGTCCAAAGATGTGCGGGTTAGGTGGATTGGCCATGCTTAATTGCCCGTAGTGTCCTAAAAAGTAAGGTTAAGAGCGGGGGGTTGTTGGGTTACGGGTATAGGGTGGATACGTGGGCTTGAGTAGGGTGATCATTGCTCGGCACAACATCGAGGGCCGAAGGGCCTGTTCTGTGCTGTACTGTTCTATGTATGTCCCTGTCAGGCAGGGAGATACTGCTTTTCTCATTGGAGCGAAGGAGGATGAGATGTGACTTAATTGAGGTGTGTAAGATGATGAGAGGGATAGATAGAGTGATCGTTCAGCGACTTTTTCCTCGGGTGGATGTAGCTGTTACAAGGGGGCATATCTATAATGTTCATGGTGGAAGATATAGGAGGGATGTCAGAGGTAGGTTCTTTACTCAGAGAGTGGTTGGGGCGTGGAACGCATTGCCAGCTATGGTAGTGGAGTCAGTCACTTTCGGAACTTTCAAGCGGTTATTGGATAGGCATATGGAGTACACTAGAATGATTGGGAGTAGGTTGATTTGATCTTAGTTTCAGACTAGATCGGCACAACATCGTGGGCCAAAGGGCCTGTCCTGTGCTGTTCAGTTCTATGTTATATAACCCTTTATGTTATCAGTGAGCAGGATTCTCCGAGGAGAAGGTAGCGCATAATTGGAGGGAGAAGGAGAAGACTGGAAGGGGGCCGTTGTGGAGTGGATCTCATCACTGGACCTGATTAGTGGGCCAGGGAGAGGGTAGTCACTGAGGCGGAAATTGACATCAGGGAACCAAGCGAGTTGCGGTGTCCCTATGGCATGAATACCACCTCCCCCACACCACCCCAACTCCCCTACACCATTCCAACCCCAGCATCCCACCACTCGCACATCATCTCCCCTTCACCACCCTACCTTCCCCACACCATCCCACCAACCCGCGATCCAACCATGCGTCATGTCTTGTGTCTTTCAGGATCACCTGACGACGAGGCTGGCCCTTTTGGTATTCTCCGGACACACCCCAGGACACGTCCAGCGAGGAGGCAGCAAAAGTCAAAGGCGCGAGCCCCCAAATGCCAGTCTGTGATACCCTGAAGCACCAGTCCGGCGGTGACACCGATCTCTTGTCACAGCTGTCTCCAACACCCTCCACCATCCCAGGGGCACTTCCCTCGGTTGGGCATATTAGTGAAGAGGTTCCTGGGGCACTATCTGGTGTTCACCACATATGTGCAGCGCTACATCAGGTGGAGGTAGGAACCCTCGAGGGGGTAGACGGTCGAAGGGTGCCCTGACCCCAACGTCTAGCTGCTGTCCAGACAGGTCTCAAGCTTCTGTAAATTGCAGTCTCATGGATGCTGAAGATGCAGACTGAGAGCCAGAGACTACATCAGCGCTTCCAGCCAGCACAGAGCAAGGAGACGCTTCAGCAGCACAAAATCGTGACCTCCCCATGGTCCAAGGTGGGCATCGACCTCTTTCACGCCAATGGTCGTGATTATGTGTTAATCACTGATTATTTTTCAAACTACCCAGTTGTCATGAAGCTCTCGAACCTCACATCGAAGACCGTCATCAAGGCCTGAAAGGAGACGTTTTTCAGGCATGGTATTCCACTCACTGTCATGAGTGACAACAATCCTTGCTTCAGCAGCCAAGAGTGGTCAAGATTTGCCCAGTTACATCAGTTTCATCACGTCACTTCCAGCCACATTACCTACAGTCCAACAGGAAGGTTGAGAAAGGGTGAACATAGTGAAGCAGTTCCTCTGCAAGACCGCGGATTCTGCTTCTGACATCGACCTTGTGCTGCTTGCATACAGGGCAACCCCTCTGCCTACCGGCATGTCACTGGATCAACTCCTGATGAACAGGGACCAGCAGACGACTCGTCCAGCTATACACTTGCCTGATCTGGATCACCTCCCAGTGCTACAGAAGGTGCAGAAACTCAGGGACCGGCAAAAGCAGGGCTATGATGCTCATGCCACCAATTTGCCTGTGCTATCCCCGGCCAATGCTGTTCGGATCAAGCTACCTGATGGAGGCGGGTCAGCTCCAGCTGTTGTTGTTCGACAGGCTGCTCCTCGATCATATGTTGTGCGTATGGCTAATGGCTCTGTTGTGCGGCGAAACAGACAGGCATTGCGCACAGTTGCCCGCTCGCAACCACATTCTTCGTTGTTTCCATCTGTTATTGTGCCACCTCCTGATACCTCGAACCACGAGGCCACCAGTCCGGCTTCAATCCCGCCTATCAAGATGCCGTCGTCCCCACCACCACCTCTCCGCTGGTCGACCAGGATCAGATGCAAGCCCCAGATACTGGACTTATGAACATTTGTTTTGTTTGCTATGTTCTGTTTTCGCACATTAGACACCTGGGCCGGCATTCTCCCCTACCCAGCGGGGCGGGGGGGGTCCTAGCCTGTTGGAGTGGCATGAACCACTCCGGCGTTGGGCCGCCCCAAAGGTGCGGAAGTCCCGTTCACATTGAGGGGCTAGGCCCGCGCCGGAGTGGTTCCCGCTCCGCCGGCTGGCGTGAACGGCCTTTGGCGCCACACCAGCCGGGGCCGAAAGGACTTCGCCGGCCGGCATAAGTCCGCGCATGCGCCGTAGCGTCAGCGGTTGCTGACGTCATCCTGGCGCATGCGCAGGGGAGGGGGTCTCTTCCGCCTCCGCCATGGTGAAGACCATAGCGAAGGCGGAAGAAAAAGAGTGCCCCCACGGCACAGGCCCGCCGGCCGATCGGTGGGCCCTGATCGCGGGCCAGGCCACCGTGGGGGCACCCCCCGGGGTCAGATCCCCCCCCCCCCTCCAAGGATCCCGGCGTCCACCCGCGCCACAAATCCCGGCGGTCAGGTAGGTGGTTTAATCCACGCCAACGGGAAAGGCCTGTCAACGGCGGGACTTTGGCTCATCGCGGGCCGGAGAATCGCCGCGGGGGGTCCGCTGACCAGCGCGGCACGATTCCTGCCCCCGCCGAATCTCAGATGCCGGAGAATTCGGGACACGGCGGTGGCGGGATTGATGCCGGCCCCGGGCGATTCTCCGACCCGGCCTGGGTTCGGAGAATCCCGCCCCTGTTTTCGCATGCACATATGTTCCCATCTGCCATTGTATGCAAATAAGTTAGTTTTTCGGCCTACACATGTAAATAATTTCACATATGCCACAGAAAAACATTTCAAAAGGGGAGATGCCATGATATGCAGACACGCACATAATGAGATACAGACAGGCAGCTAATGAACACAGAGAACAAGACCTAACTGTGTGACAGGTTCAATAAATCAAATTGAACTAACTTCAAGGTCTGGAGTATATTTCAGTTATAGCTGTATCCAGTTGCAGCTCGTGTTATCTCAGTGTGCTTAACATGACACCGACCATGCGTGTCAACCAGGCCATCCAGGCCAACAGCGCAAGGATGGCGTCTGTGGTGGAAGCATTGGGGGTGACGGTATTGACCATGGGTCAAGATGTCCAAAGCTTGGGGCACTCTGAGCTGTAGTGGCTGAGGCAAAGGACAGGGCTGCCCTGTCACAGGCAGCTGAGTTCCAAGGCAACCTGGACATTGCAGTGGTGCTCCAGATCATGGCCCAGTGACAACGGGTCACGGTTGTGGGTGTTGATGGCATTGCCCATGCGCTGGCTTGCCTGCGAAAGTCACAGAGGGACGTGGCATACTCCCAAAGGCAGATGGCCCAGTCTCTGTGCTCCATGGCCACGAGCATTGAGACTCTAGTCGAGACAAGTGTGGGCCTCCAAAACTGGCAGCGCCTCCGGCCGTACCTCTGTCCCAAGGAGTAGCCCTGGGCCATCAGGCACCCCAAGGGAGGAAGCGGTGATGGGGCCCATGCCGGTGACCCCCGCAGTGGAGGTGCTAGAACACTGCAGTGCCTCGGACTGCCGCTGCCGCTGCCCCCCCATCCCTGACACATCCGATGGGCATTTTGACATCGTATTAGGACCCGTAAGGCCAGAAAGTTATTCACCAGTTATGTTGGCACGGGTGCAGTACACAAGTTGGTGTAAGGGGCTACGGCGCAAACCTGTAGATACAGTGTGGTGAATGTGTAACTGGTAATTCACACTGTACCTTACTGTTGTCCCTGTGGGCCCCATCTGTGAGCCACCGTGCAGCTCTGCCCACAGGGGGAGATGAGGAGCATGCACAGGGCTGCGCCCTCTGCTCCGTCCCCTTTAGGGAGTATAAGTGCTGCGGTCTTGCGAGACCGCCCTCAGTATCGTGCAGTCGCAGGCAGGCTCAGTTGTAAGCTGATTAAAGCCACAGTTTACTCCAAGTCGTGTCTCAGAGTGAATTGATGGTCGCATCAATTTAATCGGCTTAAAGAACTTCTATGGAATCAGCCCTCAAACCTGACCGACTGGAATCGATCCACAGGCTGCAGAGGCAAAGGAAATGTTTTTGTATTGGCTTCGGTGCTTCAAGGCCTACCTGGCTGCGACGACGACTACCTCCGTTACAGATGAACAAAAACTAAGTCTCCACACCCAGGTGAGCCATCGTATTTCTACTCAACTTGATGAAGCTAACTCTTAATACTGAGGCCCTCGCGATACTCAAACGCCTGTACGTGCGGCCTGTGAACGAGGTCTACGCGCGCCACATCTTCACAACTTGCTGCCAGCGTCCTGGGGAGTCGCTAGATGACTATCTGCGCGACCTCAAAGCCCTAGCACGCGACTGTAACTACCAGGCAGTTAGGGCACTCAGCACATGGAACTCGCCGTCCGAGACGTGTACGTTGCGGGGATCCGATCAAATTATGTGCGGCAGCGTCTCCTTGAGAAAGGGGCCCAGGACCTGGAGGACACGGTAAAACTGGCGACCTCGTTGGAGGTCGCTTTCCAAAGCCTAACTGCGTTCCCGGCTGATCACGCGACCCCATCGTGGACCCCCGACCAAAGGCTGCCCTAGACCTGCACCGCGCGGCCACACGCCCACCACGGAGGACTATCATGCCATTTTTACGGCCAGCCCCAACACCCCCGGCAGCAATGCCCGACCCGCAACGCTAACTGCAGCAGCTGCAGGCGAAAAGGATACTTCGCTAAGGTCTGCCTGGCCAAATCAAAAAACTCAAACCCTAACTCAAACACTCGCTCCTCCGACTCTCCGGCCCGCAGACCCCGTAATGTGGCAGCGTGCCTGCCGACTCCGCCTCCACACAACATGTGCGACTCACGGGGGCTGCCATTTTGGCCATCCTCCCCCACGCCTCCGGCCATGTGCGATCCATGGGGGCCGCCATCTTGGGCGCCATCTTCCTCGCCGCTCACCACATGTAATCCATGGTGGCGGCCATCTTGGACACCATCTTCCTCGCCGCCTGCCACGTGCGCCATCTTGGCCATCATCCGCTACGCCACTCTAAGATTACGACCTTTGAGGACGGTCATCGCGGGGCCGCTCCAGCACCACCCACCACACCACCGACTACCCTCAACTCAGCGCAATCACCTTGGACCAGTCGCGCCCAAGCACCTCAAGAGCTCCATGATGCCCATCCGGATCAACGTATACGAGACACCGTGCCTGTTCGACTCTGGGAGCATTGAGAGCTTCGTTCACCTGGATCTGGTAAGGCGCTGTTCGCTCCCGATATTCCCGACACAGCAAACAATCTCCCTCGCCTCGGGGTCGCACTCAGTTCAAATACAGGGACGAATTACTGCGACTCTGACAATACAGGGCGCCGATTACGCTAATTTCCAATTGAATGTGCTCCCAGACCTCTGCGCCCCTCTCCTCCTAGGACTGGATTTCCAGTGCAACCTCAGCTTTGGTGGACCCCTGCCCCCACTCACTATATGCAGCCTAGCAACTCTGAAAATCGACCCCCCTCCACTCTTCGCTAATCTCACCGCCAACTACAACCCAGTGGCCACTCGCAGCAGGAGGTATAGTCTGCAGGACAAGGTGTTTATCAGATCCGAAGTTCGACGTCTTTTGCGTGAAGGAGTCATAGAGGCCAGTAACAGCCCCTGGAGAGCTCAGGTGGTGGTCGTCAAAACCGGGGAAAAGCTCCAGATGGTTGTTGATTACAGCCAAACCATTAACCGATTCACGCACCTTGATGCGTACCCCCTTCCCCGGATTGCAGACATGGTAAATCAGATTGCACAGTACCGCGTGTTCTCCACGGTGGATCTGAAGTCTGCATACCACCAGCTCCCAATCCGCCCGGAGGACCGCCACTACACGGCGTTCGAGGCAGACGGCCACCTCTTCCATTTCCTCCGGGTCCCCTTTGGCATCACGAACGGGGTTTTGGTGTTCCAATGAGCAATGGACCGAATGGTGGACCAGTACAGGCTGCGGGCCACTTTTCTGTACTTGGATAATGTCACCATCTGCGGCCATGACCAGCAGGACCACGACGTCAACCTCCACCGATTTCTCTAGACCGCCCAAAAACTCAATCTCACCTACAATAAGGAGAAATGCGTTTTCCGCACTACTAGGCTAGCCATCCTCGACTAACGTCGTGGAAAACGGGGTCCTAGGACCCGACCCTGAACGTATGCGCCCCCTCTTACAACTCCCTCTCCCTCACTGTCCCAAGGCCCTCAAGAGGTGCCTCGGATTTTTTTCATACTATGCCCAGTGGGTCCCCCAGTATGCGGACAAAGCCTGCCCACTATTTAAGGCCACCCTCTTCCCACTGTCAGTCGAGGCTCGCCAGGCCTTCAACTGTATTAAGGCGGACATCGCCAAAACCACCATGAGTGCGGTAGACGAGTCCGTCCCATTCCAGGTGGAGAGTGACGCATCAGAGGTCGCTCTCGCTGCCACCATTAACCAAGCAGGCAGGCCGATAGCGTTCTTTTCCTGAACCCTCTTCGCTTCGGAACTTCGACACTCCTCAGTCGAAAAGGAAGCCCAAGCCATTGTGGATGCCGTGCGGCACTGGAGGCACTACCTCGCGGATAGGAGGTTTACCCTCATCACAGACCAAAGATTGGTTGCCTTTATGTTTGACAACTCGCAGCGGGGCAAGATCAAGAATGACAAAATCTTGAGGTGGAGGATTGAACTCTCCACCTATAATTACGATGTAGTATATTATCCTGGGAAGCTCAATGAGCCCCCAGATGCCCTATCCATGGCACATGCGCCAGCGCGCAAGACGACTGACTACAGGCTATCGACAATTACCTCTGCCATCCGGGGGTCACCCAGCTCACCCATTACATCAAGGCCCGCAACATGCCCTTCTCCACTGAGGAGGTTAAAGCCATCACCAGGAATTACCCTATCTGCGCGGAGTGTAAACCGCACTTCTATAGACTAGACAAGGCCCACCTGGTGAAGGCATCCCGGCCCTTTGAACGCCTGAGTATTGATTTCAAAGGGCCCTCCCTTCGAACAACCGTAACACCTACTTTCTCAACATTATAGACGAGTTCTCCCATTTCCCTTTTGCCATCCCATGCCCCGATATGACCACCCCCACGGTTATCAGAGCCCTGCACAGCGTCTTCACCCTGTTCGGTTTCCCCAACTATGTCCACAGTGACAGGGGTTCGTCCTTCATGAGCGACGAACTGCGGCAGTACCTGCTCAGTAAGGGCATCGCCTCGAGCAAGACTACCAGTTATAACCCCAGGGGGAACGGGCATGTGGAGAGGGAGAATGCCAGGAATCTCCCGATCTCCCACTGGCAGGAGATCCTCCCCAATGTGCTCCATACTATTAGGTCCCTCCTTTGTACGGCCACAAATCAGACTCCTCATGATCGCTTATTTGTCTTCCCTAGGGGAACTACCACGGAGGCCTCGCTTCCGTCCTGGTTGAGGACACCGGGCCCTGTCCTCCTTCGAAAACATGTTCGGACGCATATGACCGACCCTTTGGTAGAGAGGGTCCAGCTCCTGCACTCGAACCCCCACTACGCGTATGTTGAACACCCCGATGGCCGGCAAGACACCGTTTCCCTCCAGGACCTGGCACCTGCAGGCTCTACCACCACTACCACCGATACACCCCCACTCTACACCCCACCCGACCTCCCATGCCCTGCGCACCCGCACCTATTTGCTTCCCGCGCTCCCTTCCACCTGGCACACTAGTCTGCAGGAGCGAAGCTCAGGAAGAGCCATCCCCGGAGTCCACCCCAGGCCCACACCGAACATCCTTCCACAGCCACCTGAAACGGCTGCAACACCAGTGCTTCGTCGGTCACAACGGACGATCCGGGCGCCGGAACGACTGAACTTATAAACCCGTCACCCCCGCTGGACTTGATTTTTAACAGGTGGTGAATGTGTAACTGGTAATTCAGACTACTGTACCTTACTGTTGTCCCTGTGGGCCCCATCTGTGAGCCACTGTGCGGCTCTGCCCACAGGGGGAGATGAGGAGCATGTACTGGGCTCCGCCCTAGGCTCTGCTCCCTTTAGGGAGTATAAGTGCTGCGGTCCTGCGAGACTGCCCTCAGTATCGTGCAGTCGCGGGCAGGCTCAGTTGTAAGCCGATTAAAGGCACAGTTTACTCCAACTCGTGTCTCAGAGTGAATTGATGGTCACATCATACAGCTTCACCTGTTCACAATAAACCTGCTCACCAATGTTTCAACCTGCCCTGGTGCTCTATCAGAAGGCTGTAAACCATGGGCAAGCTGGAGAGGGAGTTCTGAATAGGGAGAAGGGCGACCTTTGGAGGGGGCCACGGGCCAGGGCCTCCAGCTGAGCCACCGCTCACCTTCCCGGTACCCGGCACCATACCCATCCCAACCCAAACCTCCTCCCACCCCCAACCCCCGCGGTGCACCAGAGTTCATCATAGAGTGGATTGTCATCATCCTCCATCCCATGGTCCAGACCCACTTTTACTCCCAACCCAGTGCCTGCACCCCTTCGTAAGGCAGGTAGGAATCACAGAGGGGGTAGCAGGTGCAGCGGAGTGGGACGGGATGTTCATGCTGCCATCGGCCAGGCTCCTTAAACCTGGAGGCAATTAGGGTGTTCCATGCGTGCCAGCCCTGGCACACACGTTGTGCGGCCTCCTGTGCCTGCCAAGGCCCCATGCCCTGCCCATCCTGGCCCTCGGCAGACGAGGCCTGGCGTTCATCCTCCTCCTCCAGCATTACGCCCCTCTGCTGAGCGATGTTGTGAAGGTCGCAGCAGGCTACCACAATGTGGGACTCTACTGGAGGACCCCTCCAGAGTGGTCAAGCACCTGAACCAGGACGCCGATGCACCACTCGATCATCTCCCTGGTCGCTTCATGGGCGTCGTAGTAGAGGGTCTTCCCGTCGGTCTGTGGTCAGTGGCCTCCAGAGAGGCGTCATCAGCCACGAGCGCAGTGGATAACCCCTATCACCCAAGGACCAACCCCTGCCTGGAACGTCCCCGTGGCGAAGACGTTCAGGGTGATCATTACCTTGACGCCCACCGTGGGTCGGTGACCTCCCCATACCCTGCTGTTTTAGGTGCACCTTGATCTGGCTGATATGTTGTATGGTCTCCGAGCTCAGTCGGAGTCTTCAATGGCATGCCAAGTCCGTCTGGTCCTCGAATAACAGTCGCTGGCGATACACACGAGGTCTAATGCAGCGTCTCCTTCCCACCTCCTCCTTGGCCAGTTGGGTGGCCGGCTCTCCGTCCGCACTAGCTGGCTCCTGTGCCTCTGGGCCAAGCTCCGCTGTTTCTGGGCCCTCCCTGAGCAGTTCCTGCTCTTACAGCCTCAGTACATTTCCCAGGGCTCTGGCGGCAACCATTCCTGGTTGGATTCCGAAATCCACTGTCTGCAGGTGAAAGGCAGAAATGTTAGCATCGTGGGTACCCCCGTGCACAACCAGTTTCAACGGACCATATGCTGGTCCTGGCCTGCACTGCAACCCCTGCTCGACCACCTCCCCTCTCCCTCCCCTATCCTCACACTCACCCCTGGCCATTCCCCCGGCATTCTGCCCTCTGCAACGCACCCCTGGCCCCATCGGTGGCCGGCACCACGGGGGCTTCTGAGCCCCGGCACCTGTACCTGCCATCCATGTCAGAGGCACGCTCTGTGGCCCCATCTGGCGCCGTCCTATACGGGCTCCCATGGTTGTTGCCCTTGGGTGGGTCACGTGATGCCCCACCGGTGGGTGGTGCCTGTTTGTGCGTGGGGGGTAGGTGGGGTGGAAGGAGGGGTTGGGGGAAGGTTGGATGGGCTTCAGTGGGTGATCAGTTGGGTACGCAGCAAGGTGGCTGAGTTGCAGGTGCAGCAATGGCAGTCCAAGCCTGGGCAACCCGGTCCCGGAGGTCAAATCAACATCACACCCATCCCCTGGTCAACCCCTGCTACACCTGCTCCCTGGCAGACTCAACCCCCCATCCCCCCAAGCCACACAAGACAGCGGCAGGGCTGGCAGCCCACGGTACTACTTCTGCTCTCTTCCTCAGCAGCTACTGCGCCTGTTTCTCCACAAGTGAACCTCGCCATCGGTAATTCCTCCTAGCGGAAATGGAGCATTGCAGAAGCCCTGGAGAATACTGGGATGGGCCGGTTAATATGCCAACAGCATTTACCGTATGTGAGGCGCAGAATACATTTACACCACTGTCGAGGCACTGGAGCGTTGTATTCAGTCGGGCGCCTGGTGCCAACCTCCATTTTCGGCTGATGCAGAATTCTCTGCATATTTATGTTTCCTGATTCCGGCGACGGCCGATGGAAAATCCCGTTCTATACTCTCTCACCGGAGCTGAATAGCATCTGATTTCCACTCCCAGGAAACGAGTCCCAACTCTTTGCCATGCAAATTTATGCATCCTGCTATTGGGCCGCCATTTTGAGCGGGCCGCCATTTTGAGTGGGCTGCCCCCCCCCCCCGACAGTACAAGGGTGATCCTACCCCTTCACCAGCGAGCCCCCACCAGACACCTCCTAATTGGAGAGACCCACACCAGAGGCCCCCAATTAGAGAGAGCCCCACAAGAGAACCCCCGATTTAGAGTGATCCCCATGAGAGACCCTGTAATTTGAGAGACCCCCACCAGAGACCCTCCCATAAAAGAGACTCCTGCCTGAAAGCCCCCCCCCCCCCCCCCCCCCCGGCAATAAGAGAGACTGCTGCCTGGAAGCTAGAGAGCAGTCCAAATAGAGGCAGTGAAAAATATCACTGTTTAAAATTCACCTGTACAATCAGGCAGAGAAAGCAGCACCTGTCAATTCCTGGAAAGAAAAAAGCAGTCAGCTGGGTTTAAACCCCCTCAGATATTTGATCTGCAAGCATTTGATTCATTTCTCTGTGAAATTGCTTTTATTACGCTTTGATTAACAACTTTCACACACACAGCTGTCTGCATGTTTCATTCATCTCCCTTCACGCTTGAGTAGATTTGAAGTAGCCAGCTTTGAAACTAACAAAAAACACTTCATTGTATTTGATGTGATCCAGGAGCTGTGAAATTGCAAAACAACAGATATAGCTGGCCTCACCACTCAATTACATAATAACGCATTCTTCAGTCCCCTCCCAGTAAGATGTTCCATGACTGTTTATCTAGGACTAAGCATCATCCCGCATAAATTATTACACCTCAGGGATCCTCCAAATATTCCATTTGCCATCTGTCTGTAAATAGTTGAAACCGATGATTACCTGACTTTATAACCCTTTAATCATAGATTTAACAAACATACTGCCTGTATGTATCTTAAGGCAGAGTTTTTAATAACGTTACTGCAACAAGTAATCAAAATATAATCTATTAAAATTTCCTAAATGTATCACTATATCACCAGCCCTGTGTGCATCTGCTTCTTCACCAGCTTTCATATTCTAACTCACACCATGTCCTGCTCACTGTTGCCTCATCCGCACTGATCGTGATTGGTTCCTGGTTCCCCAATGTTTCACATTTGACAATATATCCCTTTTCTTAAAGTTTTCAGTGGCTTCTCTTTTCTGTGGAGCTTCTTGAAGCAGTGCAACTCCCACCCCCGCCAACCCTTGGCCCTCACAGCTCTTAATTCAATTTCTGTTTTTAATACCTTTGCCTCATTCGTGGTGACTGTGCCTTTGGTCATTTGAGGTCTATGCTCGAGAGTATTTTACTCAGTCCTCCCACCAACTTCTCACAAACCCTGACTTGGTCTCCATAATACAGGGGACTACCTTTCCTTAAGTCTATTGAGGCACTCACTGACCAGTTAAGTGGCAATAAAGGATCTTAATCCGCCTCCACTGCTATAATGCACTGGGCATTGGAAGGTGAGTGGTGAGCCCTTTTTTCACCAAAGTTGGGTATAATACACTTCTTTGTGGGCCTTGGTGCAGTCCCAGCAACTGCCATTACTCTCCTTTTAAAATCTGTCAGTTTGTGACCGACCTTTCTTCCGGGGGAGCAGAAGCAGTACTTCCGAAAAATTCACCACGTTGTATCGTTAATTTGCCTCAAAATTGACCAGGGATACCAAAAAGGTCAACAGGACATTGGAAGAAGAGATTAAAAATGGTAGGAAGATATCCAAGATGAAAAAGAGGGGTTTAATTAGTAAACTAGCTAAATTTATGGAAGATAAAATCCTGTGTGAAAATGAGTGGCAATTGTCATTTTCAGTGGCTGTCATGAAAATTACCAGAACAACTATCAGGAAAGACTGAACAGGTTGATGTACTTTTCTCTGGAGAAAAGAAGTCTGAGGAGTTGGTGATAGAATGTTATACAATTATGAAGGGGGTTGGTAGGGTAGGCGTACAGAAGTCATTTCTACCTGTGAGAGAGACCAGAAATAATGGCTGTGAATATGAGAGTCACAAGTAAAACCAACAAGGGATTCAAGAGAAACATTTTCATGCATTGATGATTAGCATGTGGGTGGGAGATAGCTTGCATGAAACAAACACCACTGCCATTTACCTATTTGGTTGAATGAGTCACTTTTGTGATGCAAACTTTTATGTAATTCTATGTAACATAGTCACGCTGATATTTTTGTAATGTTATGGAAATAAAATTTGGATGTTTGCAGTGTATGAATACATAAATAAAGGGACAGAAATCACAGTGCAATAGTCCACACAATTCCTTGAACAGATTATGCACATAACACATCAATTATACTTCAGTCTAGAGAATTCTTGAGACATCAACATACCTCTTGCAGAAGGGGTATATGTAATTGTTCAATTTTCAAAATCAATTTTTCTTCAGAATGATCATGTTTGCAGTGTGTTTCAAACCATTTGTCACTCTTATGTTTGTATGTATGTTTTGTGTGCAAAGATTTGTCAACATTGTCCAACATGACACAGGTTTCAATTGTGGATGTTTCTTCTCCCCTGGTTCCATTGCTGTGTGCCACCTGATTTCCTTTCTAAAAAGACATTGTGTAATATGCATGCCTATGAACTTCAGAATTAGCTTTACAAGTTTATGATTTATAACAATTGTATATTCAAGAGTTGGTTGAAATAGTGACTAAATATGTCAAGTTTTGTATCAAAATAATGCTCAATGTTTTGAAAGAATTATTTGTTTCCATTTGTTGCAGACTATTGAATATAATTGTGTTGCAATTTGTGCTGTGATGGTTTGGACTACATTTGTTATGGGTTTTGTATATCTCTTGCTGAAATTTGTTGGAATTCTAAAGCCATTTCCAAAAATAGAACAAGGTAGGTTTATGGATATTTTAATATTTCACAGAACTCTTACAAAGTATGTTATTAATTATTTTGCTGTGACATATGAACAGAAAATGCTGAAATACACATCCGTATCTGTGGAATAAGAAGCAAATTTAACAACTAGATTTTATAGAGGTGGGTGGGGGGAAATAGCATCAAAACATAAGACTCAAAAAAGTCACTGCTTTCCGCCCCACCCATGTTGTTTGGCCGGCTTGCTCCGCAGCCATTCCCACTGAAAGGATTTGAAGTGGAACTTCTTGCCCCATCAGGGAGAAAGCACCACCTCTGAAACATGCCAGCCCAATCAAATGGCCAACAGCTCTCTGGTCCCAGCAGCATCGCCAGGAATGGAGGCCACTGTTGCAACTGCAACCAGTTCCCAATAACGATCGCCATTGGAGCCAGATAAGTGGGGGGAAGGTATCGTCGGGCCCAGGTGAGGGGATGGAGTTGGGATGAACAAGGTGGGGGTGGGCATTGCAGGGGTGGAATGATCTTGGTAGGGCCACTGATGGATACAAGGGACCCAGAAAGGAGGTACCTGGCCCCTTGGCTAGCCACCATCCCCAGTAGTGCGCTGCTGGGACCAGTAGTGGAAGCTACTGGGCTGCATGCTTGGCATGGGCCTTTCCCGTCATATAGATATAGAAAATTAGGAGCAGGAAAAGGCCATATGGCCCTTTATGGCTGCTCAGCCATTCATTATGATCATGGCTGATCATCCAACTCAATAACCTGTCCTCGATTTCTCCCTATATCCTTTGATCACTTTCGCCCAAAAAGCTGTATCTAACTCCTTCTCGAAAATATACAATGGGCTTGACCTAACCAAAGTGTGGTAGTGAGGGGAACAGTCGGGTGTTTCCCGACAGCTAACCCAGCGAGGCCGCCACTGATATCTAACGTTAATTAGTGAACTTAGGGCAGCACGGTGGCGCAGTGGGTTAGCTCTGCAGCTTCACGGAGCCGAGGTCCCAGGTTCAATCCCGGCTCTGGGTCACTGTCCGTGTGGAGTTTGCACATTCTCCCCGTGTTTGCATGGGTTTCACCCCATCAACCCAAAGATGTGCAGGCTAGGTGGATTGGCCATGCTAAATTGCCCTTAATTGGAAAAAATTAATTGGGTGCCCTAAATTTATACTTTAAAATAAAAGCAAAAAAAATTAGGGAACTTAATGATACCCCACGGGCTTCACACCGAAAATGACTAGCCCGCCGGCTGATTCGCCGGGACCGTGCTCAGCAGCCCCCCGCTAACGAGGGGGAGCATCAGTTAAACCAGTCCCACAGAGCAAACCCCAGACAGCCCACAACCATGCCATCGCGCTGACCAGCTCCATGATTCGGGGCCACACTAATGGACAGCAAGGTCAGGCTGGGGCACCCTGTTTCCTCGAGGGGGTTGGAGGGTCAGCCACTGCCGTCTGGGTGGCAGTGGCAGTCAGCTGGAGAGTGACAAGGAAGACCACCACCCAGTGCCGTAAGAAGATTAACGATCTCCACCGGGCTGCACGACCTCCGGCGACCCCTAGCACTAGCCCCACCTGCCACCCATCGGGCCCCATCCCCCAATGGTGCTACTGCCCGGTAACCCCCCTCCCCTGTACAATAATGCCACATGCACTAGCACACCCTGGAATCCACCAGTACACCCTACCCATGCCCAGCGTTGGTGCCCACGCCTGTCCCCCGCCATGCCACCCCCTCCCTCACGATGCATGAAACGTGGCTTCAATGATCTCCCTCTCTGCCATGCAGGAGAAGTTGGCCCGCAACAGACAGGGCCCAGATGGTGTTGCTCGTTTTGCTAAGTGTGCTTTACACTTAATTGCTCTGTTTTATAACCTTGCTCTAGAGTCGCCAGGTATCTTTATGATACCACCACGAGGTTCAAGTTCAAGTGCTGATCAATAACTCAATACATCAGTTAGTAAGGTTCAAATCAAAACACATTAATTATATACACTTGTCATTCGCTACTCATGATAAAATACTACAGAACTAGACTATTTCTACCACTAAAGGCCAATACTTAGCTTTGGAAAAGGAACCCACTGGGTCAGGGAACAATGGCCTCTCGTTTGATCCTGAGACTGCAGGCATGGACTAAGGGTTAGGAGCGCCTATCTCGTAGCATGCGTTGACTGGACACTTGTTGGTGTAGCTGCTAGGCAATTCTCTCCGAGTTGAGAGTCACGATCGAGTTCTTTGAAGGCTGCTAAGAAGACTTGCCAAGAGACCGAACTGAACTTGGGGACTCTACTTTATAGTCCCCAGGGGCTTTGCGCCCTTTTGGGCGGACCCCATACCTGGTTCCAATTGATTGGACCATGTTCCAATCGATTGGTTTGATTTCCCCAATACTGGGGCTGATCGCTGGGCGGTTCCTAAGTGTCCATTGGCTTCTTTTGTTTTGGCTCCTGCTGGTGCCGAGGAGTCTGGCTTTGCCTCGATTATCTTAACTGTTGCTATTGTTCCCGGGGATCGCTCATCAATATGCAGATGTTCGTCAGTTTCAGTGCTGGCTGCTTTCTGCAAGTATTTGCAAGTCATAAACACGACTGTGGCAGGATGGCTGGTTCCATTCAAATTACAGGACCTGACCCTAGACCCCAGAAACAATATGGATTTCCCCAAGAGGCAGAGGGAGAAATCGCAAAAGTTATCGACAGTTTATTAGAGCAGGGTGTACTTAGATCAGTGGCTTCTACTAACCCCCCCCCCCCCCTCCCTCACGATGCATGAAACATGTGGCTGCAAGGTAGCATGGTGGTTAGCATAAATGGGGCAGCACGGTAGCATGGTGGTTAGCATAAATGCTTCATAGCTCCAGGGTTCCAGGTTCGATTCCCGGCTGGGTCACTGTCTGTGTGGAGTCTGCACGTCCTCCCCGTGTGTGCGTGGGTTTCCTCCGGGTGCTCCGGTTTCCTCCCACAGTCCAAAGATGTGCGGGTTAGGTGGATTGGCCATGCTAAATTGTCCGTAGTGTCCTAAAAAGTAAGGTTGGGGCGGGGGGGGGGGGGGGGTTGTTGGGTTACGGGTATAGGGTGGATACGTGGGTTTGAGTAGGGTGATCATTGCTCGGCACAACATCGAGGGCCGAAGGGCCTGTTCTGTGCTGTACTGTTCTATGTTCTAATGCTCTCCCTCTCTGCCATGCAGGAGAAGTTGGCCCGCAATAGGGTTCCAGACCTCAGGGTCCACACCCCTGACAAGGAACTGCAAGTCATGAGGGTGGCCAAGGACAGATCTGTCACCGACATCGAGATCGGCTTATGCAGCGGAGGTGAGGATCCACTGGCCCCCTGCCAGGAGGCCTGTCACATGGGAGTTGTTCATGCCAATATGATTATCCTTCCCTCTCACTGACCACATGTCCATCCTCTCGCAGGATCGCAACTTAGCACTCCCCCGCCTCCGAAACCTTGGAGGAGAGCTCTGAGGATGCCACCATCATCACCTCATGCTGTCAACCCCACCCTCCAGCAGCACAGAGACATACCTCGGTGGGCAAAAGTAGTGTACAGGCTTATGGGACACAATCTGGTGAACACCACACAGTTACAGATGCAATTCTGGTGGAGGCAGGAAAATCCAGGGGAGACAGAAGCCAGAGGTTTGCTGGATCCCAGGACCCAGCTGAGTCCCAGTCAGATGTTGAGCCTCTGGACCAGGCTGTCCTGGAGCTGACGCAGTTGATAGTGTGCGGCTGTGAGATTTAGAAAGGAATGTCAGCGACACTCCAGCAGGTCCATAGCTGATTGGAGCAGTCCCAAAGGCTATGGGCGACACTGCTCTAGTGGAGAGCCTAGAGCACGACATCAGCAGCATGAGTGGTGGTGTCCAAGGCGTTGCTCAGTCGGTGACGACTATGGCTGAGCGCCTCCACAGCATGTCCTGGTCGCCAAGGGTTGTTTCCCTGACACAGGTGGACTTTGTCGAGGCATTGCGGAGCATGTCCTGGTCTCAGGTGGCCTTTGCCAGGGCGCTCCAGAGCATGTCCCATTGCTAAGGCACTCCTGAATGTGCCCCAGTCACTGACGTAGGAGTGCATTGGCGAGGCACTGCGGAACATGGCCCGCTCACAGAGGGGAATCACTGAGGACATCGACACCATGGTGCAGATATTGGGGAGCTGCCAGGGTTGGGAGAGCCAGATGATGCTGAGGTGGCCCTCGGGCTTTACGGGCGCCAATTGGGAGGAGGGAGCACTGGAGGCCGACACAGAATCCCTTTACAGGAAGACAACGGCAGTCACCAGCTCTTCTGAGTCCACCCCCGCTGACAACGACATGTCTTGGGTTTAACATGCGGAACAGGGAGGCACGGTGAGGCATGTGCCACTGGCAAGTTGGCAGGGATCCTCCAGCCCCAAGCCCTGCAGAGGACCCCTGTCGGGCATCAAGGGTCACAGGATGCGATAGGCATAGGGCTGAATCCAACTCTGATGTGCATCCTGGGGAAACACCTAAATGCAGCGGTAGAACACGGAGGGCTAATCAGTTTGAACATCACTGAGAGGCCACTGGGGGGATGGGGGGGAGGGTGTGGTGGCACCATCGGTAGCAAGGGACAGTTGGGGTCACGATCGTGCACTGTTAAACATACATTGCACTCAAGACATGTGAAGCCTCTCCATTATTCCGCACTGCGGTCCGGCCTGCGCATCCTTCCCCAGTTGCCCACCCCGGCGCGAGCTCCTGCTACTGGACCTTGGCATTCCACTCACACCCACCCCCCCCCCCCGGCCAAGACATAGCATGTGCAGGTGATTGATGTGAGCACGCACTCAGTGGACAGACAGGAGTCAGACTATTGCATAGATTGAAGAGCACCAGAGCTCAGCTCATAGCAGGTTACCATCACCCTCCTGCCTTTTATATTGACCCGTGACAGAGCCATCACCTTGAGTGGTGAACACATGGGAGGGTGAAACAGCGTGATGAGGGAGGCGGGGGAGGAAGGAAGGGGCAGGGCGTTGGGGATGGGGGACGGTGAGTGAGAGGGGGTGAGAGGACTGTCCTATGTGAAGGTGAGGATGGGGACCTCTCTGGGTCCTCCCCGGGCTCACACTCCATCCCCTCGTGGTCCAGCTCCTTCGTGTCTTCTCGTCGCAAATAGCCGCATGTTCCTCCTCATCCACCTCCGCTGATGTGCCAGGTTGTGGAGGGCACAGCAGACCACCACCAAGTGGATGACCCTCTGGGGGTGTACTGCAGTGCACCGCCAGAGAGGTGGAGGCATTGGAACCACATTTTTAGCAATCCAGTGCACCGCTCAATGACAGCCCGGGTGGTTCTTGTTATATCAGGTATCGGCATCGGCCTCCCTACTGGCATCATCAACCAGGTCCTAAGCAGGTACTCCTTATCCCCCAAGAGCCAATTGATCACCCTGTGGTGTGTCTCGAAGATGCTGGGTATCTCTGACTGCCCCAGAATGAAACTGTCATGCACATCCCTGGGCCGCATGTCCACACGTGCATAATCTTCATGTGGTGGTCGCACCAAGTTGGACGTTCAGGGAGTTGAAACCTTTCCTGTTAATGAAGGGCACCCCGAACCATTTGGTGCATGCAAGCAACATGCATGCCATCTATTACCTCCTGTACCTCGGCCTCCCGCCGATGATGGAGAATCTTGCTGCCTGGGCACCTTGCTGCGCTTGGTCTAGGTCAAAGTTAATGTGGTTGGCTGCCGAGAAAACAGGGCATCCGTGACGTCCTGGCACACTTGTAGGCTGTTGACTGGGATATGCCATACAAGTCCCTGCTCGAGCCCTGGAATTATCCTGAGGCTTAAAGGTTCAGGGCTGCAGTGACCTTGACGGCTAATGGGAGTGGGTATCCTCCTCCACGGGATGCCAAGACTTCAAGGACATGGCACAGGTGCCACACTGTCTCCTTTTTGAGGCGGAGCCTCTTCAGGCACATGCTGCCCGTCATCTGTTTGAAAGACCAGCGACGCCTCCCCCTCTGGGTACCTCTCTGGCCTGATGGGTGACAGGGTCCTCAGAGTGTGTGGAAGGCCCCTCCACATGGGCTGTCACCTCAAGCTTCTGTTGACATTTCTGCCGCTGCCTTCACCAATGTCCGGCCGCCTACAACGAGCACCGTGATGACAGTTTCCACTGGGTCCACTATATCACCCACAATGTTATATTTACAAGAGATTGGAGAGGGTGTGAGACAAATGAACAGCTATGGCTTCCACCGGAGGACCCTCGGATTGCCCAAGCGTCCCTCACCCTCACATACCCTGCCAACGCTCAGGGTGCCATCCAACTTGCCGTGCACATCCACCCTCGGCCGTAACAGGGGCCCCTGGGCACTGCACCCAGACACCCACTGGGAATGTTAGCTGGTCTGGTGTTGGTGCCCTTCCCAGTCCACACACATACCATCTGGTCGCGAGATTTCCCAGTGCTGAAGCCCAGCCCCTGGGTGTGTGAATGTTGGCTGCTGCCTCTGCAGTGTTGACCCCCCGGAGTTCAGGCAAAGTTTACAGGCCTCTCGGTCTGATTGGTATGCTAGGCAGTAACAACCGCCTCCTTCATTGCACGCCTACCTACGGGAATCCACTTGGGATCTGTGAAGTGCTCAGATACCAGTCTTACCAATTCCCCATTTGCAATGGGCTTTCAGCCAGTGGCCGCACCGGTCAGTGGGAGTTAAAATGACCATCACCATATTACACGGATGGGGCTCTGTCCTGGGGGTGTTCGGTGGGACAGAAAGGCAGCAGCTGGAGCTGCCCCTTTTTGGGTATACACCAGAATAACTCCTGGTTCTGGACTCCCCTGCCATTGGAACATCGGTGGCACAGTGGTTAGCACTGCTGTCTCACAGCGCCAGGGACCCAGGTTCAATTCCAGCCTCGGGTAACTGTGTGGAATTTGCACTTTCTCCCCGTGACTGCGGGATTTCCTCTGGGTGCTCTGGTTTCCTCCCACAGTCCAAAGCTGTACAGGTCAGGTGGATTGGCCATCCTAAATTCCCCCTTAGTATCCAAAAGATTAGGTGGGGTCACGGGGATAGGGAAGGGCTTTTTCAGAGGGTCGTGCAGACTTGATGGGCCGAATAGCTTCCTTCTGCAATGTAGGAATTCTATCCTTCCTGCAACCCTGTCTAGTTCTGTTAGAATTTTATAGGTTTCTCCCCCTCATTCTTCTGAACTCCAGCATATATAATTCTAACTGACTCAATCTCTCCTCATTCGTCAATCCTGCGATCCCAGGAATCAGTTTAATCAACCTTTGCCTGACTCCCTCTATAGCAAGTACATCCTTCCTCAGATCAGGAGACCAAAACTGTACACACTATTCCAGGTGTGGTCTCATCAAGTACCTGTGTAATTGCAGAAAGACATGGCTGCTCCAGTACTCGAATCCTTTTGCTATGAAGGTCAAGAAACCATTTGCCTTCTTTACCATCTGCTGCACCTGCATGTTTACTTTCAGCTACTGGTAGATAACGATAGCCAGATCTCGTTGCACATTGCCCTCTTTCAATCTCTGACCAATCAGATAATCATCTGCCTTCCTCCTTTTGTTACCAATGTGGAAAATCTTGTATTTATCCACACCTAATCCCATGTGCTTTAATTTCACACGCTGATCTCTGATGTGGGACTTGGTCGAAAGCCTCTGAAAGCCCAAACTAAATTCCGTTGTTGGCTTCAAACAGGTCTTGGAACAGGCTGTCGAATGGCCCCCACGCTTTGAGGAAACTATTGTCCGACCCTTGGATGGTCTATTTGATCTCCTTCAGTTGGAGAAATTCCAGAGGCCATTGCCATGCAGGAAGACGCATCCATCCTCAGCCAGTCTGAGCTGGGGATGGTGCTGCCGGTCGCCAGTCGATGCAGGATTCTCTGGTGGGCAATTAGGGCAGCAAATGCAAGGGCGTTGGCCCTCTTCCCCATATGAAATTCTGGTTGGTCCGATGCACCAAAGACTGCCACTCTCAGGCACTCCACCCTCACCCCCACAATCTTGGATGATGAAGCTGTCCAGAACCCGACTAGCCTTCCGCAGGAGGAGGTGGAGTTGGCCCTGCTTAGTGCTTTGCTCCAGAGTCCCCACCCTACTTCCGTCCCTAATTCTTCCTTGTTCCGTCCAGTTATGGACGCATCCTTTCTAAAAGTCATCCGTATATGTCCCTGCAGTTCCCTTTTTCCATACTGTCCGCGTCCAGTAGGTCCCCCAGCATAGTTTCTCTCAGGGCTCGCAGGTACCTTGCGGAGAAAGCGTTTGACTTGTAAATGTCGGCGTTCTTGTCCGTTTGATTGTTCCAGTCTCTCCGTCAGATCTTCTAAGGTCGCAAGTCTGTACCCGTGTAAAAATCCCTGCTAGCGTCCCCTCGTCCTGTCTCCACCACTTAAAGATGACATCTAGCATGGATGGTGGGAACTTGTGGTTGCCGCAGATGGGGACAATGGTGGACACCGCGGTTAAATTGAAATGCTGTCTCATCTGGTTCCAGGTTCTTAATGTTGATACTACCACGGGGCTGGATGTGTGTTTTGCTGGCGGGATGGGAGCGCTATCGTGGCGAGGGCTCGGAGGGCCGTTCCCGTGCAGGAAGACTTCTCCATCCTCACCCATTGCATGTTCGGTTCCATCACCCATCCCCTCACTCTCGGCCGTGGCTGCCTGTTGATAGTATTGCAGGTTCGGGAGGGCCAGGCTTCCACTCAAACACCATAATCATTTTGTCTTTTTTTTGGCCTTTTAATGATGTCCGGTATGGATCTAAACAGGAAGCAGAATCTTGGCAGTACGTTCAGCTTGATCATCTGCACCCTTCCGCCAGGGAAAGCGGGAGTGCATCCCATCTCTGTAGGTCCTTTTTAACTTCCTTCACCAGACTGGTCAAATTCCACTTGTGGATCCGTGTCCAATCGTGGGCTATCTGGATCTCCAGGTCGTGGAGTTTGTTTTGGGCTATTTTAAATGGGAGACCTTCCAACTCTGCCCCTCCCTCTCTCGGGTTCACCGGGAAACCTCACTTTTTCCTAGGTTGAATTTGTAGCCTGAGAAGGCCCCGAACTCTTCTAGGAGCTTCAAGATTTCTTTCATGCTGCTTTGCGAGTCCAAGATGTAGAGGAGCAGATCATCCTCATCGAGTGAGACTCTGTGCTCTCTGCCTTCTCTTCGATACCCTTTCAACCTCTTGCGTTTCGCAGGCCGATAACCAGGGGTTCAATTGCCTGGGCGAACAGGAGCGGGATAGCGCGCATCCTGTCTTGTGCCTCTGTGCAGCTGAAAGTATTTAGAGTTGGTGGTGTTTTTCCATACGCTCGTCATGGGAGCCTTAGACAGGAGTTTTACCCATGAGGTGAACCCTGTCCCTAGCCCAAACCATTCCAGTACCTCAATGAGGTACTTCAGTCGACTCTGTCAAAGGCCTTTTCTGCGTCCAGGGAGACGATAATCTCTGGTGTTCTCTCCCCAAATGGAGTCATTATTACATTCAGCAGCCGCCTGATGTTTGCAGTTAGCTGTCTATCCTTGACAAAGCATGTCTGGTCCTCTGCGACCACCTCTGATATGCAGTTCTCCAGTCTCCTGGCCAGGGCTTTTGCGAGTATGTTTGTGTCCACATTGAGCAGCGAAATGGGTCTATATGATCTACATTCCAACAGGTCTTTGACCTAGCAGCATGGCGGCCTGTGTTAGCTTTGGAGGCAAGATGCCCCTCACTAGTGAGTCTGCGAACATCTCCTGGGGCGAGAGCCGGTGTAAATATTTTGTAGAAGTCTTCCAGGAACCCGTCAGATCCCAGCGTCTCCCCTGCTTGCATGAGTTGATACTCTCCATGACCTCTCCCAGTTCTATTGGTGCTTCCAGTTCCCCCCATCTGTCGTCCCCCAAGTTTGGTATGTCCAGTTCATCGAGGAACCATTTTATCCCCAAGTCTCCGTCGGGGACTCAGAGGTGTACACTCCCGGTAGAAGGCCTTAAATGCTTTGTTGACCTTTTTTGGTTTGGCTGCCAGTCCGCCTCTGCTGTCCTTTACCTGTGCTGCTTCCCTCGTGGCTAACCTGCTTTCTCAGCTGGTGAGCCAGCAGGCGGCTGGCCTTCTCTCTGTGTTCATAAAATGTCCCCCGTGTCTGGCGGAGTCGGTACACTGCAGGATGGCAGGTTAAAGTCCATTTGTAGCTTTTTCCTTTCCACCAGAAGCTCTATGGTCGGGGCCTCCGAGTACCTTCTGTCTACCTCCAGGATTTGTCGCCGTAAACACAGTCCTCTTGCTTATCAGAATAGCTACCCCTTTAGCTTTCGTCCCATGGCAGGTCTGACACCCAGCCCTTCCTTTCCCGCAATTGGTCCTTCTCCGTCAGGTGTGTTTCTTAGAGGAAGACTATGTCGGCTTTCAACCTTCTCAGTTGGGCACAGACTTTGATCTTTTCATTGGGCCGTTAGGTCTCCTAATGTTCCAGGTGACTATTCTGGTGGGGGGTTTGTGTTTCCCCCCCCCCCCCCCCCCCCCCACTCTTGCGGGATCAACCATACTTAGCTTGTGGATGCGCCCCTGCACTCCGAGTTTTCCTTGTGTGAGGGGGCCATCCAAAATTGCCGCGGTCACCATACTCACCATGAGGCTGGGCCCCTGCGCTCCGGGGTTTTTCTTTGTCCAGGGGCACCCAACATATCTGCCAACTGTGTGTACCCTGCGTGGGTGAACCCCTCCAAACCGGCTGCTTCCGGTGTCATCTTGTTCCTTCAACCCAACCTGAGCTGCTGAAGCCAATCTAAAACCCTTCCTTTTCATTATTAATCAAAATTTGGGTTCTGGTCCAGACTCATAATATTTGGGGGAACTTTGACGGGATTTAAAAAGTATAATTCCTTGTTTGGTTTAGGAGTATTGAATTAAAACACAGTGAGCATTTTGAGCTACTATTGGCAGGTGTGGATACACTGTCAATTTCATATGGAGTGACTTGTAAAATGGCTCTTTCGGGGCTAAGAGTCCCCTGGATGTTTAAGAGATGTCTCGGGGTGGTTTACAAAAGGTGGTCAAAACAAAACTTTTGGAATGGGCAGTCAAGTTGCAGTTGGATTTATCTGTGGGACCACGAAGGTAGAGATAATTGAAGCGATCACTCACCATTTAAATTTGGAAAGAAACAAAACCTGGATCATGATAAGAATCAGTGAAATTAGGTAAAATTCAATTACAAATAAAACATAGGAATGCACCTAATGAATTAATTAAATTTAGTCCTTTCGAATTGATTTTGGTCATGAGGTAAGAGGACACTTAAATTGACTATGTGTCAAACTTACATAAGGCTGGTGAGTTGGTTCGGTCACAGCATGTGATGAAAAAAGAGATGGATAAGAAATCAAAGACTAATAGTTTTGTTAGTTTTGCTAGTGGGGAGAAAGTATTAGTGTTACTACCTGTAGTAGGTGCCCCTTAAAAGCAAAATTTAATGGGCCTTATCAAATTGAAAGGAAACGTGAATTATGTGGTAAAAAGCCGGATGGAAGGAAAACTACAAGTATGCCATGTTAATAATGCTCAGAAGGTATTTTGATAGGTGTTATTTATTTATAAATGTTTTTTATTGGATTTTTGAACAAAGTATATTTGCCGTTACGTACACAGGATATGATATATAGCTATATAGAAGGGAAGGGCACACACAAATCACAAAGGGAGAGGAGAAAAGAAAAAAAACTAACAACACGAGAGAAGTACAAAATCAAATAATGTAACTGGTAGGGTGTAATGCACCCGCCAGGCCGCAACAACTCTGTACACTTGGCAAAATTATTTACACACATAAGTAAGCATCTGTTTGTGCCTGAGAGACAATTCCGGAGGGCAATCCTTGAATGGTGCTGGTGTTGCCCCTTGCTTCTGGATGGATTTCGCTGCCGGTGTCGTTTCGTGCTCACTACCGCTTCAGCCGGCCCTCCCGTCTTCCACCTGTAGTCTCCTTTTTCTTTGTTCCTGTGGATGTTATAACCTGCCCAGATCCTATTGGCTGGGGACAATTGGTGACCCCATTAGGGTAACCTAGGGGAATATGAGCTCCCCCAATGATGGGGCGGGTAATCTATAGTTTTTGCAACTGTATAAATAGAGCTGTGGTACCGGCTAGAGAAGAAAGCAGTAGTGAACTACTGCTGCTGTGTACATATTGTTGGAAATAAAGTTAATTTCTGTTTAACTCTACATACTCGTGCTGGATTCTTCGTGGCCCTCACAAAAATGGGGAAGGAAAGCAGGAAGATGTGTCAGTAGTTATAACTTAGGGAGAAGAGATAAATCCAAAGGATTGTGAATTGGACATTCCTCAAATTAGATGGGACAATGAGAAAGTAATAAGAAATTGGGATACATTGCTGAGTTACCTTCCCGAGGAAAATCAGAATGACCGGAAAGAGCTGTTGCATGGAGTTATGTGTGGGAATAAATTAGGAAGTACAAGGGTGATTATGTAGATGTAGGAAGTTCTGTTCCAATTAGCAACATCCTCATAGACTGGATTCACTCAAGTTGGCACAGGGTCAAACAGATTTAAAGCATGCTCAAGAATGAGATCATGTGATTGTAGTAGTAGTAGTGATTGGAGCCCACCTATTGTGTTGCTTCCAAAACCAGATGGAACACAACAATTCTGTGTAGATCATCGGAAAGTCAATGCAGTAACAAAGTCAGATTCGTACCTTATTCCTCAATTGGAAGACTGTATTGAAAAGATGGGAAAAGCAAATTTCCTGACCGAAATTGACCTACTAAAAGAACACTGGCATCTACTTTTATAGGAAAGGGCTAAAGAAGTTTCAGTTTTTGTGTACGCCAGATGGTCAGTACCAGTTTAAAATCATGCTTTTTGTGTTGCAAAATGTGCCAGCAACATTTCAAAGACTAACCAACAAGGTCATTTCTGGACTAAATAATTGTGCATAGATGATCTGGTGGTGTTCAGGCAAACATGGAAAGAACATTTGGAATATTTGTCGGAATTGTTTGATCAACTACAGGAGGCTGGCTTGGTGGCAAACATGACTAAAAGCATGTTTGCAAAAGCTCAAGTCACATTCTTAGGCTATACTGTTGGACATGATCAGATGGCCCTACGGAACATGAAAACAAAAACGATTGTGCAGTTGCCCATTCCCTGAATGAGAAGAGAGGTTTTGAGATTTCTGGGCTTGAGTGATTTCAACAGAAAATTCGTGCCAAAGTTTAGCATTGTGGTTGGTCCACTGACTGAACCTTTGAAAAAGAACAGGAAATTTCAATGTACTATCACGAGGCATTTGATAATTTGAAAACTGCGTTGACCAGTTTTAGCGACTCCAAATTATGACAAGTAATTTAAGGTTGCCATTCATGCGAGTGACAAGGACATTGGCATTGTATTACTTTTTAAAAAAAAATACTAATTCAGGAGCAATTTAACGTGGCTGATCTACCTACCCTGCACATTTGTGGGGGTGAGACCCATGCAGACATGGGGAGAATGTACAAACTGCACATGGACAGTGATCCGGGGATGGGTTTGAACCTGGGTCCTTGGCACCGTAAGGCAGCAGTGCTAACCACTGCGCCACCGTGCTGCCCAGCATCTCCTTAATGGGCCATTCACCAGAGGCCCTGGAGCTCTCCCCAACAGATTTAGTTGTGGCATCCTGCTCTCTTCTTGTCTCTGGCCCTCTCTTCCATGTTACAACATGATCCATTTTAATTTTTTCAGTCCTGTTGCTTACCTGCTCCTAACAAAATGGAGGAATCTCTCCTCAGCCCAAGGCACATGACGTCAGTGTATGGGGCGTGTGACCTGCTCACTGCCGCCGCTCCATGCAGGAAGACTCCATCACTTTAAAAAGAAAATCTACTCCTTAGTCAGCATGCTGACATCAGGAAGAGGCAGTCTTCCCCACTTGACTTAGGGCCTGTGCACTTCTGAGGGCAGGCGCTGGATGGCCGGCATTCTGAAAGCTGGTCGTTGTGGTGATATGCCTGTGAATTGTTTTGTACATGGTTAGTAATTCCATCTCCAACCAGCTGATGGCATTAGACATTGGTCATGTGATATGAGACTCTCCCCAGTTGGTAGTAAGGCATACAACAGGACAGTTGCACATTGGGTAGCTCCAGGAGAGTTCACCAAACTTACATAGTAATTTTGTCTGTATAGTAATCTGTTATCTGTCCAGGTGTTCATCAATATATTATCGGTCTAATTAAACAACTGGACGTTCTGTGTACATCATTGCAATGGCACAATAACAGAACACAACATGGTACCAGGAGTGCAGAAAATTTAAAGGGAACAACAAAAAAGACGAGGCGAAACAGGCCGAAGAACGAAAAAGAGAAGATTCTTCTGCTGACCTGGTGTTATGGGCCAGGGTTTAGAGAACCACAAAGTGTATCATGTAGTTCACCTTACCCACAACTTTTAATAGATTGTGGTATGGGGAGCACACAGCCCACTCTACAGGTGTGGTACAGCAGTAATGGAAAAGTATTTTTTAAAGCAAAACAATGTTTATTCTATGAACTCAAGTTAACCTTTTTAAAACATACAGTGAACATCTTAGCAACCATTAATTCAAATACAACCACCAAAGAAGACAACACTAAGTAATACTTAATAACTTCCCAAACAATATCCAGAAGACAAAAGAAACACCTTTTAACAGAAGCACATTAGGGCCACCGCAATGTCGGCATTCACTGCTGAGAACATTTATAATTCTGAATTCACCAAATGTTCAAGAGATAGTCTTTTCATGGCAGAGAGATCAACAGCACAACACTGAAAACAAAACTAAAACACACCCTGCAGCAAACAACCTAAAACAAAAGTAAAAAGCTGACAGACAGCCCAGCTTCACCCACTCTCTGCTCTGACATCACTGCATAGTAAACACCCATTTCTTAAAGGTACTTTCACATGACACCTGGAGAACTACGGCTATTGGCACCTCAACTCAACAAATGAGGGTGAAGTTCGAGATGGAAGGATTAAACAAACCACCAGTTTCAAGTCTCGGGTAACATAGACAAAAACTTAAACTCCTATGTTTCAGTCCTTGGCCTGCAGGCACAGCCTGAGAAGAGGCATATTGCATTGTTGCTCATGGTAGCAGGTCCTCAAGCAATCAAAATCTACGACACCTTCACTTCTGACGGCGAAGAGGAAAGCAAGAGCTACAATGAGCTGATAAAGTACTTCGCTCGGCATTGCTCTCCTAAAAAAAAAGAGACATTTGAAAGATATATATTTAATATGCATACCCAGAAACAAGGGAAATGTTTTGACAAATTTGTAACTGACTTATTCCAATTTCAGCAGTCTTTGGCGCACATAGTTAAATCAGGCCTGCTACAAAAACGTCCCGCACAGCAATCTCCCTATGTTTAGCCGCGGTAACGGCCTGATAATTACAGTCATTGGAAAGATTGTTCAGTTCCCATACAAACTCGGCTAGCATTTCTGTAGGCCGCTGACGGCGAGTCGTAAACACATGGCGTGCATAAACCTCGTTAATGGGCCTAACGTACATTTTGTCCAATATTGCCAGAGCTGCGGTGTAAGAACCGGCCGGATTTAGCTGTGTGGAGATTCTGTGGCTTACCCTCGCGTGCAGTAGGCTGAGTTTTTGTTCCTCCGTTGTTCCGGCGGTGCTGGCTTCTGCCAGGTAGCCCTAAAAACATCTCAGCCAGTGGGAAAAAATGTCCTTAGCCTCTGCATCCTGCGGGTCGAGTTCTAGGCGGGCTTGAGGGCTGCTTCCATGATTTACTTCGACTGTTTCGTAAGTATATTAAATTGTTGGAACCAACAATTCTACGGAGACGTGGTTGTAGGATTAGAATAGCGGTTTTAATATACTTACAACAGAGCCAGCCTGTTAGCCATTGAACTTTCGGTGAACTGGCTGGCTGTCCCTGTGGCACAGATCATTATACAGCAGCTCCAGGGGGAGGAGTCCTGGGCAGAGCCAAGGGAGGAGCCCGGTACAAACTCTCGAGTACTCCCATAGCTACTCCCCCTGGTGGTCAGGTAGTGCAACTGCACTTACAATATTGATAGATATATATACAGATTATAATACCGTGTGAATCTCATTCACCACAGGAACGAATCTGGGTGGTCCACTATGTATGCAATGGCCGCGAGCTCTGCTGCCTGCGCGCCTAAGTGACCTGGTAACTTTAACACTATCTCCTCTAGTGCGCGTCCCTGCGCATCTTCCACATAAATTCCGCATCCAGTGATGCATTCGCCATCTAAAACTGGATGAACCGTCCACATATATCTTTAAGGGGGCACACGTGTCTGTGTGCTGGGGGCTCTGGCTTGAATTCACTATCTTCCTGGGGGGCGTTTTGGCAATGAATGGTCCTGTGTTGTGTTGGGGTGCTACTATCTCGCAATCATGGGGTTGTTCTGGATGCTGTAGGTTGTCCGCTAAAAATGAGTGTGTCTTGGTTCGTTTAACTGTAATGTCCCGTCCTTGTAACAGAAGTGTCCACCTAGCTGCTCTTATCTGGCTCATTGAACCGTCCTTCAGTCGACTGTCTAAAAGTAACTGTGTGGGGGTGTGTTCGGTCAAAATGGTGATGGGATTGAGTCCGGTAATGTATGAAAAGTACTGAACTGCCCAACATACTGCTAGTAGGTGCCTCTCGCAGGCTAAAAATCCTTGTTCTACGGGGTCTAAAAGTCTGGAGGCGTAAGCCACTGGTCATAGCTGCTCGTGCCGTTCCTGAAGGAGCACGGCCGAGAGGGTCAGATCGGTGCTAGCTACCTCAATTGCATAGGGGGAGAGCTGGTCTGGAACTTGTAGTCTAGGTGCTGCGCTGAGGGCTTTCTTTAACTCTTCCACAGCCTCTGTATGCTGCGGAAGCCATTCCCAAGGGGCTCCTTTCTTAAGGAGGTCTGATAGTGGGGCTGCCTTGGTCGCAAAACCATCGATATGGTTCCGACAATACCGAACCAGTCCTAAAAACGACCGGAGGGTTGAAACATCGTGGGGAAGGGGCAATTTGACGATCGAGTCAATTCTTTTGAACTCGACCTCGCGTTTGCCGTGCGTGATGACTGTACCCAAATACATCACTTGATTCTCCAATATTTGGGCCTTTCTGGGGTTAACTTTACATCCAATACTTTGCAATAGTTCCAGGAGTTCGGACAGAAGCGTGATGTGCTCTGCCTTGGTGTCTGTCTGCAGTAATAGGTCGTCCACATACTGTACCAGACATTCGGGTCGGGAACATTTTGCTAGTCCACTTGCCAGCTGTCGGTGGAAAATGGAGGGGGAATTGTGGAATCCTTGTGGGAGGCATGTCCACGTATACTGCTGTCCTTTAAATGTGACGGCAAATTTGTACTGGCACGACTTTGCCAATGTGATTGACCAGAAGCCGTTGCTAATGTCCAATACCGTGAAATATTTGGAGTGGAGTCCCTGTTTGAGCATGGTCTCGGGACTTGTTGCTACAGTGGGGGCTACTGCTGGGGTAACTTTGTTGAGTTCCCGATAATCAATGGTCAGACGCCATGATCCGTCGGGCTTCCTCACTGGCCAAATAGGGGCATTATTAGTTGAGGCTACTGTCCTAAGTACACCCTGATCTAATAAGCGCTCTATAACCTTTCCAATTTCTCCCTCTGCTTCTAGGGGAAATCGGTACTGTCTCTGTGGTCTCGGGTCAGGTCCAGTAACTTGAACTTGTCCAGTCATTCTGCCGCAGTCGTGCCGGTGACTGGCAAATGCTGTCCTGTGTCTGTTCAAAACTTCCCTAACCTGTTTGTCCGTGCTGAGCGTGGTCGGGTCAAAACAATAGTCGCCTACTGCGCTAATCCTGTTCGCATACTCTCCTACTGTGAGAGTTGTGGGCGCTCTGTCAGATTTTGCCACTCGCCAGACACATTGATTTACTGGGTCGAACGACAGGCTGTGGGCATTCATGAAGTCAATACCCAGTATGTGTTCTGCTGTGCGGGGCAGATTAACTAAAACAACGGGGTGTCTGGTGGAGACATTCCCTAGCTGAATTGATACAGAGGCTGTAATATGTCCCTGCTGTGAGTGACCTGTAAATCCGCTGAGTGTAATTGAAGCTGTAGTGGGCCACGTGTCTGCCTGTGGTGTAGTGGAGGAATTAATGGTTGTGCGGGACCCTCCTGTGTCCCAAAGTAATTCTATGGGCTTCCCTCTAATTTTTGCTGTGACCACCGGTCTTCCGGATGTGTCCCAGAGGGTGTCACAGACCCAAGTGGGGGAGCCCGAACACCGTCAGTCTGTTCCGTCCACATTTGTCTGTCCTGACTGCGTCCCTATACTGTGGATTGGCTTTGCTTTGTTCCTGGTCAGAGTGCCTGCCTGCTGGCCTCTCTGAGATTTCTGCGGGGTGTTGCATTCCCTCGCAAAATGCCCTAACTGTCCGCAGTTGTAACATTCCTGCGACTTCTGTGAGGGGCTGTCCTTAAACCTAGATTCTCCTTTTTGACGTCCCTGACATCCACTTTGTTCATTCTATTCCTCTCTTCTAATTCTTTGCGGAGCGTCCGAACAACCTCCTCTGTGCCTCGCAATTGTGCCAAGCAGGTCACAATTGCCATTGGCTTGCGTGCTTTTCCTAAATTCTTTTTATGAATTTGAGATAGGTTCTCCCACCAAGTATGTCCTATACTCCCGGGACCTGTCTCCTCATTCACACAAAATTCACTCCAAAGGGGCCATCCATTCCCTTTGAGGTACTTCCTGAGTTCCAGCTCCCACACGGGACACTGACCTACTCTGCTACTACTGGTCGCTACGACCACGAACTGCTCTGGGTTCATGAGGCGTTCCATTGCCTGCATGGCCATTTCTTTTTCTTTATGCTCTCTTTAATTTGGAACGAGGGATGATAAGGCAATGCTTAAAATACGGGTACGGCTTTCGCTATGTTCCGACTTATAAAACTCCCGACAGTTTGTCGCAACAAAAATCTCTCGGTTTAACCTTACAACCCTGTTAGTTATGCATGCAAAAACACACTTCCGAATTATGATTATTGGTTTGAACTCCTTGACCACTTGTGGTTTTTCCTTTTCCCAATTGGATTTCTGATTCAAATTTCTGGGTTCTCTTGGAGTGGGGGGGGGGGGGGGGGGGGGGCACTTCTAATCGAGTCCCGGCGGATGTCGCCACTAAATGTTGCTCGTTCTGGGTGAGTGTGTTTAACACTCGATTTGGCTCTGTTTCGTTACTTAGCTCTGGAGTCGCCAGGTATCGTTAAGATACCGCCACAAGTTTCAAGGTCAAGTTCAAAGTAATAAAACCATACACCAATTAGTAAATTCAAACAAATGAGTTTATTATAATACAATTATAATCTACTCATGCACACGCTATGATGACTAAACTATTCCTACCACTAAATAAACCAATACTTATCTTAAAGGAACTGCCGGATCAGGGGACAAGGCCTCTTGCTCTGCACTGGTCCGCAGACTTCAGGTTGGTACGGGTTAAAAAGGGGTCAGGAGTGTCTATCTCTGGTAGCGATCGTTGTGAGACACTTACTTGCTGGCGGCTGCTGTCCCAAACCTCTCCTCTCTCTCGGTCAAGGTCTTCTTCGGTAAAAGGCTGGTCGAGAGGGCTGGTCAAGAGAGGAGGGCTGGTCAAGAAGAACGAACTAAGTTTGGGACCTGTCTTTTATAGGTCCTAGGGCTTCGCGCCCTTTTGGACGGACCCTCTACCTGCTGGGAATCGATTGGGTCTCTTCCCAATCGATTTGTTTGAATCCCCCCAATACTGAGGCTGTCCCTCGGTTACTGGGTGGGCCTTCAGCAAACTTTGTCCATTTTAACCTGCAAGCTTTGCGTTCCTCCATTTTGTACTGAGGGAATGGCCAACTTCGGTGGCTTCAAGTGGAGACCAGCTCGCGTGGGGTTATGATGCCCACCCGATATGGAGACTCGAGGCAGTCAGCACCGGGGTCCGTTGGGCTGTCGGGATCAGAATCCTGCATGTCTTGTTGTACCGAGTGGACACTTCTGCGCCGTACCTGGGATCGTTAGCTGATAATGGGTGGAGCAGACGTGCAGAAGGCCACGTACTGGCCAGGCTTCCCACACTGCAGGCATCGCCGTCCTTTGGCTGGACATTGCCGCTTTAAATGGGCGGAGCCGCAATTCGGACACGTCGTAACGCTGACGTCAGCGCGTTCCGTGCACGAACGTGCATGTGCAGTGCGGTCGGCCAACATACGCACTTGCGCATTAGGGTTTTCGGCCTTGCCGTCCACCAGGTCATGCCGCGCATGCGTAGGAACCCGGGAAAAGCACGCGAAACGGCCACGCTCCTCGATACTCAGGCTTTGCATTTTTGCAATGGCCTGCACCCGTTCTGCCTCGTGGGAGGCCAGTTTTGCAGTTTCTGCTGGCCTGATGTGGGAGTAATGATTCTTGGCATGCTCATGGACCACGCACGTCTCGATAGCGACGGAGAGGGTCAGCGGTTTGATTTTGAGGAGCTGCTGCCGCAGGGAATCGGAGTGGACCCTGAAAGCGATCTGATCCCGGATCATGGAATCAGCCATTGAGCCATAATTATATGACTGCGCCAAGATGCGGAGATGGGTCAGGAAGGACTGAAAAGGTTTATCCTTACCCTGAAGCCTCTGTTGGAAGATGTACCATTCAAAGCTCTCATTCACTTCAATGTCGTAGTGGCTGTCGAATTTTAGCAGAACTGTTTTGAACTTCGTCTTGTCTTCGCCATCGGCAAATGAAAGCGAGTTGTAGATATGGATGGCGTGGTCCCCCGCGGTCGAGAGAAATAGTGCGATCTTCCTGGCATCCGATGCGGCCTCGAGGTCGGAGGCCTCTGTTAATCCCTGATTATTTTGCTGTCAGTCTAGATTCAATAAAATCTGAGATGGATTTGCAGGTATCATATCATTTAATAATAACTAACTTGCATGGCTGACTCAATCCATAGGACCTCAGGACACACACACAGTCTTCAGAGAGCCCAGAATAAAAAGAATCTCAGAACAAAGGAACACTGGAGATATACTTCAAATCACATCAAGATTCGCATACAAACTTCCCATTGGTCATTTTACACACCTCCTGACCTGGTCATATATCCTAATTGGCTCACTTATCCTGGGCCTCTTTTTACCCATCATCCTTTTCACTATTCTCTCCACGAGGCAAAGCTCCCCTCCCCTTTCCTAGCCATGCTGTGCTCATCCCTTTGTTCTCTGTCTGTGAACACATTACCCTCAGGGTCCTACTGTCCATCATATTCGTTTGTTCACTTCCTCATCTCGATATACAGGAGGAACATTTGCTTGAAGATTTCCCAATTGGCGGCGAGGTTGCCGGAGATGCGGAGCTGCGGAGGAGGCTGGATGTTTTCCATTTCACTGGATGGCCGTTTGCTGGTCGTTGCAGATTCACTCGAGGTAGGTTCAGCAGGATTAATAGCACTCTGGTACCATGATGTGTGAGGCAGGTTGGTTCGACGTTGACTGCAACTGGATGCAGGGAAGCTAGAAACAAACGTCTGACACAGGAGATGATCCAACACTGTTTTATTTAACTATGGACTGCTGTACATGTTCAGCTATGGGTTGACACTCTACTAATACAACTGATGACCTCTTACTGGCTTGACCAGACTTACTAGCTACCGCATGGTAATAGTGCTCACTAACTTGTGCACTCTGACTGTCTCAGTAGCTGGGTCCTGAGAGAGGGAGAGTCTTAATGCTCTGTGGGCTTTATAGTGGTGGTGTCTTGTCTGGTGATTGGTTGTTCTGTGCTGTGTGTTAATTGGTCATCCTGTGTGTCAATCACTGCCTGTCTGCGTCTCATTATATACGGGCGGTGTGTGGTACAAGGGGGAACATTGGCGAGAGGGGAAGCGCCCGTAGGGGAACCAGTGGGTGCCAGATCCCGCAACGAAACCGTATCCTGCTGTCCGTCCGAGTGCGCAACGTAGGCATACTAGGGGTTTGCATGTAGCAGCTGGACCCTCTCGACCAGAGGGTCCGTCCTATGGCTCCTCACATACCTCCGGAGAAGAACAGGTCCCGGAGTCATCAGCCAACATGGAGGCGAGACCCCGGAGGTGGACTTCCTGGGGAAGACAAACAAGCGATTGTGAGGGGTCTCGTTCGTGGCTGTGCAGAGGAGCAACCTGATGGAGTGGAGCGCGTCGGGTAGGACCTCCTGCCAGCGAGTAGTTGAGAGATTTCTCGACCGTAGAGCCAAAAGGACAGCCTTCCAAACTGTCACGTTCTCCCTCTCCATCTGCCCGTTTCCACGCGGGTTGTAGCTGGTCGTCCTGCTCAAGGTGATGCCCTTGCTGAGCAGGTACTGATGCAGCTCATCGCTCATGAACGATGCACTCCGGTCGCTGTGGATATAAGCGGGAAAACTAAACAGGGTGAAGATGCTGTGCAGTGCCTTTATAACGGTGGCCGAGGTCATGTCGGGGCAGGGGACAGCGAATGGGAAGCGGGAGAACTTGTCGATGAAAGTTAGGAACTAGGTATTGCAGTTGGTGGACAGGAGGGCCCTTTGAAGTCCATGCTTAGTCGCTCAAAGGGCCCAGAGGCCTTCACTGGGTGAGCCTTACCTGGTCGATAGAAGTGCAGTTTGCACTCCACACAGATCTGGCAAGCCTTGGTCATGGTCCTGACATCCTCGGTGGAGTAAGGTAGGTTGCGGGACTTAAGGAAATGGGCAAGCCGGGTGACAGAGGTCATCGTGGATAGCCCGCAGGCGATCCTCCGCTTTGGCGCACGTGCATCTGGGGCATCTGGGGGTTTGTTGAGCTCCCCTGGATGATACTTAATATCGTACGCGTAGTTAGAGAGCTCGATTCTCCACCTCAAGATCTTGTCGTTTTTGATCTTGCCCCGCTGCGCATTATCAAACATGAAGGCGGCCGACTGTTGGTCGGTGACGAGGGTGAACCTCCTACCGGCCAGGTAATTCCTCCAGTGCCGCATGGCCTCCACAATAGCTTGCGCCTCCTTCTCGACTGCAGAGCCCGTACTGGTTCACCATTTGGTCCATCGTCCTCTGGAAGATGGAGACCCCATTAGTAATGCCGATGGGGTCTCTAAGGAAGTGGAAAAGCCGGCAGGCCACTTCAAAGGCAGTATAGAGGCAGTCTTCCGGGCGGATAGGGAGCTGGTGGTAGGCAGATTTTAGGTCGACCGTGGAGAATACCCGGTATTCCGCGATCCGGTTGACCATCTCTGATATACGGGGGAGGGGGTATGCATCGATCTGCATGAAGCGGTTTATGGTCTGGCTGTAATCCACGACCATCCATTTCTTTTCCCCGGACCGGACTACTTGTGCCCTCCAGGGGCTGTTGCTTGCCTCGATGACCCCCTCTTTCAGTAAACGCTGGACCTCTGACTTGATGAAAGTCATATCTTGGGCACTGTACCGCCGGATTCTGGTGGTGATGGGCTTACAGTCGGGGGTGAGGTTCGCGAATAGTGAGGGGGGGTGCAACGTTCAGTGTTGCGAGGCTGCATACCACGAGGGGGGGGCAAGGGTCCATCAAACTTCAGGGTCAGGCTTCGGTGGCCACATTGGAAATCCAGGCCGAGCAGCAGGGGGGTGCAGAGGTGAGGGAGGATGCACAGCTTGAAACGGGCGTACTCTGCGCTCTGGATCGCGAGATTCGCAATACAGTACCCCTTGATTTGGACCGAATGGGACCCAGAGGCGGGGCAATGGTTTGGGATGCGGGATAGGTGCGCAGGGAGCAGCGCCTTACTGTTTCTGGGTACACAAAACTCTCCATGCTCCCGGAGTCGAAGAGGCAGGGAGTGTCGTGCCCGTTGATCTGGACGAGCATCATGGAGTTCCGCAGGTGCTTTGGCCGCGACTGGTCGAGGGTGATTGCTCCCAGCTGTGGGTAGTCAGAGTCTTCTGCCAAGTCAGAGTTACAACATGGCTGCCCCGTCGGTCGCACATGTCGGGTTTAGAAGATGGCTACCGCCAAGATGGCCGCCCCCATGACTCGCACGAGGCTGACGATGCATCAGAAAGGGGCGTGTCCGACCAGCATGCAGCTGTGTTGCGGGGCCTGCGGGCCTGTGAGCTCGATTTTCAGGCCTGTTGAGTTTTTTGTTTCTGGGCCTTGGGCCTGGTCAGGCTGACCCTCGTGAAATGTCCCTTCTTTCTGCAGTCGCTACAGGTCGTGGAACGGGGAGGGCAGCGCTGCCGTGGATGCTGGCCCTGCCCACAGAAAAAGCACGGTGTGCCCCCAGTCTGGGTTGGTCGCCGTGCAGCGCAGGCCCGTGGCGTGGCTGAGTCCGGGGAAGGCCGAGAGGGGCTCGCAGGGTCCGCGGGGTACGTGCTGAGGTTCTGATTGTCCACTTCCAGGGAGGTGGCGAGCGTTACCGTTTCCTGCAGATCTTTCGCCCCGTTTTCCAGGAGTCGCTGCCTAATATAGTTCGAACGTATTCCGGACACATAGGCATCACGGATGTGTAGGCTCGTGGACCTCCGCGGTCACATCTTGATGGTTACAGTTTCTAGCGAGCATGGTGAGATTTTCCAAATACTTGTCCAGTGATTCCCCTGAGCGCTGCTGGCGAGTAGAAAGCAGATGCCGTGCATGTACCTCATTGATGGGTTTTACGAATCGCTTCTTCGGAATCTCGATCGCGGCGCTGTACTCAGCCGCCTTCTCGATCAGGCCGGAGATTCTGTGGCTCACCCTGGCGTGGAGTAGGCGCAGCTTGCGAGGCTCGGCAACGGGGACTGACGAGGAGTCCAGCTAGGCCAGTGTTCAAAAATTTCTTTGGCTTCCAGCGTATGCGCGTCCAGGTCGAGCTTTGCAATCTGTTCATTAAATTGATGTACCCTCAATAAAGACACGAGAGAGTGTACTCGTAAATGAAGGCTTTAATAAACAGAGAACTTCGCCAGCCAGAGAGATGAGTGCTCACTGAGCGCCGCCCACAGGACATTACCTTATATCCGGAACCCTGGAAGGTGGAGCCGGAGGTGGAGTCCCCCAGGCTGGCAAACCCAGTTTTAAAGGGGCATTACATGCATCGGTCTTAGAGGCACATTGCCCATTCATCACACAGTGTGACCATCTCACTGAACGTGCTATCCACGACCTGCTCAGCATCATGGATGCTCCACGGCGACTCTACCCTCAGCTCCAAAATGCGGTTAGCCAATAGTTGCAGTTGGATACACTTCCTGTACTGTACTAAACACTGTACTTAACATATGCCACACTGTGCATTCCTAGCAGAAATAACTTGCAAGTAAAACATAAAACACATCACTATTTAAAAGAAATTACAGCATTCACTTCAGTACCGTCTTAAATTGACCAGGCTCAATCTAGTGGCACAGGTTGCTCACTGCAGGGTGCAGCTAATGTCCCAGTATTACCTGCACTGACCAACTTCTGGCTCTAGATGGAGGCCAGAATTTCAGTGTGAGTCAGAACCAGGTGCCCAGCAGCTGACCCTGGGACTGAAGATAAGAACAGAGGACTGGAGGCAGACTGGTTGGGGAGCAACACGGGAGCCAATACCCGGGGGGCAAAGGCGAAAACTGCAGGGAAAGAGGAACTGAGCATGGGGGCAGAATTGCTGTGGGAAAGGTTTCATTCTCAGGCAAGCCACAGAAGAGGACGTCTGGTTAATGAAGTCAAAGTGAAACCGGAAACATTAAATGCATATTTGGACACAACTTCATTAGCGATGTTAAAGTGAAACAATGTTAAGCAGGGACTTACCATAGTGAATTTGAGGAAATAGAACTAGTGAGTCACACTGCACAGCACATGCCAAGAAATGATAGAAAAATAACAGGCTTGCTAGATCGCCTATCCTTTGCGGTGAATGCACCTGTGGAATTTTGGAAGGAAGTGGAGTATTTAATATGGAATAGTAAAACACTGAAACACTGAAACACTAGCATAATATACGGAGAAGTCAGCACATGGGAATTGAATATTGGAGCAATTTACATTTTGATCCTGTTTTACAGAAATTGACAAATACAAACAGGAAACTAACTTTGCTCCAGAGAAGTGTGAAGTATCAGTTAACAAGATTAAAAGAAAATGACTATTTTCATGAAGGAGGATCCTGTTTATTACCTGCCTTTTTTTGTTTGTGGTAAGGTAATCTTCTGCATTTTAATATGACAAATTATTACTAGCTTCTTGGCATCTAAATCTTAGTTGTCTTTTGACATTTGCTACAAGGCTTGATTTTATGTAAATTTTTGATCTTTAATATTATAAAGAAGAATTCTAAAAATGTGCGTAACTGAATTGCATTTTTGAACACTCGTGAAATCTTGTCAGTGTTAAACGGCATTTTTGATACTGAAATTGTACTCACCAATTCACAACAAAATGTTAACACTTTTTTCTTTTCAATTTTTGCTCTTTGAAAAAAGGTATTGGAAGAATCTAATCTAGAGTAAGGTTTTGATGTATTTTTGAGCCTGCTTGTAATAATAATTACCCCAAAATATGGTAAATACTTTGACAGACCAAATTAATTACAATTTTCCAACACTGATATTGGTTTAAAGGTCAAACAATGTCAAGAACACAAAGCTCCTGGCCCTGCTGTAATGCAAAATATAAGATTACACTTCTTTCTGCTGCTGTGTTTAGTGTAAATTATCACCAAGACAGGATTCCTAATTGCTTCATAGTTCTGTGTGAAATAGCACCGGAACTAGCTTTGAGCCGTCCTGTGCTTAGTTTGAAGTATCTATAAGATTACACTGTGTCCGCCCCTGGGTTTAGAGTGAAATATCATCTAACTGCACTCCTTTCAGATCTCCAGATGAGTCAAATATCGTCCAGACTACAATTCTCTCTACCCCTGGGATTAATGTGAAATATTCTCAAGACTGCACTCCTCTTTGTCCCAGGGATTAAAGGGAAATATCATCCAGACTGCGCTCATCTGTGCCGTTGAGATTAAAGTGAAATATCATCTAGCCGACACTCCTCTTTGTTCCTGGGATTAAAGTAAAATTTAACCTAGACTGCACTCCTCTTTGCCTCGGGATTATTATGAAATATCGTCCAGACTGCTCTCCTCTGTGTAGATTGCACTCCGCTCTCCCCCGGAATTAGTTTGAAATATCGTTTGGATTACATCCTCTGTCCATGGGATTAAATGAAATTTTGCTCGATCCGCACTTGGCACAACCTAATGGAGTGGCCTTCCCATTTTACATCACAATGTTCTCTAGCCCAGCAAAGATTTTGTTCCTCTTCTTTGAAGCTATGAAATCTTACAATCACCACACAAGGCGTATCTCCATATTGAGGCTTCAGTTGCAGTGAGCGATGGGCCCGATCCAATTCTGGGCAGGGGGGGGGGGATATAAATACACCCTCATCCACCACCTTGTAAAACTTGCTTGACAAATATTCAGTAGGGGTATACCCTCCGGCAACCCCACAATGTGAATGTCCTGCCTCCTGGATCTATTCACCAGGTAATTGAGTTTGGTCTATAATGACTTGTTGCCTTTGACCACCGAATTAAGATCGGGTCCCAGAGAGGTTATCCGGTCATTGTGGTCTTTTAATGCTGTCTCGATGGCCTTAATTGTAGCTTCATGAGCTTTGATGGTCTTATTCGTGTTTTCCAAGGCCAAATGAATCGGTGCCAAGGCCTCTTCAATCATTCCTTTAAGATCTATCATCAAACTCTGACAGTGTTTCTCTTGCTCGCTCGTCAAAATTCTGGTGAGGTCTTTGGCTGTTAGTGGTGTGGTTGGAGAGGGAGAATCTACTCCTGCCATCTTATTTCCAGAATGTAAGGTTTCAGAACTTCGGCTCGAATCCTTGGTTCTGTCTCTCCTGGGCCTCTCAGAAAGGTAAAATCTCTATTCCACTAACTCACAAGGGTTCCTGAAAAGTAAATGGTCTGTGGCGCCAGAAAAAAAGGGCAAAAAAGATCTGCTTTCCAGCAGGAGCCACTTCATGTGCATCCTCCCCTTACATCGTGCCACCAGACGTCCCATGAAAAGGGAAGTTGAGCAGGATGGACCTGTACTCATTGGAATTTAGAAGAATGAGAAGTCTCAATATCAATGATCAATCTCATAAGACATTGATTTGCGCAGTGGTGCTCAACTCTGTGTTAAATATTGCATGGTGTGACTCAGGAGCCCCACTTTGGCCTGGCCATTCCTGTCAAATTTGCTGAAAGGAAGCCAGTGGGCTGAGAAGATTCACTGACCTGTTTTTCTGGGTTCTCTCCTCAGCTGGCTGGGCCTTTCTTTTCCTCTCACCTCTTCCAATGCCCTTCCAAACAATTAGTCTCCAGAGATTACGCTGTCAGTGACTGTCCCCTAGTTGGCAGTGTCAATGTCGCTATCTTCATATTTCACATGTAGGTGTCCCTGTATTGGAGATAAGGATGCCCAGGAGGTCGTGACCCAGGTGGCATGGTTCCTGTACAGAAAGTCATTGGGTATACGGCCATCATCCATCCGATGACCATGGTCAATTCAGCATAGATGTCATTGACTTAGCAATGAGTATATTGCTAAGCAGACTCCAGGACTTCTGAATTGAACATAGAACATAGGAAAATACAGCACAGAACAGATATTGTGCCGAACTTTTGTCCTAGATTGGTGACCTAATCCTGTTAGGATATGCCGAGGATACGTCTGCGACAGTGAAGGTGGAAACTACTCAAGCCTTTCCTCCTGCCTAGCATGTATTGTCCAGGTCTTAGCACTGTAGTGGTGTGAACCGAGGATGCAGACTTGGTAGGACTCACAGTTTGGTGTTCTCAGTCAGGTTGCTGTTGTTCCACACACCTCTTACTCAGCTTTGAAGTACCAGCTGCAGCTTTTGTGATGCAGGTTATCATCGTTATACTGGTGATTCTGGGCACCTAGATATGTGTGCTATCAGCAATCTCCAGTCTCCCATTGTTAATGCTGGTATAGCAACATCCTGGACCATGACATTTGTCTTCCTGATGTTGATGGGATGAGAGTTTTTTTTTTACAGAAACATACAATTCTGAGACGACGTGGCAAGGTAAAAGTTGAGACAATGCTTTCCTGTAGTGTGAATCTAGAAATAGAGGCAAATTTCAAAATTAGGGGTCTCCTATTTAAGATGGAGATGAGGAGGAATTTCATTATTGAAAATTCTCTTCCACAGAGAGGATGGAGGCTGGGTCATTGAATATATTCAATACTGAGGAAGACAGTTTTTTAATCCACAAGGATTATTCGGGGGGAGAGACATGAAAATAAAATTAAGGCCACAATCAGATCCGCCATGATCCTTTTGAATAATGGAGTAAGCTTTGTGTATCAAATGGCCTACTCCTGTTCCTGTTTCTTATGAATTTGGTAGTAACAGGTGGCAATATAGTCAGGGGGATAGATACTGTTCTCTGCAGCAGTGGCCTGGAATCCCTAAGATTGTGTTGCCTGCCTAGTGCCAGCAGTAAAGACGAATCCTCGCACCTGGATATGTTCTTGGAGTGCGAGGGTGTGTGGATCCATCACTAGATTGTTACCTGATCCCCATTCCAATTGGGTCAGGCAGATTAGAGAATTAAATTCTTATGTGACAGAATGGTGTGAGAAGTGGTTTAAATTCATGGGGTGCGATTCTCCGAAATGGAGACAAAGTCCCGACGCTGGAGTGAAAACTGGAGTGTTTCACTCCAGCGTCGGAGCCCGCTCCCAGCCCCAGCCGCCCCCCCCCCCCCCCCCCCCCCCCCCCCACCCCGAGGCCGCCCCGCAAGAAGATGGCAGATGGATCTTGCGGGGCGGCGGAGGAAAAGAGGTCCTCCTTTAGAGAGGTCGGCCCGCCGATCGGTGGGCCCCGATCGCGGGCCAGACCCCATCGGAGGCCCCACCCGGTGAAGGAACCCCCCCTGCCCCCCCCCCCCCCCCCCCCCAGCGTTCCCGCACAGTTCCCACCGGCAGCGACCAGAGAATGGCGGGGGTACCGGAGAATCGCTGTTGTGAGTGCCTTGGGCGATTCTCCGGCTGACGCAGCGCAGAACTCGACGGGGCCGTTCTCGCCGGTTGGGATGGCGGGGCGGCGTCTCGCGATAAGATTGCGCGGCCGGCGATTCTCCCAACTGGCGCAGCTTCTGAGAATTGTGCCCATGGAATCCTTACAGTGCGAAAAAAGGCTATTCAGCCCACCTACTCTGCACCAACCCTCCAAGAGAGCACCCTACCTAGGCCCACTCCCCACCATAGTCCAACGCATTGATCATGGCCAATTCACCTAACCTACACTTCTTTGGACATTAAGGGGCAATTTAGCATGGCCAATCCATCTAACCTGTACAAATGGGAGGAAGTCAGAGCACCCGGAAGAAACTCACGCAGACATGGGGAGAACATCCAAACTCCACACTCACCCAGGACTGGAATTGAACCCGGGTCCCTGGTACTGTGCTAACCACTGTGCCACCCCAGTACCAGCAAAAGATGAAGCTGTCCCATTGGGATGGGCTCCACTTAAATCAGGCTGGGATCAGTGCACTAGTGAATTGTACAACTGGTCTGCGGGTAGAGCTTTAAAATAAGAGTAGTCTGACAGACGTCTATTAGTTTCAAGCTCTACCCGCTGGCCAATTGTACAATTCACTAGTGCACTGATCCCAGCCACTCAAAGGCTACTTCAGGATTTCCACCACAATAATAGTGGGCAGTAAAGACAGGTGCTGATGCAGCCCAGTATTTGCCAGCTCAGGGTAACAAGTTGTATCCTTTTGAGGATCTCCTGGATCCTTCCATACTAGCAGCATGGTAGCAGAGTGGGTAGCACTGCGGCTGCACAGCACCAGCATCTCAGGTTCGATTCCCGGCTGGGTCACTGTCTGTGCGGAGTCTGCACGTTCGCCCCGTGTCTGCGGGGATTTCCTCCGGGTGCTCCGGTTTCCTCCCACTTGTCCCGAAAGACGTGCTGTTAGGTAATTTGGACATTCTGAATTCTCCCTCTGTCTACCCGAACAGACGCCGGATTTTGTGGCGACTAGGGGCTTTTCACAGTAACTTCATTGCAATGGAAGCCTATTTGTGACAATAAAAATTATTTTTTTTTTAAAAAAGAATGCTTCCCCACCCCAACCACTCCCCCCACTTGCTAGGGCAATCACTCCCTCCTTGACCAAAATGTCTGGACTTCACTTTGCACTCTACTGTGACTACTCAGCTGCCAGCCAATCAGATTGGTTGGCAGCCCTTGAGGTGGGTGCTCCTGTACCCAAGGGGTGAAGTCTCACTTGAACCTTGTTCAGGCCATCCCCAATGTATCATCACTGCAGGCCGATCAGCTTTTTGACCTGAAGGATGAGGGAACTGTACTTGCTCCAGTATAAAATTCATCTAATAGTTTTTAAATGTCCAAAGTTGTTAAATAAACATTACACATTAGACATTTTAAAAATATAGACAGAATGGAAAAGGAGTAGCCCAGATATTAAATGATGACATAAGGACATTAGTGAGAAAGGATTAAAAGCAGAAAATACTGGATAGGTCTACATGACCTATACGGATTAGAAATGTTAACTGTTTCTCACCACAGATGCTGCCTGATCTGCTGTGTTTATCCAGCATTCCAATTTCCAGCATCCACAGTATTTCGCTTTTATGTTGATGAGAAAGAATCTTGGCTCAGAAGATCAGGAATTAGAATCAATACGGAAGATTAAGGAATGAAAAGCATCAGAAAATGCTGGTGGAAGTGATTCATTGGCAACTGAACAGTAGTTTTACCGGGGTGGAAAGCCTTCTCATATTTAGAGCTACGTACAATAATCTTCGAGAGCCGTAAAGCACAGACAATATTTAGTCAGTTTTATTACTATTGCACAAATTTCTGTGAGTAAATCTTCAGCTTTTTCCCTTCTCTTCCAGGCTCCCTTCACACACACCTGATTGTGTCAAAAACACATTTGCTTCACTGACACACATCAAAGCTGACACATCCCCACTCCTTAACTTTAGCATTTTGCTGATCTCGGGCTGGATTCTCCCCTACCCGGTGGGGCGGGGGGTTCCGGCGGGATGGAGTGGCGTGAACCACTCCGCGTCGGGCCGCCCCAAAGGTGCGGATTTCCGCACCTTTAGGGACCAAGCCCTAACCTTGAGGGGCTAGGCCCGTGCCGGACTGGTTGGCGCCCCGCCGGGAAAGGCCTTTGGCGCCACGCCAGCCGGGGCCAAAGGGACTTCGCCGGCCGGCGGAAGTCCGCGCATGCTCCGGAGCATCAGCGGCTGCTGGCGTCATCCCCGTGCATGCGCAGGGGAGGGGGTCACTTCCGCGTCGGCCATCGTGAAGGCTATGGCCAACGCGGAAGGAAAAGAGTTCCGCCCCTGGCACAGGCCCACCCCCCGGGGCCAAATCGCCCCCCCCCCCCACCCCCCAGGAGCCCGCCCGCGCTGCCAGTCCCGCAGGTAAGGGAGGTGTTTTGATTCACGCCGGCGGGAGCGGCATTACAGCAGCGGGACTTTGGCCCATGGTGGGCCGGTTAATCGCCAGGGGGTCCCACTGACAGGCGCGGCGCAATTCCCGCCCCCACCAAATCTCCGGTGCTGGAAACTTCGGGAGATGGCGGGGGTGGGATTCATGCCGCCGCCCGGCAATTCTCCGACCTGCGGGAGTCGGAGAATCCAGCCCCGATGTGGAAAATCAATCAAGAGGTTCAAAAAAGACTGATTTTACTCAGCGCCGGCCCTAGGGTTGCTGGCGCCCCGGGCAAGCTGAACTTCAGCACCCTTCGGGGCGGGGCCGAGGGAGGGGGGGGCGAGGCCGGGGCCGAGGTGGGGGGGGCGGATGGAGGGGGGGCCGGAGGGGGCCGCCCTGGGGGAGGGCAGCCACCACGCATGCGCTGGTTGGCACCGGCCCAACTGCGGGACCCGAGTCTGGCACATGGCGCCCCGGGCGACTGCCCGAGTTGCCGGTACCTTAGGCCGGCCCTGATTTTACTTGAGTTGAAACCACCTACTGAACAATAGATTTGAATAATAGTACCTGTGTCCCAACACAGTAGATTCTTATGTTCCTTGTCTGTATGAAACTGTTCCCTTCCGTTCCAAACATAGATTGCAAGTTAGAAGGCTAGCAGCAAGAGTTAGGGAGCCAGGATAAATGGTGCTGGGGGTCATGTTGTCCTACACAAGTTCAGCAGGAAACTGAAATAAATCTTGAGACAATACTGGTATGGAGCATTGATCTTAACCCTTCTCCCTCTCCTCCCAGTGCTCTCCTGTTCTCTCCCTTTGTGAAGCTGTTCATGGCTGAGGCTGCACCCTGCTGTTTACTTCCCTCCAGTGCACAACTTAATAGGTTTTGCAGCTCAAGGAATAGGCTGCAGGTTGTCTGTCAAAATACTGCATGCAACTCGTGAACAATGGTTTGGCCACTCCTGAGTCACAGCATTGGACAGAGTATTAAACAAGAAATGAATAGAACTTGTAACAAAGTCAATGCCATTATGTTGGGGAAATATATTAACATCGAACAGTACAGCACTATACAGGCCCTTCGGCCCACGATGTTGTGCCGACCAATTATCCTAATCTAAGATCAACCAATAGAACAGTACAGCACAGTATCCCTTCGGCCCACGATGTTGTGCCGACCATTTAATCTATTCTTCATTGAGATTTCAGCAATCAATTTGGAAAGGATGTTCTGGAAGGTAAGTTCGTAGAACGCTTTTGTGAGTTTCCTGGACCAACAAGACACAGTTAGACTAAAACTAGCTTTGAGACAAGTTTAATTTGTCATGTAGTAAAAGATGCATTGGAAAAAATAGTAATGCAATTAAATTCTAAATTATCTTGTCAAAATGTTCAACAATACATTTTATTAAAAAACATAAACAAGCAAGCAAGACCCATCCGAGGCTTAATGGGGAAGTTAGAGATATTTGATTGAAAATTATAATGTTGCAACGGTTCCTAATAAGTCTGAGGATTGGGAGTTTTAGAAACAAGCAAACGAAGAGCAAAGAGAGATTGAAATTGGGATCAGGAATGGTGGGAGGTGGGATATGGAACATCATCCTTGGGTGAAAATCTTCTTGAAGCAGGAAGCCTTCCAAGCCGACATGGAATTCCACACACCCAAGCAGGAAATGACATCCAAATCCCCAAAATATGAAGTAATGTCACTAAGTGTTCATTTAACCATTTATTTAACAGTTTTATTGTTTTGGACCAACATGGAATGCCGGAAACAAGGGGCGCGATTCTCCGCTGCCCACGACGGATCGGAGAATAGCGGGAGGGCCTTCCCGACATTTTTCCCAACCTCCCGCTATTCTCCCCCCCCCCCCCCCCCCCCCCCCCCCCCTCAACGACACGAATCGCTGCTCGCCGTTTTTTACGGCGAACACCGATTCTCCCCAGGCCGATGGGCTGAGTTCCCAGGCCTTTACGGCCGTTTTCACGAACGCAAACACACCTGCTCTCACCGTTCGTGAAAACGGCCGCAAAGTGCCGTCCCGGACAACCACGGCACCGATTGGCACGGCCGCACCACGGTCATGCCAGGGGTGGCATGGGCCTGCGATCGGTGGGCACCGATCGCGGGCAGCGGGTCCAATACCCGCACACTCTTTGTTCCTCCGCCGCCCCGCAGGATCAGTCCGCGGGACGATCGCTAAGCCCGCGATGCCGTGCTTCATGGGGCCACGCTGCTAGCCCCGCCCGGGGGGGGGGGGGAGAATCGGGTCCCAGGAGGGGGCGCGGAGGCTGCCGTGAAACACGGCCAGTTTCACGGCAGCCTTTACGACTCGCCGCATTTGCGGAGAATCGCGCCCAAGGGTTCAGCGAATGTGGTTTGAAATGTGAACAAATGTATCGGTGGGACAGTGGCCTGGTGAAATGACAATGTCCCAACCCAACTGGTGGAGTTGCAGATAGCGAGGAGGACTGTCAGAGAATACAACAAAATATAGATAGATTGCAGAGTTGGGCAGAGAAATGGCAGATGGAGTTCAAACCGGGCGAATGCGAGGTAATGCATTTTGGAAGATCAAATTCAAGAGCGGACTATATGGTCAATGGAAGGGTCCTGGGGAAAATTGATGTGCAGAGAGATCTGGGAGTTCAGGTCCATTGTACCCTGAAGGTGGCAATGCAGGTTGATAGATTGGTCAAGAAGGCATACAGCATGCTTGCCTTCATCGGACGGGGTATTGAGTACAAGAGTCGGCAGGTCATGTTACAGTTCTAAAGGACTTTCGTTAGGCCACATTTGGAATACTGCGTGCAGTTCTGGTCGCCACATTACCAGAAGGATGTGGATGCTTTGGAGAGGGTGCAGAGGAGGTTCACCAGGATGTTGCCTGGTATGGCGGGTGCTAGCTATGAAGAAAGGTTGAGTAGATTAGGATTGTTTTTGTTGGAAAGACAGAGGTTTAGGGGGGACCTGATTGAGGTCTACAAAATTATGAGAGGTATGGACAGGGTGGCTAGCAACAAGCTTTTTCCAAGAGTGGGGGTGTCAGTTACAAGGGGTTACAATTTCAAGGTGAGTGGGGGAAAGTTTAAGGGAGATGTGTGTGGAAAGCTTTTTACGCAGAGGGTGGTGGGTGCCTGGAACGCTTTACCAGCGGAGGTGGTAGAGGCGAGCACGATAGCATCATTTAAGAGGCATCTAGACAGTATATGAACGGGCGGGAACAGAGGGAAGTAGACCTTGGAAAATAGGAGACAGGTTTTAGATAAAGGATCTGGATCGGCGCAGGCTGGGAGGGCCGAAGGGCCTGTTCCTGTGCTGTAACTTTCTTTGTTCTTTGTTCATAGTCCAACTGCACTCGTATCCTGGAGTGAGGCTGCATACGTCCGAGGGGATAACTCTGGAAATTGTGTCGGGCACTGAGACAATTAAAATAATAATATAAACACCAGGATAGAACATAGAACATAGCAGCGCAGTACAGGCCCTTCGGCCCACGATGTTGCACCGTCCTGTGATACCCTTCTAAAGTCCCTCTACACTATTCCCTTATCGTCCATATGCCTATCGAATGACCATTTGAATGCGTTTAGTGTTGGCGAGTCCACTACTGTTGCAGGCAGGGCATTCCACGCCCTTACTACTCTCTGAGTAAGGAACCTACCTCTGACATCTGTCCTATATCTATCTCCCCTCAATTTAAAGCTATGTCCCCTCGTGCTGGACATCACCATCCGAGGAAAAAGGCTCTCGATGTCCACCCTATCTAATCCTCTGATCATCTTGTATGCCTCAATTAAGTCCCCTCTTAACCTTCTTCTCTCTAACGAAAACAGCCTCAAGTCCTTCAGCCTTTCCTCATATAATCTTCCCTCCATACCAGGCAACATTCTTGTAAATCTCCTCTGTACCCTTTCCAATGCTTCCACATCCTTCCTATAATGTGGCAACCAGAACTGCACACAATACTCCAAATGCGGCCGCACCAGAGTTTTGTACAACTGCAACATGACCTCATGGCTCCGAAACTCAATTCCTCTACCAATAAAAGCTAACACACCGTACACCTTCTTAACAACCCTCTCAACCTGGGTGGCAACTTTCAGGGATCTATGGACATGGACACCGAGATCTCTCTGCTCGTCCACACTACCAAGAATCTTATCATTAGCCCAGTACTCTGCCTTCCTGTTATTCCTTCCAAAATGAATCCACTCACACTTTTCTGCATTAAACTCAATTTGCCACCTGTCAGCCCAGCTCTGCAGCTTATCGGTAGCATGGCCTCACGGTAGCATGGTGGTTAGCATCAATGCTTCACAGCTCCAGGGTCCCAGGTTCGATTCCCGGCTGGGTCACTGTCTGTGTGGAGTCTGCACGTCCTCCCCGTGTGTGCGTGGGTTTCCTCCGGGTGCTCCGGTTTCCTCCCACAGTCCAAAGATGTGCGGGTTAGGTGGATTGGCCATGCTAAATTACCCGTAGTGTAAGGTTAATGGGGGGATTGTTGGGTTATGGGTATACGGGTTACGTGGGTTTAAGTAGGGTGATCATTGTTCGGCACAACATCGAGGGCCGAAGAGCCTGTTCTGTGCTGTACTGTTCTAAAGTCTAAAGTAACATCCTCTGCACTGTCCACAACTCCACCAACTTTAGTGTCATCTGCAAATTTACTCACCCATCCTTCTATGCCCTCGTCCAGGTCATTTATAAAAATGACAAACAGCAAAGGCCCAAAACAGATCCTTGTGGCACACCACTAGTAACTGGACACCAGTCAGAGCATTTCCCATCAATCACCACTCTTTGTCTTCTATCAGCTAGCCAATTTCTGATCCAAACTGCTAAATCACCCTGAATTCCATGCCTCTGTATTTTCTGCAATAGCCTACCGTGGGGAACCTTATCAAACGCTTTACTGAAATCCATATACACCACATCAACTGCTTTACCCTCATCCACCTGTTTGGTCACCTTCTCGAAGAACTCAATGAGGTTTGTGAGGCACGACCTACCCTTCACAAAACCATGTTGACTATCTCTAATCAAATTATTCCTTTCCGGATGATTATACATCCTATGTCTTATAAACCTTTCCAAGACTTTTCCCACAACAGAAGTAAGGCTCACTGGTCTATAGTTACTCCCCTTCTTGTACAAGGGGACAACATTTGCTATCCTCCAGTCCTCTGGCACTATTCCTGTAGACAAAGATGACTTAAAGATCAAAGCCAAAGACTCAGCAATCTCCTCCCTAGCTTCCCAGAGAATCCTAGGATAAATCCCATCCGGCCCAGGGCACTTATCTATTTTCACACTTTCCAGAATCGCTAACACCTCCTCCTTATGAACCTCAAGCCCTTCTAGTCCAGTAGCCTGTATCTCAGTATTCTCCTTGACAACTTTGTCTTTTTCCTGTGTGAATACTGACGAAAAATACTCATTTAGCACCTCTCCTATCTCCTCGGACTCGACGCACAACTTCCCACCACTGTCCTTGACTGGCCCTACTCTTACCTTAGTCATTCTTTTATTCCTGACATACCTATAGAAAGCTTTAGGGTTATCCTTGATCCTATCTGCCAAAGACTTCTCATGTCCTCGCTTGGCTCTTCTTAGCTCTCTCTTTAGAGCCTTCCTAGCTAACTTGTAACTCTCTAGTGACCCAACTGAACCATCACGTCTCATCTTCACATAAGCCTCCTACTTCCTCTTGACAAGTGTTTCAACTGCTTTAGTAACCCATGGTTCCCTCACTCGACCACTTCCTCCCTGCCTAACAGGTACATACTTATTAAGGACACGCAGTAGCTGTTCCTTGAACATGCTCCACATTTCCATTGTGTCCATCCCCTGCAGTTTTCCTCTCCAGGCAATGCATCCTAAGTCTTGCCTCATCGCATCATAATTGCCTTTCCCCCAGCAATAACTCTTGCCCTGCGGTTTACACCTATCCCTTTCCATCGCTAAACTAAACGTAATCGAATTGTGGTCACTATTACCAAAATGCTCCCCTACCTCCAAATCTAACACCTGTCCTGGTTCATTACCCAGTACCAAATCCAATATGGCCTCGCCTCTTGTTGGTCTATCTACATACTGCATCAGGAAACCCTCCTGCACACATTGGACAAAAACGGATCCATCTAAAGTACTCGAACTATAGTATTTCCAGTCAATATTTGGAAAGTTAAAGTCCCCCATAACAACTACCCTGTTATTTACGCTCCTATCCAAAATCATCTTTGCAATCCTTTCCTCTACATCTCTGGAACTTTTCGGAGGCCTATAGAAAAGCCCTAACAGGGTGACCTCTCCTTTCCTGTTTCTTAACTCAGCCCATACTACCTCAGTATTCGAGTCCTCATCAAATGTCCTCTCAGCCACCGTAATACTGTCCTTGACTAACAATGCCACCCCTCCCCCTCTCTTACCACCTTCCCTGAACTTACTGAAATATCTAAACCCCGGCACCTGCAACAACCATTCCTCACCCTGCTCTATCCATGTCTCCGAAATGGCCACAACATCGAAGTCCCAGGTACTAACCCATGCCGCAAGCTCACCCACCTTATTCCGGATGCTCCTGGCATTGAAGTAGACGCACTTTAGACCACCTTCCTTCCTGCCGGTACACTCCTGTAACTTTGAAACCTTACTCATGACCTCACTACTCTCAGCTTCTTGTGTACCGGAGCTACAATTCAGGTTCCCAATCCCCTGCTGAACTAGTTTAAACCCTCCCGAAGAGCATTAGCAAACCTCTCCCTGAGGATATTAGTACCCCTCTGGTCCAGGTGTAGACCATCCCGTTTGTAGAGGTCCCACCTACCCCTGAATGAGCCCCAATTGTCCAGGAATCTGAAACCCTCCCTCCTGCACCATGCCTGCAGCCACGTGTTCAACTGCTCTCTCTCCCTATTCCTCGACTCGCTAGCACGTGGCACGGGTAACAACCCAGAGATAATAACTCTGTTTGTTCTAGCTCTAAGTTTCCACCCTAGCTCCCTGAATTCCTGCCTTACATCCCTACCCCTTTTCCTCCCTATGTCGTTGGTACCTATGTGGACCACGACTTGGAGCTGCTCCCCCTCCCCCTTAAGGATCCCGAAAACACGATCTGAAACATCGCTGACCCTGGCACCTGGGAGGCAACACACCAACCGCGAGTCTCTCTCGTTCCCACAGAATCTCCTATCTATCCCCCTAACTGTGGAGTCTCCAATGACTAATGTTCTACTCCTTTCCCCCCTTCCCTTCGAGCAACACGGACAGACTCTGTGCCAGAGACCTGTACCCCATGGCTGACCCCTGGTAAGTCCCCCCCCCCAACAGTATCCAAAGCGGTATACCTGTTACTAAGGGGAACGACCACAGGGGATCCCTGTACTGACTGCTTACCCCCAGCCCCACTCACCGTCACCCATCTATCTTTATTCTTTGGCGTAACTATCTCCCTGAAGCTTCGATCTATGCCTCCCGAATGATCCGAAGTTCATCCAGCTCCAGCTCCCTAACACGGTTTTTGAGGAGCTGGAGTTGGGTGCACTTCCCACAGATGAAATCAGCAGGGACACTGACGGCGTCCCTCACCTCAAACATTCTGCAGGAGGAGCATTGTATTGCCTTCTCTGACATCACCTCTAGATTAAAAAAAAAACAAGAAAAATAAAAAGAAAGGAAGAGCTTACCTGATATTCCCTCAAACCCTTAGGAATAGGTTACTATTCCTCCCCACATAACACTTGCTGTTCTCTCTCTCCACATTCTCATACATAATTCCAATTGCCCAACGACGCCCATCAGTCTCTCCAGCCCAGGAATGGGATCCTGAGGAGAAGCTCTGGGAACAGAGAACTTGGGGTCGGTCTAACCCTAACCCTAATCTCTCTAGGTCAGGTGGGAAGGGCTGTTTTTGTTGAGTCCATGTTACTGATCTCAGATTATCAGACAGAACCAAGTTGTAGTTTGTTGTATTTGGATCCAGGCTCAATGAGCTCCCTAGAGAGGAGAGATTGGTCAGACAGGGTTATTCTACTCAGATCAACGTTTGAAAGTTGCAGGGTGGGAGAGTCAGTATTTCCCAGACACCGTCAGCCCCATATTACCTGTTAGACTGTATTCTTCTCAGGTTAAATAAATGCCCTTAAAACTGGCATCCCTTTTAAATAGCAGTGTGTGGCTCCCAATGCAAACACTGCAGTGAGACACACAGGAGCAGTCAGTTTAATCACACAAACCCCTGGCACTGGGAACATGTTCTCCCAGGCACAATGAAGGGTTTCACCGACACACAACACATCCCACAGCCTCACATTTACAGCCCCACAATCTCAGCACTGGCTGTACTGGGAATACACTGCTCACAGGAGTCCTGAACTCTCTCTCCCTCCAAAATACAGGAGCTTGTCCTGAGTGCACTCTGCTGTTATTTTAAATGTAAATAAGGGCAATTCGGACATTGGATTGGATTGGATTTGTTTATTGTCACGTGTACCGAGGTACAGTGAAAAGTATTTTTCTGCGAGCAGTTCAACAGATCATTAAGTACTTGGGAAGAAAAGGGAATAAAAGAAAATACATAATAGGGCAACACAAGATATACAATGTAACTACATAAGCACTGGCATCGGATAAAGCATACAGGGTGTAGTGTTAATGAGGTCAGTCAATAAGAGGGTCATTTAGGAGTCTGGTGACAGTGGGGAAGAAGCTGTTTTTGAGTCTGTTTGTGCGTGTTCTCAGACTTCTGTATCTCCTGCCCGATGGAAGAAGTTGGAGGAGTGAGTAAGCCGGGTGGGAGGGATCTTTGATTATGCTGCCCGCTTCCCCAGGCAGCGGGAGGTGTAGATGGAGTCAATGGATGGGAGGCAGGTTCATGTGATGGACATGAAAGCAGGGCTAGCTAAAGTGAACTGGCAAATATGGTTCAGTGATGGGTCAATGAAAATGCAGTGGCAGACATTAAAAGCAGTATTTCAGAATACACAGAATAGATAGATTTCAATGAGAAAGAAAAATTCCACCTTCTGTGCATATCTGAAAATGTTAAAGATCGTATCAAACTTAAAGCAAAAGCATATAATTGTGCCAAGATTCGTATCAAGGCAGTAGACTGGACAGACAATAAAGACCCACAAATATGAGAAAAATCTACGAAGGAGGGAAAAGTTAGAGTATGAGAGGAAGTTAGCTAGAAATACAAAGATAAGAACATAAGAACTAGGAACAGGAGTAGGCCATCTGGCCCCTCGTGCCTGCTCCGCCATTCAATTAGATCATGGCTGATCTTTTGTGGACTCAGCTCCACTTTCCGGCCCGAACACCATAACCTTTATTCCCCTTATTCCCTTTATTCTTCAGAAAACTATCTATCTTTACCTTAAAAACATGTAATGAAGGAGCCTCAACTGCTTCACTGGGCAGGGAATTCCATAGATTCACAACCCTTTGGGTGAAGAAGTTCCTCCTACACTCAGTCCTAAATCTACTTCCCCTTATTTTGAGGCTATGTCCCCTAGTTCTGCTGTCACCCGCCAGTGGAAACAACCTGCCCGCATCTATCCTATCTATTCCCTTCATAATTTTAAATGTTTCTATAAGGTCCCCCCTCATCCTTCTAAATTCCAACGAGTACAGTCCCAGTCTACTCAACCTCTCCTCATAATCCAACCCCTTCAGCTCTGGGATTAACCTAGTGAATCTCCTCTGCACACCCTCCAGTGCCAGCACGTCCTTTCTCAAGTAAGGAGACCAAAACTGAACACAATACTCCAGGTGTGGCCGCACTAACACCTTATACAATTGCAACATAACCTCCCATGTCTTAAACTCCATCCCTCTAGCAATGAAGGACAAAATTCCATTTGCCTTCTTAATCACCTGTTGCACTTGTAAACCAACCTTCTGTGACTCATGCACTAGCACACCCAAGTCTCTCTGAACAGCGACATGCTTTAATATTTTATCGTTTAAATAATAATCCCGTTTGCTGTTATTCCTACCAAAATGGATAACCTCACATTAGTCAACATTGTATTCCATCTGCCAGACCCTAGCCCATTCACTTAACCTATCCAAATCCCTCTGCAGACTTCCAGTATCCTCTGCACTTTTCGCTTTACCACTCATCTTAGTGTCATCTGCAAACTTGGAAACATTGCCCTTGGTCCCCAACTCCAAATCATCTATGTAAATTGTGAACAATTGTGGGCCCAACACGGATCCCTGAGGGACACCACTAGCTACTGATTGCCAACCAGAGAAACACCCATTTATCCCAACTCTTTGCTTTCTATTAATTAACCAATCCTCTATCCATGCTACTACTTTACCCTTAATGCCAGGCATCTTTATCTTATGCAGCAACCTTTTGTGTGGCACCTTGTTAAAGGCTTTCTGGAAATCCAGATATACCACATCCATCGGCTTCCCGTTATCTACTGCACTGGTAATGTCCTCAAAAAATTCCACTAAATTAGTTAGGCATGACCTGCCCTTTACGAACCCATGCTGCGTCTGCCCAATGGGACAATTTCTATCCAGATGCCTCGCAATTTCTTCCTTAATGATAGATTCCAGCATCTTCCCTACTACCGAAGTTAAGCCTATAATTCCTGCTTTCTGCCTACCTCCTTTTTTAAACAGTGGCGTCACGTTTGCTAATTTCCAATCCACCGGGACCACCCCAGAGTCTAGTGAATTTCGGTAAATTATCACTAGTGCATCTGCAATTTCCCTAGCCATCTCTTTTAGCACTCTGGGATGCATTCCATCAGGGCCAGGAGACCTGTCTACCTTTAGCCCCATTAGCTTGCCCATCACTCCCTCCTTAGTGATATCAATCCTCTCAAGGTCCTCACCTGTCATAGCCTCATTTCTATCAGGCGCTGGCATGTTATTTGTGTCTTCCAATGTGAAGACCGACCCAAAAAACCTGTTCAGTTCCTCAGCCATTTCCTCATTTCCCATTATTAAAACTCCCTTCTCATCCTCTAAAGGACCAATATTTACCTTAGCCACTCTTTTTTGTCTTATATATTTGTAAAAACTTTTACTGTCTGTTTTTATATTCTGAGCAAGTTTACTCTCATACTCTATCTTACTCTTCTTTATGGCTTTTTTAGTAGCTTTCTGTTGCCCCCTAAAGATTTCCCAGTCCTCTAATCTCCCAGCAATCTTTGCCACTTTATATGCTTTTTCCTTCAATTTGATACTCTCCCTTATTTCCTTAGATATCCACGGTCGATTTTCCCTCTTTCTTCCGTCCTTCCTTTTTGTTGGTATAAACCTTTGCTGAGCACTGTGAAAAATCGCTTGGAAGGTTCTCCACTGTCCCTCAACTGTTCCACCATAAAGTCTTAGCTCCCAGTCTACCTTAGCTAGTTCTTAACTCATCCCCTTGTAATCTCCTTTGTTTGAACACAAAACACTAGTATTTGATTTTACTTTCTCACCCTCCATCTGTATTTTAAATCCCACCATATTGTGATCGATAAGATTTAAGTAAGAAAGGATTTAACAAAGTGAGCATTGGTCCTATAGAAAGTGAGTCTGGGGAATTAATAATGGAAATAAGGAAATGGCAGATGAATTAAACAGCTATTTTGGTTACTATAGAAGATACAAGTAACATCCTAGAGATAGCTGCAAATCAGGAATTGGAAGGGAGGTAGGAAATCAAGAAAATTTAAATCACCAGGAAGTGGTACTTAGAAAATTATTGTGGCCATGGACTGATAAATCCCGAGATCCCAATGGACTTCATCCTAGGGTCTTAAAATAAGCAGCTATTGAGAAAGCTCAAGGGAGGCCTTGGCATAGTGGTATTGTCACTGGACTAGTAATCCAGAGACCCAGAGTACTCTGGGGCCCCAGGTTCAAATCTCACATTGCAGATGGTGAAATTTGAATTCAATAAAAATCTGGGATTAAAAGTCTAGTGATGACCATGAAACCATTGTCGATTGTCGTAAAAACCCATCTGGTTCATTAATGCCCTTTAGGGAAGGAAATCTACCATCCTTACCTGGTCTGGCCTATGTGTGACTCCAGACCCACAGCAATGTGGTTGACTCTTAACTGCCCCTCAAGAGCAATTAGGGATGGACAATAAATACTGGCACAGCCAGCGACACCCACCTCCCATTAACAAATAATTTTAAAAAGTTGATGCAGTTAGTTTTAATTTTCCAAAATTCCCTAGATTCGGGGAAGACGCCATTGGATTGACAGTTAGTAAATTGACCTGCCAGGAAGGGAGAGAGAGAGAGCAGAAACTACAGGGTAGTTAGCTTAACATCAGTTATTGTGAAAATGTTGGAAGTGATTATTAAAGATGTTATAGCAAGACACTGAGAAAACTTCAAGGCAATCAGGCGGAGTCAACATGGTTTTGTGCACGGGAAATCATGTTTAACCATCAGAAAAGAAAGAGTGGAGCTGGGAAGATAAAAGAGTGCACGAGAGAGAGTGAGACTGAGAATGGAACAGGGCAGATAAAAGAGGATGAGAAAGTGCGAGACCAAGTGGAGTCGGGAAATAAAGGAGCAAGACTAAGAGCAGAGCTATGGAAATAGAAGATTGCGAGAAAAAGCGAGTGTAAGAGTTTATTCCGGAGATAAAACAGCGCAGGAGCAAGCGCAACTAAGAGCACAGCCCAGAGAATAAACGCACAAGAAAGAGTGAGAGTGGAGTAGAGAGATAAAAGAGGACAAGAAAAGACATAAAAGAGTGCAAGAACGATCGGGACAGAGACCGGAGCCAGAAGGATAAAAGTGTGGAGGAGGGAAACTAAGAGCATGAGAAAAAGTAAGACTGAGCGAAGCTGGGAGGATAAAAGAGTGTGATTATTATTTAAGTAAAGATAAATACAAAGTTAAATACCTAAGAAACATTTCTGTGTAATTAAGAAACATTACTCTTAGTTGTAGATGTGCTAGCTTTAATAAGCACAAAAATTGTAACATACATAGGAATTATTCTGAGTTAATTAAGAAAGTAATTAAAGAAAATAACCCAAGAACAATTGTCAGACAGGTGTTATGCTGCAACTGTGGAATATGGGAGCTTTTGGAAACCACGGCAATCCAGGACAAACATGACTGCAGATAGTATAAGCAATCAGAGAAATTCCGGATCAGAAATATTGAGCTGGAAGCGAAACTGCAGACACCATACATTATGTATTTATGTTGAGTGTTAGTCGCAGTGAGCACTGTGTATTAACATAGTCATGTGACAAATTGCTAGCTCGGGAAACTGTCTGAGTGAAGAAGCAGCCTGTGGTGAAAATACCTTGTGAATAAAGCTCTTTTAGTCTTTAATCCTCGGTGCTTCCTGGCATCAGTTCTCCACAATACAAAAACTGACAATGAGAACTTCGAATGGAGGGTGGCACGGTGGCGCAATGATTAGCACTGCTGACTTCCGGTTGCGGCTATGCGGAGCTAAGTCGCACATTCGGCAGCTCCCGCTAGGAACGGACTTTTGGGCTCTTTTTAGAGCCCCCAATGGAACTTTTTCGACGTCTCCCGGTGTGGGAAGGAGTCAGCAACATTTCCCCAACGGTGTATGGCCTGGACCAGGAGTGCGGCGAGTAAAAAAGTGGGAGCAAAGCCAAAGCAGATGCGAGGGAAGAAGCACAAGATGGCGGCGGGCGGAGACCAGGCGGCATGGATGCAGTGGGTGCAGGAGCAACAGGAGGCTCTTCAGCGCTGCTTCAGGGAGCTTATAACGGAGCCGCTGGAGTCGATGAAGGCTTCAATTGGTAAGCTGCTGGAAACTCAGACGGCCCGGGGGTTGCGATCCGAGAGGTCCGACAAAAGGTCTCCGAAAACAAGGACGAGATCTTAGGCCTCGCGGTGAAGGTGGAGGCACACGAGGCGCTCCACAAAAAATGGCAGGAGCAGTTCGAGGAGATGGAGAACCGTTCGAGGTGGAAAAACCTGCGGATCCTGGGCCTCCCGGAGGGGCTGGAGGGGTCGGACGTGGGGGCCTATGTGGTCACCAAGCTAAATTCGATGGTGGGAGCTGGGTCCTTCCAGGGGCCCCTGGAGCTGGAGGGGGCCCACAGAGTACTGGCGAGAAGGCCCAAGCCTAATGAGCCGCCACGGGCGGTGCTGGTGCGGTTCCACCGGTTTGCTGACCGGGAGTGTGTGCTCAGGTGGGCCAAGAAGGAGCGGAGCAGCAGGTGGGAGAACGCGGAGGTACGGATCTACCAGGACTGGAGTGCAGCGGGGGCAAAGAAGAGGGCCGGGTACAACCGGACGAAGGAGGTGCTACACAGGAAGGGAGTGAAGTTCGGCATGCTGCAGCCGGCACGTCTGTGGGTCACCTACAAGGACTGACACTTTTACTTTGAGTCCCCGGAGGAGGTGTGGGCCTTCGTACAGGCCGAAAAATTGGACTCAAACTGAGGGTTGGGTACGGGGGTTTGCGTGTAGCTGCGTTACATTTTGGGGGGGGGGGGGGGTTCTCTGTTTATTGTTGGTTCTTTGTTGCTTTTCGGGTGGGTGGGCCACTGTTTTTGCTTGGGTCTGTCGGATGGGCTCGGGGAGGGGGGCGGACCTGCAATGTGGGGGGCCGATGGCGGGATGGGTCCCCGCGAGGGGACCGGGCCGGTAAAGGCAGCGGTGTCAGAGGAGGCGGGGTCAGGTAGGTGGAAAGCGCGGGCTTCTTCCCGCGCTGAGGGCTGAAAGGGGCGGGGCCGGAGCTGGGAAGCGCGGGCTTTTTCCCGCGCTGAGAGCGGTAGGGGGAGGAGGAGAACCTGCTGGTGGGCAATGGGGAGGAGGGGAAACCCCACGCTGGGAGGGGTCGAAGGAGTGGCGGGAGTGGCCGGGGTCAGCAGGAGTCAGCTGACTTACGGGAGTGCAATGGAGGGAGCAATGCAGCTAGGGGGCGTCTTAGCTTGGGGAGGGGGGTGGGGGTGGGGGTGGGGGGGGGGGGGGGCGACCGGGTTGCTGCTGGAATGGCCAAGAGGGAGCTGGAACAGGTAGAGGATGGGGGGGTCTGCCGCCGTGGGGAACGGGCCGAGCGAGGGGCGCGGGCACGTGGCGGACTGAGGAAGGGTAATGGCTAGTCGGCGGGGGAGGGGGGTAGGTAGCCCCCTGATCCGGCCGATAACCTGGAATGTAAGGGGACTGAATGGGCCGGTCAAACGGGCCCGCGTGTTTGCGCACCTGAAGGGGCTGAAAGCGGATGTGGTCATGTTTCAGGAGATGCACCTGAAGGTGGCGGATCAGGTTAGATTGCGGAAGGGATGGGTAGGCCAGGTATTTCATTCGGGGCTGGATGCAAAAAATTGGGTGGCGATCCTGATGGGAAAGAGGGTGTCGTTCGAGGTGTCGAACGTTGTGGCAGACAGTGGCGGGAGGTATGTGATGGTAAGTGGCAAGCTGCAGGGGGAGCGGGTGGTGCTGGTCAATGTATACGCTCCGAATTGGGACGCTGCGGGTTTCATGCGGCGCATGTTGGGCCGGATTCCAGACTTGGAGACGGGGGGGCCTGATAATGGGGGGGGGGGGGATTTCAACACGGTGCTGGATCCGGCACTGGATTTGGATCGATCCAGATCCAGGATGGGTAGGAGGCCAGTGGCGGCTAAGGTGCTGAGGGGGTTTATGGACCAGATGGGAGGGGTTGACCCATGGAGGTTTGCGAGACCGAGTGCCAGGGAATTTTCATTCTTCTCCCATGTGCATAAGGCCTATTCCCGGATCGATTTTTTTGTCATGAGTAGGGCGCTGATTGAAAGAGTGGAGGATACTGAGTACTCGGCGATAGCCATTTCTGATCATGCCCCGCATTGGGTGGACCTCGAGCTGGGGGAGGAGAGAGGCCAGCGCCCGCTTTGGCGCTTGGAGGTGGAGCTGCTGGCGGACGAGGAGGTGGGCGGGCGGGTCCGAGGATGTATTGAGAGGTACCTGGAGTCCAATGACAATGGGGAGGTCCGAGTGGGGACGGTCTGGGAGGCGCTGAAGGCGGTGGTTAGGGGAGAGTTGATCTCCATTCGGGCCCACAGGGAGAGGAGAGAGCAGAGAGGCAGAGGTTGGTGGGGGAGATGGTGAGGGTGGACAGGAGGTACGCGGAGGCTTGGAGGAGGGATTGCTTAGGGAGCGGCGTAGTCTCCAGGCCGAATTCGACCTATTGACCACCAGGAAGGAGGAAGTTCAGTGGAGGAAGGCACAGGGGGCAGTGTATGAATATGGGGAAAAGGCGAGCCGGATGCTGGCGCACCAGCTTCAGAAACGAGATGCGGCTAGGGAGATCGGTGGAGTTAAGGATAGGGGAGGGAATGTGGGGCGAAGTGGGGTAGGCATCAATGGGGTCTTCAGTGACTTCTATGAGGAACTGTATCGGTCCGAACCCCCACTGGAGGAGGGGGAGATGGGGTGTTTTCTGGGCCGGCTGAGATTCCCGAGGGTGGAGGAGAGACAGGTGGAGGGACTGGGGGCGCCAGTTGGGCTGGAGGAGTTGGTCAAAGGGATAGGGAGCATGCAGCTGGGGAGGGCGCCGGGGCCGGATGGGTTCCCGGTCGAATTTTATAAGACATATGCAGACCTGCTGGGCCCTCTGTTGGTTAGGACCTCCAATGAGGCAAGGGAAGGAGGGGCTTCACTTCCGATGATGTCTCGGGCGCTGATTTCCTTGATCCTTAAGCGGGACAAGGATCCCCTGCAGTGTGGGTCATACAGGACTATCTCACTCTTAAACGTAGATGCCAAGTTGTTGGCGAAGATTTTAGCCACAAGGATAGAGGACTGTGTGCCGCAGGTTATTCACGAGGGTCAAATGGGGTTCGTGAAGGGGAGGCAGTTGAATACTAACATACGAAGGCTTTTGAATGTTATAATGATGCCGGCGATAGAAGGGAAGGCGGAGATAGTGGTGGCGATGGACGTGGAGAAGGCCTTCGATAGTGTAGAGTGGGGGTATTTGTGGGAGAAGCTGAAAAGGTTCGGGTTCGGGGAGAGGTTTGTCAGGTGGGTGAGGCTGTTATACGAGGCCCCGGTGGCGACTGTGGCCACGAATAGGAGGAGGTCGGAGTATTTTCGGCTATACCAAGGGACCCCCTGCTTTTTGCTCTGGCAATTGAACCCTGACCATGGCGTTGAGGGAGTCGAAGGACTGGAGGAGACTGGTGCGAGGTGGGGAGGAACACCGAGTGTCACTCTATGCGGATGACTTGTTGTTGTATGTGGCGGACCCGGTGGGGGGGGGGGGGGGGATGCTGGAGGTAATGAGTATCCTCAGGGAGTTCGGGGATTTCTCAGGGTACAAGCTCAACATGGGGAAGAGCGTGCTGTTCGTTGTTCACCCAGGGGACCAGGAGGGGGGGATTGGTAAGCTCCCATTAAAAAGGGCGGAGAGGAGCTTTAGGTACTTAGGGGTCCAGGTGGCCAGGAGGCCTTGCACAAGCTTAACCTCACGAGGCTGGTGGAGCAAATGGAGGAGGAGTGTAAGAGGTAGGACATGCTGCCGCTGTCTTTGGCGGGTAGGGTGCAGTCAGTCAAGATGACGGTGCTCCCAAGATTTCTGTTCCTGTTCCAGTGCCTCCCCATCCATATCCCGAAGGCCTTCTTCAGGCGGGTTAATAGGAGCATTACAGGGTTTGTCTGGGCGCAGGGGACCCCGAGGGTGTTTCTGGAGCGGGGCAGGAATAGGGGGGGCTGGCGCTGCCCAACCTCTGTGGGTATTACTGGGCTGCCAACGCAGCGATGGTGCGCAAGTGGGTGACGGAGGGGGAAGGGGCAGCATGGAAGAGGATGGAAAGTGACGTCCTGTGTGGGCACGAGCCTGGAGGTGCTGGTGACGGCGCCGCTGCCGCTCCCTCCAACGAGGTACACCACGAGACCGGTGGTGGCGGCTACCCTCAAGATTTGGGGTCAATGGAGGCGGCACAGGGGGGAGGTGGGGGCTTCGGTGAGGTCCCCGATACGGGGGAACCACCGGTTTGTCTCGGGGAGAATTGATGGCGGGTTCCTGAGATGGCACAGGGAAGGTATTAGGAAGATGGGGGACCTGTTTGTGGACGGGAAGTTCGCGAGCCTGGGTGAGTTGGAGGAGAAGTTCGGGCTCCCCCCAGGAATGCCTTTAGATATATGCAGATAATGGCGTTTGTCAGGCGGCAAGTGGCGGAGTTCCCACTGTTGCCGCCGGGCGAGGTCCAGGACAGGGTGCTCTCGAGGGTGTGGGTTGGAGAGGGGAGGAACTCGGCAACGTACCAAGTGATGCAGGAGGAGGACGAGGCCTCGGTGGAGGAGCTGAAGGGTAAATGGGAGGAGGAGCTGGGGGAGGAGATCGAGGAGGGGACGTGGGCGGACGCCCTGGGGAGGGTGAACTCCTCTTCTTGCGCGAGGCTCAGCCTCATACAATTTAAGGTGCAGCATAGGGCTCACATGACCGGGGCAAGGATGAGCCGGTTTTTTGGGAGTGAGGCCAGGTGTGTTAGGTGCTCAGGGAGCCCAGCAAACCATGCCCATATGTTCTGGGCATGCCCAGCGCTGGAGGAATTTTGGAAGAGCGTAGCAAGGACGGTGTCGAGGGTGGTAGGATCCAAGGTCAAACCGGGCTGGGGGCTCGCAATATTTGGGGTTGCAGAGGAGCCGGGAGTGCAGGAGGTGAAAGAGGCCGGTATTCTGGCTTTTGCGTGCCTGGTAGCCCGGCGGAGGATTCTTCTTCAGTGGAAGAATGCGCGGCCCCCGGGCGTGGAGGCCTGGATCAATGATATGGTGGGGTTCATTAAATTGGAGAGGGTGAAATTTTCCCTAAGGGGATCGGTGCAGGGGTTTTTCAGGAGGTGGCAACCATTCCTAGATTTCCGGGCAGAGCGGTAGAAAGAGGCCAATAGCAGCAACAACCCGGGTGGGGGGTTTCGTCTCTGAAGGGTTGTGTATATTTGTTCAGTGTTGATGACGGATGTTAATTTATTTCTTTCGTTTTGTATATATGGTGGATCAATGATATGGCGGGGTTCATTAAATTGGAGAGGGTGAAATTTGCCCTTAGGGGATCGGTGCAGGGGTTTTTGTATTTTGTTATTGAAAATTTGAATAAAAATTATTTTTTTCAAAAAATGATTAGCACTGGCCCTGGGTCACTATCCGTGTGGAGTTTGCACATTCTCCCATGGCTGCATGGGCCTCACCCCCACAACCCAAATATGTGCAGGCTATGTGGATTGGCCATGCAAAATTGCCCCTTAATTGGAAAAAAAATTGGGTACTCTAAATTTATAAAAAAAAGAGAGAACTTCGAATTGTTAGCCACCCAGGAGGAAAAAGAAATGAATGAAAAAGTAAAAAAAAGACTGAAAAAAAGCTCTCACATGTGCTCTGGACAGAACAGGCGTGGTGACCGTGAGTAGTAATACTATTGTTGCACGTTTTACTTGAGTGTAATTCGCGTTTATTGGAGTGTATTAACACGCCTCCGTTTAAAGGCCGTGTGCTTAACACTGCTAGGCTCTATGTATGTATTTTCAGCTCGGGAGTCGCCAGGTGCCGTATCTAGACACCTCACAAATATTCCAAGGTCAGGTTCAAAGTAATAAAACGATACACCGATTAGTAAGTTCCAAACGATTAGTATTTATTATTACAAATATAATAAATACACATGCACACGCTAAGGGACTAAGCTACAACTAAACTAAGCGATCAGAATACTTAACTAAACAGGAACAGGCAAGGTCAGGGAGCGAGGCCTTCGTTCCGATCCTGGTCTGCAACCTTCAGAGAGTGTGCTGGTCGCTGAGGGTCTAGTGGGGCTGGTTCGCGTAGCGAGCGTCGTATTGTCACTTACGGTTCGGCGGCTGTTGCTCAACGGCTGGAGTCAGGATACAAGTCGAAGTTCTGGGTCGAAGTCAAAGCCGGAGCACGAAAACAACAGACAGGACCATGTGTGGGGGTCTATCTTTATTGGGGCCCCAATGTCCGTGCCTCTTTTGGGGCGGGCTTTCACCTTCAGGTATCGATTGGATCCGATCCTAATCGATATCTTTTGAATTCCCCCAATGTGAGGGTCTCTCCTCGATGGAGGGGGCGGTCTCTATGGTGGATACTTCTGGTGCCGCTCTGTCTGGACATCCACTTAAAGTATCTATTCAAACCCAAATGTTGCCATTGTGTGTGCCCAGATCTGGATTGCCTCATTAATATGCAAAGCGTTTTGCTATTAACACCTTTGGTTTGAGATCTTCCACCTGGCCAGAAACTAGTTTTGCTGCTTGCAAAATGCTAATCAGTCTTTGCAGACTGCTTGCCTTGGCTAAACTGCTTTTCCCTGCAGTCTTAGCAGTTCTCCATCTTGTTAGCCCAGTGTCCATCTTAGGTGGCTACACTATAGAGCTGGGGTATTTTTAAAAAGGCTGAAGCGCAGGTTGTTGTCTTATTTAAACAGGAAAGGCAAGGTAGCTGCTGAAAACATGTTTCAAAGTATGCGTACGGGAACCTCCATTAGGAAGAAATTGGTGGGACTTTCAGCGCTGTGGAACCCTTCAATGAAAATGTGGAACAATGGAGCTCCTATACTGAGCGCCTTGACTATTTTCTGCAAGCAAACAAATTAGGAGATATTAGTGTTCCAATGTTCCTGAGTGTGATGTGAGGAGGAACGTTCAATCTCCTCAGAAGTTTAATGCAACAGGAGAAACCAGGAACTAAAACACAAACAAATTGTTTGTGAAGCCTTTAGTGATTGCAGAGTGCTTCAGATTCCACAAAAGACACCAAGAAGGGGGAATCTATTGTGAAATTCGTGGCTGTATTAAAAAGATTTATAGCACACTGTGAGTTCAGTGTTATGCTGAATGATATAATTCGGGACATATTGGTCTGTGGTCTGCGATGTGAGGCAATACAGAAATGGTTACTAACCGAGAGTAACCTTACTCTGAAAAAGGTTACGGAAATTGTTGTTTTGATGGAGCTGGCTGCGAAAGAAGCTCAGCAACCGAGTTTGAATACTCGGACACACAAAATGTCAGCTGAATCTACATCCAAGGATTTTGAAACTTGTACATGTCACGGGCATCCACCTGGGGAATGCTGATGCAAGGACATAATATGCAGAAGCTATGGGAAAAGGGATTGTATGGAACATGCCTGCTGGAAGAGCAAGCAATGAGCAAAAATAATAGAGCAAGAACAAACCAAAACAGCATATAAGCAGAACAAAAGAAGTGTTCATGCTGTGCAAAGGGTCAAGAGAAACAAGATGACTTGCAGTCTGTGGACAAATTCATAGAATCCCTACAGTGTAGGAGGACATTCAGCCCATTGAGTCTGCACCAGCCCTTGGAAAGCACACCCTACTTAAGCCCACGCCTCCACCCTATCCCCGTAACCCCACCTAACCTTTTGGATACTAAAGGCAAACCTTCACATCTTTGGAGTGTGGGAGGAAACTGGAGCACCCGGAGAAAACCCACGTAGACATGGGGAGAACGTGCAAACTCCATGCAGTCACCCGTGGCCGGAATCAAACCCAGATCCCTGGAGCTGTGATTGTCACTGAATGTGCTAGCCATTGCCGGTGCTACGAACAGATAAAGGGTCACTGGATGGACAGCCAATAAGGATGTAAATCGGCACTGCGGCAGCAGTCTTGCTAGTGCAAGAGACTGTCTAAAGGAAAAACGCAGACACATTCCCTTGAAACCTTCAATAGTGTTGAAGACACACAGTGGTGAAGTGGTTTCACTGAAGGGTCGCATTGACGCAGCTGTGCAACTTAACAAGCAAACAGTAGATTTGGCTTTACACGTAGAAAAGAGCAATTATCCAGCATCGATGGGACGAACATGATTAGAAGAGATTCGATTGATGTGGGCCGAAGTCAACCTGGTGACTAATGAAATATCTGGATTTACAAAAACTCTGAAGAAGCACACTGTTGTTTTTGACAGAGAACTGGGGAGTATTAAAGACATCACAGTCAAATTGAAAATTAAAGAATGAAGCCAAGCAAAATGCTTGAAGGCAAGGTCAGCATCCTGTGCTATCAGGCCAAAAGTGGAAGCTGACTTGGAAGGACTGGTGAAGATGGGAGTCTTGGAACCTGTCAGTTTTAGTGAATGGTCTACACCCAGTGGGCTACCAGTCATCAAAATGAATGGATCTGCATGGATCTGAAGCAAGACCTCACTACTGTACCCAAATCCTCTTGCAATGAAGGCTAGCCTTTCTCTAGCCTGCATGCTGCCTTCAGTGACTTACGGACAAGGACACTCAGGTACCTTGGTACATGTACAATTTCTTACCATTTAGGAGATACTCTGCACATCTGTTCCTTCTACCAAAGTGGATTACATCATTTTACACATTATATTCCATCTGCCATTTTCTTGCCCACTTACCAAACCTCCCTCAATACTTTATAGCTGTTTTCACTATAGAAGATATAAGAAACATTCCAGTAATAGGTGTAAATCATGACATGAAAGGGAGAGGGAACTTGGTAAAATTACAATTAGCAGTACTGGGCAAACTGATGGAGCTGGACTTTATCCCAAGATCTAGCCATGATAATAGGATGATTGTGGTAGTTGACTCCAGTATTAAATACACGTTTTACTTCATGGGGTCACCTGACCTGGTTGTCGAAGGTCAGATAGCACATGTAAATCTAAGTTGAGACCAAGCTGCACAGGCCTGCAATTGTGCTCATGTTCTGTTCTTAATAAAATTAGTTTACAGTAATGATATGGGTTATCCTGCAACATAAAAAGACATGGGGCGGGATTCTCCGTAGCCCAACGCTGAAATTGGGGCAGGAGCTGGTTTGCTGCCGCTTCATGATGCTCTGCTTTCCAAATCAGTGTAATTGGAATGCGTGCCGTCGCATCGCCGTTGGCGCGTCATCAGCCGGCCCACCCACGATGCTCCGTTTCCGATGGGACGAGTTCCCGATGGCGTGGGCTACGTGTGGTCCCAGCAGTTGGGAACCAGGCGTACCTGCTGCGGGCAATGTCCAGCACCGCCCTCGGCCGAGATCTGTGCTGCTGGCCGGGGGTCCTCTGCTCCGGCTGGGGGGAGTGGTGGGGGTGACCAGGAGGTGAGATGTAGGGTCGGGGTGGGTGGGTACGTAGTCCAGCACGGCCGGCGCCATGTTTTCCAGCGCGGGTCCAGGCAGGCGCAGCTGCAGCTTGTCAGCCCTGCACATGTGTGGTCTGGGAACCAGCCATTTTCCGCGTGTGTTCTACGTGGCACCAGTGCTGATCCCCCACCGGTACTGGAATCGTTGAGGGTTTTGTGCCGATTTTCCGGTCGTGGAACACCACGGATTCTCCCTTGGCGCCGGCGCTTAGCCTGAGAAACGGAGAATCCAGTCCATGGTGTCAGATTTGAACTAAACGCAACAATGGCAGGCGTAATCTAACGGCCATGCCCGATTCAGGACGTGACATGGCTAGTAAAACTTGGCTCGTTACGCCTCGTTTGATCTAACAGGATCTCACGTGGTCTCATAATCTGGATCCCGCCCACAATGGGTGGGACTCTGATTTACATATTCAAGTAAGTAGTTAACCCCACTTGAATATGTCTACACTGGATCTACTCAGCGCCTGCGATCAAATCCCACCCGCCTTGGAGACCTTGAGCCGGCGCCGTTTCGCACTGGTCTCCACAAACATGGACCAGGTGGAATGGCACGGCAGGGAGGGGAGTGTCTCCCAGGCGATTGGACGGGTTCCCGGGTGGTCTGTTAAATCATGCCCTGAGAATCTGAAAACACCAACAGATCTCAGTTTGGACGGCAATCTCGCAGAAAACTGGAGGGGATTCTGGCAGTGCTTCGGCCTGTACCTCACAAAAACAGACACTGATCAGAAATACCCGCAGGTGCAGTTTTCCACCTTTCCTCGTGTAGTAGGGGAAGAAGTAGGATACTCAGCGAGACCTTGATGCCCTTGTGCATCAGCCACTGAAAGTAAGCGCGCAGGCAGTAAAGAAGGCAAATGATGTGTTGGCCTTCATAGTGAGAGGTTTTGACTGTAGGAATTGAGATGTACTGCAATTGTATAGGGCATTGGTGAGGACACATCTGGAGTATTGTGTGCAGTTTTGGTGTCCTTACCTGAGGAAGGATGTTCTTGCTATGGAGAGAGTGCAGCAAAGGTTTACCAGGCTGATTCCTGGGATGGCAGGACTGTCATATGAGTAGAGACTAAATCGGTTAGGATTATATTCATTGGAGTTTAAAAGAGTGAAAGGAGGATCTTATAAAAACTTACAAAATTCTAACAGGATCAGACGGTAGATTCAGAATGTTCCCAAAAGTGGGATGAGTCCAGAGGTAGGGGTCATAGTTTGAGGATAAGGGGGTACACATTTTAGGACTGAGGTGTGGACAAATTTCTTCACCCAGAGAGTGGTGATTCTGTGGAATTCACTACCACAGAACGTAGTTGAGGCCAAAACGTTGTGTAATTTCAAGAAGGCATTAGATATAGCTGTTGGGGCTAAAGGGATCAAGGGATATGGGGGGAGGGGGGAAGGCGGAATCAGGTTATTGAATTTGACGATCAGCCATGATCACAATGAATGGTGGAGCAGGCTTGAAGGGCCGAATAGCCTCCTAAGCCCCAGAGGTTTATAGCACATTCAAATTTGGGAGGGATTAGAAATGAAATGGCTTGAGAGAAATAAAGGGAAAATTTGAAGCTTACTGCAGCCAACATCACATCTGAAAGAATCACATTTTTTATGCGTACCCAAGGCAGTGATAATATTCGTCAGTACGTAACTGAGCTGGGAAAGCAAGCTAAATCATGTGAATTTGTAAAGCTTGAAGAATCACTCATCCGAGATAGAAGAATTTGCAATATCACAAATGATTCTCTGGGAGAACGGCTTTTGAGAGAAGTGGATCTCATGCAGGAGAAAGCAATAAAAATCTGCAGAGCGGCAGAGACAACAAAATGCCAGATTAAACAAATAATGAAAGAGATAACAGCTCATACAGTCAAGCAGCTAGATACAGTTGAATAGAAATAGCACCGGGGAACAACAAATCAACAGTAAAAATAAAACTGCTATTAAAACATTTAAATGCAGTCAATGTGAAACACAGCCCTTCCATGTAGTTGTCCAGCCTATGCAAAGCAGGATGAGACGATGATAAATTAAATCACTTCCCTAAGATGTGTAAATTGAAAGAAGTACACATAATTGCAGATGAAGACACAGAATCTGAACCTTTCATTGATGCAGTAACATCAAATTCCAAAGACGAATGTAAGTTTTGTTTAAAAGCTGCAAGTATGATGGTGAATTTCAAAATTGCAAGAGCTAGAGAAAGGAACTTAAAGCTGAAGAAGGAAAAGCACAAAATAGGTCTGCATGAAATTAAGTACATGTGCTAACGTGGACCAGATTAAAACTGAAATAGTCATGAACGCACCACCCCCAGAATATGAGAAAAACTTGGGAGAGGTTTTTGGGAATGGTGACCTATCTTGGGAAATTCATCCCTTACATGTCGGACCTGAAAACACCTCTCTGAGAACTACAAAGGACGTGTAAAGGCACTGGGAATAAAGCGACCAAGGTGCTTTGAGCAGTCTAAAGAGAAGTTATTGTGAAAATCCCCTAGTCGCAACACTCCAGCGCCTGTTCGGGTACACTGAGTGAGAATTCAGAATATCCAATTCACCTAACAAGCATGTCTTTCGGGACTTGTGGGAGGAAACCGAAGCACCCGGAAGAAACCTGGGTCTGTGAAGCAACAGTGCTAACCATTGTACTATTGTGTCGCCCAAGACAATGCAGAATCGCCGAGCAGAAACTGGTAACCAAGTTCCGCAAGCCTGAGGACGGCCTCAACCGGGATCTCGGGTTCATGTGACATTACGTGTAACCCCCACCATACTCCCCTGGTTTGCAGAATCCTACTAACTGACCTGGCTTGAGTCAATTCATACCTCGATTACCTGTGATTATCCCTCACTCCAGTCACGCATTGGGACATCCTTTCCTGCAGTTTAAGAGGTAGACAATGCTGGCCACGTTGCATGAGTATGTACTTGGTGAATGGTGTTCTCACGGATGATGGTAGTATCCATGCCATTGATCCGGCATGTCTTGCAGAGCTTGAGTGGTGCCTTGGTTGCTGTTCTCCTGACGGCTAGGTAGTTTGCTGCAAACAATGGTCTGGATCTGTTTGAGGTTAGGCAGCTGTTTGAAGGCAAGGAGTGGAGGTGTGGGGATGGCCTTGGTGCAATGTTCATCATCATCGATGGGATGTTGAAAACTCCAAAGAAGATGTCATATTTCTCTGCTCCGGGGAAGTACTGGACGTCAAAGGGTACTCAGTCACTCATGTCCATGTTGGTCTTCTGAAGAGGTCGGTGCGGTTTTTCACTGTGGCCTGCCGGAACTGTTGACCGAGTGTCATATCCCTTTCTTACGAGGGCACCTTTCAGTGTCTGTCGCGTTCCTCCTCGTCCGAGCAGATCCTGAGTATATGGAGAGTTTGTCCATATGGATAGCTTCTTATGTGTTTCGGATTGTGTCTGGAGATTGGCAGTTGTCAGTGTTGAGTACTGAGTCTGTTGCAGCAATGCCGTCACCATGGGAGATGCTGCTGTAGAGTGCCGAGACATCCATTATGATGAAGAGTGTTCCTGGTTTAACTGGTCCATGAGTTTTTGTAAGATGCCCGTAGTGTCATTATCCCTGTGATTATCCCTCTCTCCAGTTGCTCCGTTTGGACCTGTGGGCTTAATTACCGCAAAGACTTGCATTCAAAGTATCGTATTGCATCTTTGACTTTGTCTATATAAATGTTTCTGGAATGCACCTTTCCATTCACCTGAGGAAGGAGCACTGCTGAAAGCTTTAACACTTTAACGCGGTGTTATAAGACTTCTTACTGTGCTCACCCCAGTCCAACGCTTCCAAATCTCCACATCATGTTCAATTCAGACAGAGGTCAGGCTCCTCAATCAAAGTACTGTTTCTGCTTTTGTTTCAGTTTGAGGAGGTCCTGCACTTTGTAGCTCATTTACTGTGGAAATAGCAGTTGACCTGAAGTTGGAAGCTTAGTTTTTAGTCTTAGGTGCTGTGCTGGAGATGATCCAATAGCCGCTAATGGTGTATTTCTGAAATCCAGCAGGGTCTGGTAAGGGTTTCTTCCATCCGCCTTTACCCTCTTTGCACCATCCAGGACAACAGGCTATATTTAAGGTCTGCACGGGACGTGCTGCCATTCTGTTGGATTGTGGATAGTTGGAATTTGGCAAAACACCCAATCCTGTGCAAATTAATGAAACTCAGTGCCTGAGAATTGTAGACCATTGTGAGATGAGTATTTGAGGTATGTCATGGCAAGCAAAAATTTATTTCAAATGATTTATTAAAGTGATGTTCTTACTATCCTTTATCAACGGCACAGATTCAAAAAACTTTGAGTAATAATCCACTGCTAGTTGCTGTTGTTAAAACTCACTGTTGTTAAATGTGAACAAGTCCACGCCAATTTTCTGTCAGGGCCTTTCTGGAACAATGTGTGGTTGAACTGATTCTTTTTGTAGTGATTTGCTGTACTTTTAGAAGTCTCACAACACCAGGTTAAAGTCCAACAGGTTTATTTGAAATCACAAGTTTTTGGAGCGCTGCTCCATCAGGTGAAATGGAGGCAGGTTCACAAACACAGCATATATAGGAGAGGCACAATTGCAAGACAATTACAGATTAGAATGTGAGGAATGGTTGGAATGTGAGTCTTTACAGGTAAACCAGTCTTTACAGGTACAAACAGTATGAGTGGAGTGAGGGATGATCACAGGTAATCGATGTGTGAATTGACTCAAGCCAGGACAGAAAGCAGGATTCTGCAAACCCGGGCAGTATGGTGGGGGTTACATGTAATGTGACATGAACCCGAGATTCCGGTGAGGCCATCCTCATGCTGGTTACCAGTTTCTGATTGGCGATTCTATGTTGTCATGTGTCTTGAAGGACGCAGCGGACCAGCTGTGAGACACCGCTAAGCAAATGAGACAACGGAACTACGCCACCTACATGCATACCAAGAACAGGAAACTTGAGAAACTCGGCATCACCACCAGCAACAACCAAGCCTCCCCCAGTACCACAGTTGAAACCTGTACCACTACAGGGAAGTCCATTTTTAACTTGTTGGACTACACCATTCTAACAGATGAAATCGAAGTTCTCAGCCGAAGGTTCGATTTCTGCCCCACCACCACAATGGACCCCATCATTCTCGCGGCAGACACAGGAATTCATCAGGTGAATGAGGCTCCGGGAGTTCTTCCACAAACCCAAGATGTCAACAGTGAACCTGATGAGATGACCAACAAACCGGAAGCAACAGAGGGGTTCGCTGTGCAGCAATCCATGAGGAAAGGGTCGAATTGGACCCCTCCGGAAGGCCGCTGCCCTAGGCTCAACATGTATGATCAAGCTGTCGGGAGATGCTTCAATGCCAGACTTATCAGCCGCGCTCACAAGATAGGCCTGAACGTCATCCAACACAACGCAACGCCATCTGCGCACTCAAGACCGACCGGAACATTGTCATCAAACCAGCAAAGGAGGAGCCACCATCATACTGAACAGAACGGACTGCTGCAAAGAAGTGTCCCGACAACTGATTATCTAGGAACACTATAGTTACCCGCCGATCCAACCAAAGAACGCACCCGCCAACTCAACAGACTGATCAAAATCTTTGGTCCAGACCTTCAGAGCATCATATGTGCTCAAATCCCACTTACTCCCTGCTTTGGAGATCTCTACTGCCTCACAAAGATACACAAAGCCAATCCACCCGGCCGTCCCATCGTATCGGGCAATGGGACCCTGTGTGAGAACCTCTTTGGCTATGTTGAGGGCATCCTGAAACTCATCGTTCAAGGAACCCCCAGCTTCTGTCGTGACACTACGGACGTCTTACAGAAACTCAGGGACCAGTTAAACCAGGAACACTGCATCACAATGGACGTCTCGGCACTCTATAGCAGCATCCCCCATGTTGACGGCATTGCTGCAACAGCCTCAGTACTCAACACTACCAATCTCCAGGCGCAATCCTACAACTCATCCGCTTCATCCTGGACCACAACATCTTCAACTTCGACAACCCAGTTCTCCATCTAGACACACGGAACAGCCTTGGGGACTAAGGTTTCACCTCAATATGCCAACAACTTAATGCAAAGGTTCAAGCAAGACCTCTTTGCCGCACAGGACCTTCAACCGACGCTGCACACTAGATACATTGACATTTTCTTCCTTTGGACTCACGGCAAAAAATCACTGAAATGACTACACGATGACATCAACAAGTTCCATCCCACCATGGCATGGACTACTCTCCAGAATTGTTTGCATCTCCATCAAGGATGTAACCTTAGCACTTCAATCTACTGCAAGCCCATAGATAACTTCATGATGCTCCACTTCCAACAGACACTGAAAGAACAGAACATGGGAGAGACAGTGAGGATTCAGCAGGAGGGAATCTGGAATCCTGCTGTTGTCATGGGAGAACCAGGATCTTACACAGTGCAGACTCCAAAAGGACAGGTACAGGAGAAACTTGAAATTCCTACAGAAATTGAATGAAGCACCGCCCTGCTCGGAACCAGAAAATGTAGCTGAAGATCAAGAACCAGAATCCACTAATGAACCAATAACCATCCAAAGCCTGAGAACCCTGAAAAATATCGAAGTAGTGAAAGTGGCACAGAGCCGGAGAAGGCTTTCTCCAACTTTTCTGAATTCAGAACATCCGGTGTGAAAAACCAAAGAGATCCAGGCACTTCTTTTAAATTAGTTTACTGTATTCACTGCTCACAATGTAGTCTCCTTGGGGAGACCAATTACAGATTGGGTGACCACTTTGTGGAACATTTGTTTTCAGTCCACATTGATGACTGGGATCTTCGAGTTGCTTCCCATTTCAATTCACCACATTGCTGACATACTAACAGTTCTGTCCTTGGCCTGCTGCAATGTTCCATTGAAGACCATTTCAACTTCAGGCAAATCATCTTCCAATTAGGTACTTTACAACCTTCTGGACGCAACATTGAGCTGAACAACCTCAGACCATCAACTCTGTCCTCCATTTTGTATCTTTACCTTGGTCTCAGTCTGTACTGTTTTCGCAATTTTGCTTTCGGACTGCAGTGACGTTTATTCTGCTGGTAACACTCTGTGTGAATGCTTTGTTGCGTTACTACTACTACCACCATTATCACTCTCGTCTTTAAAAAAAATAAATTTAGAGTAACCAATTCTTTTCTTTTCCAATTAAGGAGGAATTTGGCCTGGTCAATCCACCTACCCTGCACATCTTTGGGTTGTGGGGTGAGACCCACGCAAACACGGAAAGAATTTGCAAACTCCACACGAACAGTGACCTGGGGCTGGGATCGAACCCGGGTCCTTGGCGCAGTGAGGCAGCAGTGCCAACCACTGCGCCAGTGTGCCGCACCTCTCGTTGTCTTTTGTTCCAAGATACCATCGCCATTTAACCTCCGCACTCTCTGACCTAACCACCAATTTGCTCCACCTGCCCTCCCTACTTTTTCAACAGCATAAAACTCATCCGATTTCTATCTCTCTACAGTTCCAAAGAAGATCCATATAAGACTCGAAAAGTTAATTCTGTCTGTTTGTCTCTCAGCAGACGCAGATAGTCCTGCTGAATTTTTCCAGCACTTGTAGTTTTTATTTCAGATCTCCAGCATTCGCAGTGTTTGCTTTTTTTTTCATTTTAAATGGCCTTACGCACAGCTGTTACCCCGAACACGCAACACTTTCCAGGGGTGAGACAGTTTGTTTAGCTCAAGGCATGATGACCAGGCATCATCCTGGTAAACCTCCGCTGCACCCTCTCCAAAGCTTCCACATCCTTCTGTTAGTGTGGCGATCAGAATTGTGCACAATATTCCAATGACGGTCTTACCAAGGTTCAATACAACTTCAGCATGATTTGCCATTTTCTATACTTGATGCCCCGTCCAATGAAGGTAAGCATTCCGTATGCTTTCTTGACTACCTTGTCCACTTGTGTTGCCACTTTCAAAGATCTGTGAACCTGCACGCCCAGAACTCTCTGACTTTGTACATTCCAAAGAGTTTTGCCATTTACTGTATATTTACCCTCCATGTTAGACCTACCATAATGCATTACCTCACATTTGTCCAGTTTAAACTCCATTTGCCATTTCTCTGCCGAAGGGCTGGTTTCTCCGATTCTCAGGTCATGTCCTGACGCCAGCGTGGGAACGGTGTCCTTTTACGACTGAAAATTTGGCGCGAACGGCCACCAATCCTCCGTTTGGTTGGGGACTAGCAGAAAGGCAGCGTAGAGCACCCAGCTCTTGCTGCAGATACGGCCCGGAGAATTGCCGGGTCCGTGGCCACACATGCACACGTCAGTTGTGTTCTTGAAAATACAGAAAAATGTGTCATTTGAAACATGGAAGTCTGGCAATATCTGGTTTGAGAGGATACAGGGAAAGATCCCACAAAAGTTTCATAGCAGCTTCGAAGAGCAGGGTTATAAAATGCAGATTCTTGCTCACAAACTTTAGCAAACACACAGGTTTCATGTGGTAAGCTAAAACAATGGCTCACACCTTCATGGAATGTAACTATCTCAGGAAGCATCTGAAAAAGCATGGATGAGAGTTTCAATTGCATTAAGTGACGAATGTTTAAAACAGGCAAGTCTTTCAAGTCATAACCAAGTTAAATTTTAGCATACAGCTAAAAGCAAAGTTTCACACCTTAATTGAAATAAACTCTCTTAGTAAACAGCTGGAAAGGATGGAAGATGCTCAGTCGAATTTGCTGTCAATTCTAAAGTGTAAAATTCTATGAACATCAAGACAATTAAAATAAAATTGGAGACGACCTGTCTACGAGAAACATAATTTAAGTCAAAATCAAAGGCAAAGTTATGAGCTGGGGACAATTGGAAAATTAAGCAATTCGAAATCACAGAAATAAAAGTAACACCTATTGAAACCAAAGCATTTTGTAATCAGATCTGAGAGGTGACTTTATGCCCAAATTGAATAATTAGTTGTATTAGAATGTTTACATCAAAGATACTTTTAACAATCAAAGGGAAATAAGTTAATTTACAATAAGGCTCTAAAAACTTAATAATTATTAGAAAGAGAATATAAACCCAGGGAGCAGAAGCAGAAGAGCAACAGCAACAGCAACAGGAGAGAAGGGGAGGAGAACTCAGAGAGAGAGAGAGAGAGAGAGAGTGAGAGAGCTCGGTCATGGGAAAGACAAGGCAAGCAGCCGAGTTTAAAGAGTTATACATCTAAGGAAGACTAGAATTTAAACAAGAGCCAGAAGAGCCAGCTCTCATAGCTCAGTACATGGATCAACAAGACACAGCAACAGAGCTAACCAGCGAATACATCCCAAGAAGACCAGAATTTAAAGAAGATTGAGTGTCGTGGGCCTGAAGGTCTCTACAACTAACCAGCAGCAGCCAGAAGCAAGATCTTTTTTCCTTTCTGTAAAGAAAGTGTTAGCAGCTTTTAAAAGAAAGAATATAATAATAAAAATAACTTAACCTGAAAAAGTGGTTATTAGCCTACTTTACTTCCTTAACAACGCAGGACCCAGGACATCGATGCTATTAAGGGGTAAGTAGGTAAAATTATTCGGTGAAGGTATGGGTTATACCGGGGGATATCTTGAAAAGATAGTTTGACCTGAATAGCACCCACAGAAGCCTGCATCGGAGTCAGGGAGTGAGAATCCCTGTTCACCATTTAGAATATCGACCTTTTTTTGGTATAGGGGGAATTCTAAGAATAGTGGTGAGTTTTAACTTCATGGCGCCCAGCGTGGAGGCCTAGACTATTAGAAGTTTCTAGGTAAAGTGAGCCTAGAATATTAGAAGTTTCTAGGTAATGCGGGGCTAGAATATTAGAAGTTTCTAGTTCCCAAGAAACGGTTGGAATATTAGAAGTTTCTAACAGGCACAAAGGCTAGAATATTAGAAGTTTCTAGTCTATGTGTGAGTCAAACTTTACCTGCCGAGTTTAGTTTGGAAAGTCATGTGTGATTGGCTTTTGTAAGGATATGCTGTGGATCGAGGGGACTGAAGCTCAGGTTGGGTGTGAAAATCAGTAGACTAGAAGATACTGACCCTGAGAAAAAGTCTGCAAGACATCTTGGTGTCAGCACTAAAAATCTTGCATCCATTACTGGTAAAAGGAGGCCAAGAAATAAATCATCCTTAGAGTAAGGCAGATTGTGCGGAAAGTTTTCTGCAAAATGGGGACGCCTAGAATTCAGAGACCAATAACCAATCGACCCTTAACTAAAACAGGAAGATAGTGCCTTAGTCAGCCTTGGATAGGGCCCAGAAAGGGTACTTATCCTTAATTTCAGATTGCAACTGAAAGGGACAACCAGGAACAGAACTAGAATTCCGAAAAATGGCATTGAGAATAATCCTCTTGCTCTGAAACATGGTGTTGAGAGTTTAAACAATGAAACAAGAGTGGAAAAGCTTAACGGAGGCAAAAAAAACTCCTGCAGAAGTGAAACTTATCAGCATGGAGGGGTCTCAATTTTTGTTAAGAGTAACTAAAACCCTACTGAATAGAGGTCCAAGATCTCAATGGATAAATGTGAGTGTGTTTTATAAGGATTTGTGAAATCCTGCAGAGTAAAGATCCAAGATCTGGGTGCATGAATGAGTGTGTGTATGTCTAATAAGGAATTGTGAATTTCTTTTAATGTTTGTATTTTTAAAAAATGTTGTATTTTGTAAAGCCGATTTTCACATCAATTGGAAGTTATAAATGGCAGGTAGAAATGTGATCAGTATTATGGGATAGTGAATCAGGATGTTTAGAACTAAATTGGTCTCAGAATAAACAGATAATGAGTTTTTTTTGCTGGGCAGCAGTCAGCTGCTGCAGACTTTGAAATTGCTGCGTTGAAATTGACACTGCATGGCTCCGCAGGGTCCTAGTGCCCGCCGATCACAAACAGTCACTAGCAGAAATAATGATGTTTAGAATGTTAAATACATTGAAGAAGGAGCTTTAGAGAATAAAGATATTGGACCAGAAGTTATTTAGGATAATGAATTGCAGTATCAGGAAATTAGTATCTGATTGCAGGAAAAGATTAAATACAAATTGATGCAGAAAAAATTAAGATATTAAAACCAATTGATAATACAGAGGAAGTTTGGGTGAAGCTACCAACTAAAACTGCAGGAAAATAATCAGTGAAGCTGTAAAATGTAAAGATAAGATCATTCAGAATCTGGGTACACATACAGTTGAATTAGAGAAGCATGGTGTCTGGAGCAAAATACATTGTATCACAATTAAAACACATGATCCAATTGGTGGGAAAACAGTGAATTAAAGCCTGTTAGCAGCATTGATTGGATAGATGATAAAGTTAAAATGTCATGTTCGGACCTTACTTTCATAAAAATCCGGTCGTAATCAAAATAAAGTAATTAAAGTAAATGCAGTAACAATATCAGGAATGTATCGGGTAAGGTTTTGACCAGATTGGATCACAGGGTGAGCAAAAGAGGAGGAGTTTGAGATTCTTCGAATCTCACTCAGGGGTGCAATGACAGAAGGAGGAGGCTTAAACGGCTTTAATTGTATGATGTACATCAAGGATATGGAAAATAAACCAGTTCAAAAAGAAATGGTGGCAAAAGAAATCCGGAAGTCTTGGAGAGGGCACTTCTGGGATAATCCAAATGAAAATAGAAAGTACAAATTAAAGAATAGGGCCCTGTCCACCCTTGATCTGTTCATTTGATTTTTCAGATGGAAAAAATAAATAACAAACCAGTTCATAAGAAGGAAGAGAACTACACTCCAGAGAAGAATCTTTTAGACAGGATTGGGGGGAAAGTAATGATACAATTGGCTACATATTTGAGGGAATTAAATGAAGAACATGGAGGAAAACGTTACGGGTTAGAAACAAATCAAAATATCAAATTATTACTGGACAGTGAAACCTCCGGTCAGACATCTCTAACTGGACATTAGCTGATGGATGATCTGTGGTCTCCATGGGGTATGTACTACGCGGTGGAGTTATTAAGGGTCTCGGCAGACAGCAGCGACTGACGAGGAACCCCAACATGATAAATGACAATAGTTTAAGAGTTTTTGTAGATTGATACCACGGCGGGAAAATTGTTACCAATGCAGCAAAACAATATTGCATTGAAGAGCTGTAATCGTTATTAAAAAAAAAAATTCATGTAAATTGGTAGGGACTGATGTATATATGTATGTGTGTCGTTAAAGAACTTTATCCGCATTTCTAAACTGTGTGAATGTTTTAATGGAGGGGTAGTTTAGTGTGTTTTCTTGATTTAATTACATAGAACATTACAAATAATATTGATGTTGTTTATATGCCATATTTAGTATGTAATAATTATTGTTCCCAAAGCCAAGAAGGGATGTTTCAATATTGTACTTTATTTCTAGTATTAAAATTGTGATAACAGTTGAAAATATGTAAAGTTGTAACACACAGTCTATTTGTGTGGTTAGGTAATGAGTAATGTGTTAAGATAAGACTTAATTTTTGTTACTATGTATTTAACAATAGGGAGAATTTATTTGGAAAAGTGACAGTTCAATGTGATTTTACAAATGCTGTAATGGAAAATATACACTTTCATGTTGTAAGGGAAATGATGACAGATGAAAGGGATTTGAAGGAAATTTGTCAGAAAGATATTCTCTCATGTAAACCAGGGGTTGGCAGACATACATGATTCACGACAATGTTAGACATTAATGGGGAAGTTAGGAATACAAGCAGGATCAATTGAACCTTTTAAATTAATGAAACAAGGGAATCAGTGGGTGGTACATGATATCATAATTTACCATTCCAATCAGCAATGGAAAAGCAATTTGGATGACGGAAAAATGGGACGTAACAGCCAGTGATGGACAAAAGACCTTTGTGGTTACTGATGGACTGAGTTGTGTGCTGTTTCTAAGGGACATGAGGAAGCTTCTACGGTGCTGCTATCCCAAGGAAGTAAAATGCTTTGGAGGTAGTGGAACACACGGAAAGCGATTATGTTACCTTCCTGAGCAACAACGGCGATGGTTCACGGTAATTGGACTTGAGAAAAATAAAGACTCTTATCGACACTGGTCTGAGATATGGATGCATTTACGAGTTGATTTTGGTGTACAATTTGAAATTCCAACACATGCATACAAATGACAAAGATCGGGGATATATGTTAGTACAATTGGATGGGGGGACAATTAACCAAATTATATAGTTATGTTTCAAATGTCAAGACGGGGTGTTCTTGAAAATACATAAAAATGTGTCATTTGAAACATGGAAGTCTGGCAATATCTGGTTTGAGAGGAGACAGGGAAAGATCCCACAAAAGTTTCATAGCAGCTTCGAAGAGCAGGGTTATAAAATGCAGATTCTTGCTCACAAACTTTAGCAAACACACAGGTTTCATGTGGTAAGCTAAAACAATGGCTCACACCTTCATGGAATGTAACTATCTCAGGAAGCATCTGAAAAAGCATGGATGAGAGTTTCAATTGCATTAAGTGACGAATGTTTAAAACAGGCAAGTCTTTCAAGTCATAACCAAGTTAAATTTTAGCATACAGCTAAAAGCAAAGTTTCACACCTTAATTGAAATAAACTCTCTTAGTAAACAGCTGGAAAGGATGGAAGATGCTCAGTCGAATTTGGTGTCAATTCTAAAGTGTAAAATTCTATGAACATCAAGACAATTAAAATAAAATTGGAGACGACCTGTCTACGAGAAACATAATTTAAGTCAAAATCAAAGGCAAAGTTATGAGCTGGGGACAATTGGAAAATTAAACGATTCAAAATCACAGAAATAAAAGTTAACTATTGAAACCAAAGCATTTTTAATCAGATCTGAGAGGAGACGATATGCCCAAAATAAATAATTAGTTGTAGTAAGATGTTTACATCAAAGATACTTTTAAACTATCAAAGTGAAACAAGCCCATTTACAATAAAGTCGTTAAAACTTAATAACTCTCAGAAAGAGAATATAAACCCAGGGAGCAGCAGCAGAGGACAGAGTACAGGACAGAGGAAACCAGCAACAGGAGAGAAGGGGAGGAGAACTCAAGAGAGAGAGAGAGAGAGAGAGCTCGGTCATGGGAAAGACAAGGCAAGCAGCCGAGTTTAAACAGTTATACATCTAAGGAAGACTAGAATTTAAACAGGAGTCAGAGTCAGCTTAGAGATAGCTAGCAGAGCCAGCTCTCACAGCTCGGTGCATGGGAAAGACAGGACACAGCAACCGAGTTCACCAGCGAATACAACTCAAGAAGACCAGAATTTAAAGAAGATTGAGTGTTGTGGGCCTGAAGGTCTCTACAACTAACCAGCAGCAGCCAGAAGCAAGATCTTTTTTCCTTTCTGTAAAGAAAGTGTTAGCAGCTTTTAAAAGAAAGAATATAATAATAAAAATAACTTAACCTGAAAAAGTGGTTATTAGCCTACTTTACTTCCTTAACAACGCAGGACCCAGGACATCGATGCTATTAAGGGGTAAGTAGGTAAAATTATTCGGTGAAGGTATGGGTTATACCGGGGGATATCTTGAAAAGATAGTTTGACCTGAATAGCACCCACAGAAGCCTGCATCGGAGTCAGGGAGTGAGAATCCCTGTTCACCATTTAGAATATCGACCTTTTTTTGGTATAGGGGGAATTCTAAGAATAGTGGTGAGTTTTAACTTCATGGCGCCCAGCGTGGAGGCCTAGACTATTAGAAGTTTCTAGGTAAAGTGAGCCTAGAATATTAGAAGTTTCTAGGTAAAGCGAGGCTAGAATATTAGAAGTTCCTAGTTAAGCAGAGTAGGGGCTAGAATATTAGAAGTTTCTAGTTCCCAAGAAACGGTTGGAATATTAGAAGTTTCTAACCGGCACAAAGGCTAGAATATTAGAAGTATCTAGTCTATGTGTGAGTCAGACTTTACCTGCCGAGTTTAGTCTGGAAAGTCATGTGTGATTGGCCTTTGTAAGGATATTCTGTGGATCGAGGGGACTGAAGCTCAGGTTGGGTGTGAAAATCAGTAGACTAGAAGATACTGACCCTGAGAAAAAGTCTGCAAGACATTTTGGTGATAGCACTAAAATCTTGCATCCGTTACTGGTAAAAGAGGCCAAAGAATAAATCATCCTCAGAGTAAGGCAGATTGTGCGGACATTTTCTGGAAAATAGGGATGCTTAGAATCTTCAGAAACCAATAACCAATCGACCCTTAACTAAAACAGGAAGATAGTGCCTTAGTCAGCCTTGGATAGGGCCCAGAAAGGGTACTTATCCTTAATTTCAGATTGCAACTGAAAGGGACAACCAGGAACAGAACTAGAATTCCGAAAAATGGCAATGAGAATAATCCTCTTGCTCTGAAACATGGTCAAGAGAGTTGAAACAATGAAACAAGAGTAGAAAAGCTTAACAGAGGCAAAAAAAACTCCTGCAGAAGTGAAACTTATCAGCATGGAGGGGTCTCAATTTTTGTTAAGAGTAACTAAACCCTACTGACTGGAGGTCCAAGATCTCAGTGGATAAATGTGAGTGTGTGTTTAATAAGGATTTGTGAAGTCCTGCAGAGTAAAGATCCAAGATCTGAGTGTATGAATGAGTGTGTGTATGTCTAATAAGGAATTGTGAATTTCTTTAATGTTTGTAATTTTAAAAAAAATGTTGTGTTTTACAAACCGATTTTCACATAAATTGGAAGTTATAAATGGCAGGCAGAAATGTGATCAGAATTATGGGATAGTGAATCAGGATGTTTAGAACGAAATTGGTCTCAGAATAAACAGATAAAGAGTTTGTGCTGGGCAGCAGTCAGCTGCTGCAGACTTTGAAATTGCTGCGTTGAAATTGACACTGCATGGCTCCGCAGGGTCCTAGTGCCCGCCGATCACAAACAGTCACTAGCAGAAATAATGATGTTTAGAATGTTAAATACATTGAAGAAGGAGCTTTAGAAAATAAAGATATTGGACCAGAAGTTATTTAGGATAATGAATTGCAGTATCAGGAAATTAGTATCTGATTGCAGGAAAAGATTAAATACAAATTGATGCAGAAAAAATTAAGATATTAAAACCAATTGATAATACAGAGGAAGTTTGGGTGAAGCTACCAACTAAAACTGCAGGAAAATAATCAGTGAAGCTGTAAAATGTAAAGATAAGATCATTCAGATCTGGGTACAACAGTTGAATTAGAGAAGCATGGTGCCTGGAGCAAAATAAATTGTATCACAATTAAAACACATGATCCAATTGGTGGGAAGACAGTGAATTAAAACCTGTTAGCAGCATTGATTGGACTGATGATAAAGTTCAAATGTCATGTTCGGATCTTACTTTCATAAAAATCCGGTCGTAATCAAAATAAAGTAATTAAAGTAAATGCAGTAGCAATATCAGGAATGTATCAGGGTAAGGTTTTGACCAGATTGGATCACAGGGTGAGCAAAAGAGGAGGAGTTTGAGATTCTTCGAATCTCACTCAGGGGTGCAATGACAGAAGGAGGAGGCTTAACAGGCTTTAATTGTATGATGTACATCAATGATAAGGAAAATAAACCAGTTCAAAAAGAAATGGTGGCAAAAGAAATCCGGAAGTCCTGGAGAGGGCACTTCTGGGATAATCCAAATGAAAATAGAAAGTACAAATTAAAGAATAGGGCCCTCTCCACCCTTGATCTGTTCATTTGATTTTTCAGATGGAAAAAATAAATAACAAACCAGTTCACAAGAAGGAAGAGAACTACACTCCAGAGAAGAATCTTTTAGACAGGATTGGGGGGAAACTAATGATACAATTGGCTACATATTTGAGGGAATTAAATGACAGAACCCGGAGGAAAACGTTACGGGTTAGAAACAAATCAAAATATCAAATTATTACTGGACAGTGAAACCTCCGGTCAGACATCTCTAACTGGACATTAGCTGATGGATGATCTGTGGTCTCCATGGGGTATGTACTACACGGTGGAGTTATTAAGGGTCTCGGCAGACAGCAGCGACTGACGAGGAACCCCAACATGATAAATGACAATCATTTAAGAATTTTTGTAGCTTGATACCACGGCGGGAAAATTGTTACCAATGCAGCAAAACAATATTGCATTGAAGAGCTGTAATCGTTATTAAAGAAAGAAATTCATGTAAATTGATAGGGACTGCTATATATATGATAGGGGGTAGGTGTGTCGTTAAAGAACTTGATCCGCATTTCTAAACTGTGTGAATGTTTTAATAGAGGGGTAGTTTAGTGTGTTTTCTTGATTTAACTACATAGAACATTACAAATAATATTGATGTTGTTTATATGCCATATTTAGTATGTAATAATTATTGTTCCCAAAGCCAAGAAGGGATGTTTCAATATTGTACTTTATTTCTAGTATTAAAATTGTGATAACAGTTGAAAATATGTAAAGTTGTAACACACAGTCTATTTGTGTGGTTAGGTAATGAGTAATGTGTTAAGATAAGACTTAATTTTTGTTACTATGTATTTAACAATAGGGAGAATTTATTTGGAAAAGTGACAGTTCAATGTGATTTTACAAATGCTGTAATGGAAAATATACACTTTCATGTTGTAAGGGAAATGATGACAGATGAAAGGGATTTGAAGGAAATTTGTCAGAAAGATATTCTCTCATGTAAACCAGGGGTTGGCAGACATACATGATTCACGACAATGTTAGACATTAATGGGGAAGTTAGGAATACAAGCAGGATCAATTGAACCTTTTAAATTAATGAAACAAGGGAATCAGTGGGTGGTACATGATATCATAATTTACCATTCCAATCAGCAATGGAAAAGCAATTTGGATGACGGAAAAATGAGACACGTAACAGCCAGTGATGGACAAAAGACCTTTGTGGTTACTGATGGACTGAGTTGTGTGCTGTTTCTAAGGGACATGAGGAAGCTTCTACGGTGCTGCTATCCCAAGGAAGTAAAATGCTTTGGAGGTAGTGGAACACACGGAAAGCGATTATGTTACCTTCCTGAGCAACAACGGCTATGGTTCACGGTAATTGGACTTGAGGAAAAGAAAAAACTCTTATCGACACTGGTCTGAGATATGGATGCATTTACGTGTTGATTTTGGTGCACAATTTGAAATTCCAACACATGCATACAAATGACAAAGATCGGGGATATATGTTAGTACAATTGGATGGGGGGACAATTAACCAAATGATATAGTTATGTTTCAAATGTCAAGACGGGGTGTTCTTGAAAATACAGAAAAATGTGTCATTTGAAACATGGAAGTCTGGCAATATCTGGTTTGAGAGGGATACAGGGAAAGATCCCACAAAAGGTTTCATAGCAGCCTCAAAGAGCAGGGTTATAAAATGCAGATTCTTGCTCACAACAGCTTAGCAAACACATAGGTTTCATGTGGTAAGCTAAAACAATGGCTCACACCTTCATGGAATGTAACTATCTCAGGAAGCATCTGAAAAAGCATGGATGAGAGTTTCAATTGCATTAAGTGACGAATGTTTAAAACAGGCAAGTCTTTCAAGTCATAACCAAGTTAAATTTTAGCGTACAGCTAAAAGCAAAGTTTCACACCTTAATTGAAATAAACTCTTTTAGTAAACAGCTGGAAAGGATGGAAGATGCCCAGTCGAATTTGGTGTCAATTTTAAAGTGTAAAATTCTACGAACATCAAGTCAATTAGAAGAAAATTGGAGACGACCTGTCTACGAGAAACATAATTTAAGTCAAAATCAAAGGCAAAGTTATGAGCTGGGGACAATTGGAAAATTAAACGATTCGAAATCACAGAAATAAAAGTTAACTATTGAAACCAAAGCATTTTTAATCAGATCTGAGAGGAGACGATATGCCGAAAATGAATAATTAGTTGTAGTAAGATGTTTACATCAAAGATACTTTTAAACTATCAAAGTGAAACAAGCCCATTTACAATAAAGTCGTTAAAACTTAATAACTCTCAGAAAGAGAATATAACCCCAGGGAGCAGCAGCAGAGGACAGAGGACAGGACAGAGGAAACCAGCAACAGGAGAGAAGGGGAGGAGAACTCAAGAGAGAGAGAGAGAGAGAGAGCTCGGTCATGGGAAAGACAAGGCAAGCAGCCGAGTTTAAACAGTTATACATCTAAGGAAGACTAGAATTTAAACAGGAGTCAGAGTCAGCTTAGAGATAGCTAGCAGAGCCAGCTCTCACAGCTCGGTGCATGGGAAAGACAGGACACAGCAACCGAGTTCACCAGCGAATACAACTCAAGAAGACCAGATTTTAAGAAGATCGATTGCCAAGGTGGGCCTGAAGCATCCAGCAGCAGCATCCAGAAGCAAGATCTTTTTACCTTTCTGTAAAGAAAGTGTTTGCAGCTTTTAAAAGAAAAAATTATAATAATAAAATAACTTAACTTAACCTGAAAAAGTGGTTATTAGCTTACTTCACTTCCTTAATAACGCAGGACCCAGGACATCGATGCTATTAAGGGGTAAGTAGGTAAAATTCTTCGGTGAAGGTATGGGTTATACCGGGGGATAACTTGAAAAGATAGTTTGTCCTGAATAGAACCCACAGAAGCCTGCATTGGAGTCAGGGAGTGAGAATCCCTGTTCACCATTTAGAATATCGACCTTTTTTTAGGTATAGGGGGAATTCTAAGAATAGTGGTGAGTTTTAACTTCAGTTGCCTGCAGTGGGTGCGCTGTGCAACATGGCGCCGGCCGCACACGGACCTGGCCGACAAAATAGTGCCCCCCCCTTTGGCCAGCTCGCGAGTCTCTGACCACAACCCAACAGTCCCCCCTGCCCGGGGATCGGCCCTCCCCCAACTGTGCCGGCGCTGGACTGAGTCCGCAGCCGCCACGCCGAGTTCCCGACAGGTAATACCATGAGAGACCCACGCTGTTGGGAACTCGGCCGATCGGAGGCAGAGCATCGGGGGGGGGGGGGGGGGGGGGGGGGTGCCCCAGGCAACGTACTGAGGCCGTTGATATTGTACGCCACTTTGGAGGGAACGGAGCATCATGAAAGCGGCACCGTTCCCGATTTAGTCGGAAACTGGGATTCTCCGGCCGATCGGCGAATGCGATTTCGGTGTCCGGAGAATCCAGCCCTAATTCTCCAACCTATCTATGTCCTGCTGTATTCTTTGACAATCCTCAACACTATCTGCCACACCACTAACGTTGGTGTCATCCACAAACTTACAGATCAGAACAGTTACATTTTCCTCTGAATCGTTTGTATACTACAAACAAGAGAGGCCCCAGCACAGAGCCCTGTGGAACTCCACTACTCACTACCTTCCAATCTGAAAAACACCCATCTACTGCTACCCTTTGCTTTCTGTGACCGAGCCAGTTCTGTATCCGTCTTACCCCTCACCTCTGATCCCGTCTGACTTCATCTTTTGTACCAGTCTGCCATGAGGTACCTTGTCAAAGGCATTACTGAAGTCCATGTAAACAACATCCACCGCCCTTCCCTCATCAATCATCTTTGTCACCTCCTCAAGGAACTCATCCAAGTTAGTGAGGCATGACCTCACCTTCATGAAACCATGCTGCCTATCGCTAATGAGTCCATTTGTTTCCAAATAGGTATATATACTGTCCCTCGGGTGGCACATGGCAGTGGTTAACACTGCTGCCTATGGCACTGAGGAACGGGGTTCAAACCCCTGCCCTGGGTCACTGTCCGTGTGGAGTTTGCACATTCTCCCCGTGTCTGCATGGATTACACCCTCACAACCTAAAGATGTGCAGGTTAGGTGGATTGGCCATGCTAAATTGCACCTTAATTGGGGAAAAAAAATAATTCGGCACTCTAAATTTATAATAAATAAATAAATAAATCTTGTCCCTGATAATTCTCTCCAATAATTTACCTACTATCGATGTGAGGCTCACTGGCCTATAGTTTCCAGGATTATCCCTACTACCTTTCTCAAACAGCGGTACCACATTAACTGTTCTCCAGTCCTCTGGGATCTCACGTAGCCAATAAGGGTACAAAGATGTCAGTCAAGGCCCCAGCAATTTCTTTGCTTGCTTCGCTCAGTATTCTGGGGTAAATCCCATTAGGCCAAGGGGGCGTATCTACCTTAATATCTTTTAAAAGACCCAATACCTCTTCCTTTTCGATGTCAACCTGTCCACACACCGTACCCAAGAATCATCTTCCACAAAGTTCTTTTCTTTGGTGAACACTGATGCAAAGTCCTAATTTAGTACCTCATCCATTTCCTATAGCTCAACACATAGATTCCCCCCACTGTCCTCAAGTGATCCAATCGTTTCCCTGGCCACCCTCTTGCTTTTTACATATGAATAAAAAGCTTTGGGATTCACCTTAATCCAATTTGCCAAGGACATTTCATGACCCCTTCCTAATTTCCCGCTTAAATACCTTGCTGCTTTCTTAATATTCCTCAAGGGTTTCGACTGTCCCCACGTTTCTAGACCGTACAAAAGACTTTTTCTTTTTGACGAGGTCCACAATATCCCTCATTATCCAAGGCTCCCTAAACTTCCCAGATTTATCCTTAATTTTCTCAGGAACGTGACTTTCCTAAATCCTAATCAAATGCCACTTGAAAGACTCCCACATGTCTGATATTGATTTACTCTCCAACAGCCGCACCCAATCTAACTTCTCCAATTCCTGCCTAATGTTATCGTAATTTGCCTTTCCCCAGTTGAGGGGCTGGTTTAGCTCACTGGGCTAAATCGCTGGCTTTTAAAGTAGACCAAGCAGGCCAGCAGCACGGTTCGATTCCCGTACCAGCCTCCCCGGACAGGCGCCGGAATGTGGCGACTAGGGGCTTTTCACAGTAACTTCATTGAAGCCTACTCGTGACAATAAGTGATTTTCATTCCATTTAGCACCTTAATGCGAGGGTTACCCTCATCCCTGTCAAAAGTACCTTAAAGCTTCCAGAATCATGGTCACTACTCCCAAAATGTTCCCCTACTGAAACCTCAACCAACTGTTCAGGCTCATTCCCCATATCAGGTCCAGTACTGTCCCTTCCCTAGTTGAACTATCTACATGTTGCATCAAGAAGCCTTCATGGATACACCTTACAAACTATGCCCCATCCAAGCCCCTCGCACTAAGTGAGTCCCAGTCAATATTGGGGAAATTAAATTCGCCTGGCACAACAACCCTGTTACTTATGCACCTATCCAAAATCTATCTACCTATCCGCTCCTCTATCTCTCGCTGGCAGTTGGGGGGCCAGTAATAAACACCCAACATTGTGATTGCCCCCTTCCTGTTCCTGAGCTCTACCTAGAATACCTCATTCTATGAGACCTCCGAGGTGTCCTCCCGCAGTATGGCCATAATATTCTCCTTGACCAGTAATACTACTCCTCCACCTCTTTTACATCCCTTTCTATCTCTCCTGAAGCATCCGTACCCTTCAACAATCAGCTGCCAATCCTGCCCTTCCTTTAACCATGTTTCTGTGATCGCCATAACATCATAATTCCAAGTACTAATAAGTGCTCTAAGTTCATCTGCCTTACCTGCTATACGGCTGGCATTGAAACAAATACACTTCAAACCACTGAGTTTGAGCAGACAGGGTGATGTAATTCTCTTATTTTTGTTCTCTATTCCCCCTTCAGTTATTACACCTTCTAAGCTAACGCTCTGGTTCCCACACCCTGGCCATACTAGTTTAAATCCTCTCAAGTGACTCTAGCAAACCTCCCAGCCAGGATATTGGTGCCCCTCCAGTTTGGATGCAACCTGTCCTTCTTGTACTGGTCCCACGTGCCCTGGAAGAGATCCCAGTGGTCCAGAAATCAGAAACCCTCCCTTGTACACCACCAGTTTAGCCACATATTCAGCTGCACTATCCTCCTATTTCTAGCCTCAGTGGCACGTGGCACAGGAAGTATCCCTGAGATTACAACCTTAGAGGCCCTGCTTTTCAGCTTCCTGCCTAACACATTGCGCAGGACATCATCACTATTCCTGCCTATGTCGTTCATACCTATGTGTACTACAACCTCTGGGCCTCAAGCTGTTCACACTCCTCCTTCAGGATGTCCTGTGTTCGTTCAGAGACTTCCTTGACCCTGGCACCAGGGAGGCAACATACCATCCAAGAGTCTCTTTCACGTCCACAGAAGTGCCTATCTGTGCCCCTTACTATAGAGTCCCTATAACTATTGCTCTCCTGCACTTTGTCCTCCCCTGCTGAGCAGCAGAGCCAGTTGTGGTGCCACTGTTCTGGCTGCTGTTGTTTTCCCGTTAGATTATCCCCCACAACAGTATACAAAATAGTATACTTGTTAGAGAGGGCGCCAGCCACATGGGATTCCTGCACTGACTGCCTGCCCCTTCGAGCAGTTACCCATCTGTCTGCCTGCACCTTGGGTGTGACCACGTCTCTTGAACTACTAATTCTGACGTTTTTCACCACCTACATGCTAGTAAGTGCATCCAACTGCAGCTCTAACCGATCCACGCGGTCTGTGAGGAGCTGCAGAGTTACACTTCCTGCAGACATTGGAAGCATCATGGATCTCCCACATCTCAGTTAGAGCATTGCACCCCGTTGAGTGACATTTAAGCACTAGTTAATTAATTAAAAATAAATTCTTAAATCATTATTAGATTAAGTTACAATTAACGGGGGGGGGGGGGGGAGGTTACTTTAGGGGCTGGTTTAGCACACTGGGCTAAATCACTGGCTTTTAAAGCAGACCAAGGCAGGCCAGCCGCACGGTTCAATTCCCGTACCAGCCTCCCCGAACAGGCGCCGGAATGTGGCGACTAGGGGCTTTTCACAGTAACTTAATTGAAGCCTACTTGTGACAATAAGCGATTTCCATTTCATATATGGTCCTTGGCGATGGATTTCTACTGTAAAATTAAATACTAATCTCTGCCCTCAGGTTTAGTTACTCCTCTACCTAGTTAAGTAATAAGTTTTTGCAATGTGTTTTCTTTTTCAAATGTCACACAGGTTCCCCACTAGCTTCCCAGAGGGTAAAGGCCCACCCAGCTGGGGCTTGTTAGAACCTAGCATAAAAGCCAGCTCGAGCAGGGACCGGAATCGTGGTTGTCCCAACTGGGACTGTGATTGGAGATAGTTACTGTTGTGGGCAGATATTTTTAAAAAGTAAAATAGATCTTTCCCTTCCTATCGCTGGCTTCCTTGGTCAGTAACAAAGTATACAGAAAAAAAATTAAAGGTTCGTCAGAAAGGCTGGGTACCTCAAGGATCAGTGCTAGGGGCACAGCTGTTCACAATTATAAAAATGGTAGGATATGGGTACCAAATATAGTATTTTAAAATTTCCTGATGACACAAAACTAGAGGGAATGTAAGTTTTGAGAAGGATGCAAGGCGGCTTCAAGGGAATTTGACAGACTAAATAAGTGGGCAAGAACATGTCAGATAGCATAGAATGGAAATAAGTTGATGCAACATGTGGAATAAATACATCAACAGAGAGCAGCAAAAGATGTCAAAATCTGCAAAAGATGCATCTGAACTTTAACAGAAGGAGCAACACCTGAGGAGTTACGAAAGGACATCAGGTGTTGGTCCAACAGTTTCTGAAAATAAACCTTTCCCCCAACCTACATGGGAATGGTTGGATGTCATTACAGTGGAAGCGAACCCTCAGTTTATCAAGTGTGATTAGACAGTGGCAAGTCGGACTCTGATACATGATTTCAGAGCATACAATGAAAATTATTTAAATGTTCCCTTGTCTAAACTCAGAGGTTCCATGGTATTGGAGATTCCCTATAGATCGGAGGCCATTCGGCTCATCAAATCTGCAGAGCCCTTCAAAAGAGCACTCCACCCATGTGCACCCCGCCCTATCCCTGTAACCCCATAACTTCATACCTTAACCTGCACATCCCTGGACACTAAGGGGCAATTTAGCATGGCCGGTCCACCGAATCTGCACATCTCTGGTCTGTGGGAGGAAACTGGAGCATCCGGAGGAAACGTCCGTAAACACGAGTATAAAGTGCAAACTCCACACAGTCACCCAAGGCCAGAATCGAATCCGGGTCCCTGGCACTGTGAGGCATCAGTGCTAACCACTGTGCCGTCCCTTTAGCAGCAGTGGATGTTACTGGGACTTGTGGAGATCTTACTGGGACTTTTATAGATTAAAACATCCATAGCGCCTTTTGCTTGAAAAGTGGTGTTTAAGTCGGACTACTTTTAATTGTGTAAATGTAATTGCCATAACCCCACAAGGAAACATCGTCGATCTCCTGTGGGACTTGTAGAGCACAGGCTTCCCAGGACTGAGCAGAGACCTCCCAGCTGGAACTCGTTAAAGACTACACATAGAAGCTGTCCCAAACAGGCTCGCAGTTGTTGGTTGCTCCAACAAGGACTGGATTTGGAGAGTTACTGCTGTGGGCAGAGTTGGTACCTGGTTCAATGAATCTTTGTTCCAGTACCATTGGCTTCCTCAAGTTACTAAACTGGTGATGAGGACAAAAAGAAACTCCGGACTCGCTTGTGGAACTGCCTAGCCGCCTCAAACGATTATTTCTCAACAAACTGTGCTTGTGGTTTGACTTTAGGCCTGTGTAGTTCCAAGAAAGCAACACCCATCAGGCTTTCTGGGGAGAGTTAGCTAGATCTTTTTGGAGAGAGTTAGCTGGATTCCTTCACCATGCTGTCAGAATCAAAACTGTAACCAAACTCAAACAGTGGGACTCTGAAAAGCATCCCAGTGAAATAGGATCCAATCACACCTGTTACTGAATAGCTCAGAGCCTTTAGGTTAATAAGGGGATCGGGGGTTATGTGGAAAAGGCAGGAGAATGGGGATGAGAAAAATTTAAGCCATGATTGAATGGTGGAGTAGACTCGATGGGCCGAGTGGCGTAATTCTGCTCCTATGTCTTATGGACCAATCCCATCGGCCACCAGCCAATCAATCGAGTCCCAATCCCAACTCCCACTTTGGAGCCAACAAGTCTGCAGCTTCTGCTTAAACCAGCACAGCCTTCTGGATTATTCCTGCTTGAATTAAAGATATGGGCTGCTTGCTTTAAATTGACATGTCCATTAATCATCCATGGATCAAAAATTTAACAGCAAAAAATAAATGAAAGGGGAAATAAGGAAATAAACAGGGGCTTCATACCTACCTTAGACTTAAAATGGGCTTGAGAACTGTCCTGTGAGCTCGCAGAGAAAGGAGTGGAGGAGCTGCAGGAGTCCATGTGTGGCCAAAGGACACGGGATAGTCAGAGCCCCCAAATGCAGCGCAGAGAATGCAGTCCAAGACAGCCGCCAAGATCACTGCAAGCTAGGGCCTGGCACATGCGCCCCTCCCCCGGATGAAGAGTGGAGGACTTGCAGGGGTCTATGGACTACGGCATTGATAGTTTGGCCCTCCCTCCATTTCAAACTCCTACTTCACCAGCAATGCCAGTTAAGCTTGATGTTCTCTCAAAGGGCAATCCCAGAGGCAATTTTGCTGCCAGGCCAAGCACTCTGGAGCCACCGCAGACCTACAGGATACCTCCCCAGAGGGCAAAGAGGACACATTGCCAAATGTGTGGCCAAAGGACACGGGATAGTCAGAGCCCCCAAATGCAGCACAGAGAATGCAGTCCAAGACAGCCGCCGAGATCACCGCAAGCCAGGACCTGGCACATGCTCCCCTCCCCTGGATGAGGAGGACTGTTTGACGCAGCTGAACTGCGTCATAGCCCTGAAGGTTGTGCCGATCAAGGCCAGGTTGCAAGTAAATGGTCACTCTGCAGTGATGGAAATGGAGCTGCCGTCACCATTATGGACCATCAGATGTTTTGATGACTTCGTGCAGGGACCATGCCACTGGATTACACGACACAAACGCGAGGTTAGTGACCTATACCGGTGAGCCATTGGACATCGTGGGGACCACCATGTTTTCAGTAACACGAGGGCAAAAGTCAGTCTATCTTCCTTTGGTTGTGGTACGAAGGCAGAGCCCAATTTGCTGGGGCGTGACCAGTTGAAGGGTCTAGGGATTATATGCCCTGTACAACCTATGATCCCTGTAATGAAGCCCGACAAATCTGTCTGACACTGCGGGGCTTACAAGCTCACAATAGAACAAAGAACGATACAGCACAGGAACAGACCCTTCGGCCCTCCAAGCCTGCTCTGACCACGGAACCTGCCTAAACTAAAACCGTATGCACTAGAGTCCGTATCCTTCTGTTCCCACCCTATTCATATATTTGTCTAGATGCCCCTTAAATGCTGCTATCGTACCTGCTCCCACCACCTCCCCAGGCAGAGTGTTCCATATATTTACCACCCTCTGTAAAAAAACCTGCTTCGCACATCTGTTGTAAACTTTTCCTGCACCATTTCTCCACCTAAGACTCCAACTAGTTTATATCCTGCTGTATCCTTTGATAATCCTCTTCACTATCTGCAACTCCACCAATTTTTGTGTCATCTGCGACACAAATAAACAGAGCTTCACATCTGGACCAGCACTAGGTGCCTAGAATGGGGTGTTTTTTTTTACAAAACTTGACATGCGTATGCGTATATATAGGTGGAGCTCGATCCATCATCCAGAAACTTTACAATCATAAACACCCATAGGAGTTTATTTGAATACGCCCTCGTTTGGGGTCTCATCTGCCCTGGTGATTTTCTAGCATGTAATGGAAAATATCCTCCGGTGCTCCTTCAGCACCCATGGCATCCCTGAGGTCAATCATATGCCCTTCACGATTGAGGAGTTTGCCACATTTACAAAACGGAACGGCTTATCAGAACCACCCATACCATCGCTCATCCAACGGCCTGGCAGAAATGGCGATTGACTTTCAAAAGGGACACAAAAGAAACTACGGACTCCATGGACACATGACTGGCTCGGTTCCTTTTTAACTACCACACAACACCAGACGTGATGACAGGAATCGCCCCTGCAGAACTGCGAATGGGCCAAAGGCTTTGAATCTCATTGAGCCTCACATATTTCAATTTTGGCAGGAAAGTGGAGCACCAGGAGGCGCAGAAGCAGCACAATGAGTTGAGGACGCGAGGGCTGCAACTTCACTCAGGAGACACGGTCTATGCTCACAGCTTTGGAGACTTTGACTCCAAGGTGTCATGCTGGAGAGAACAGGGCCTGTCTCCTACAGTTAGGATCCAGGGGAGAGTTAAGTGAAAGCATTTGGACCATCTCAAAAAGCGGAAGCCCGCACTACACGACATCCAATCAGCAGCAGCAGCATTTACGCTCCCTCCATGCCAGGAATCGCCCCTCAGCCAGGGATCCAACCATCTACTCCAGGTATAAAAACAAATTACTGCGGAAGCTGGAATCTGATATCAAAGAGAAAATGCTGAAAATCTCAGCAAGTCTGGCAGCATCTGTAGGGAGAGTAGAGAGCTAACGTTCCGAGTCTAGATGACCCTCGGTCAAAGCAGTATTTTCTTTTTACTGGTTTCTGTGTAACTGACTCAGCTACCCTTTATTTTAGCAGCATATACATCCAGCCAGTTTAGTGCACCTTAGCACTTGAGTGTGAATTAGAATACAGTGCGAAGAGTCAGGTAATTAAACGGCAGTTTAGAATAGAGTGCTGGGAGTTGGGTAATTAAGGGAATTAGAGAAGGAAAGGAAAGAGGTGCTGTTTTGCTTTCTGCTAACTTTCTCATTTCAGGAAATGGTCTTATTCTGCTACAGAAGTTAGATATTTAGTGAGTATCTAGCAAGTGATGAAGGTTTACTCTATTCCTAGGATTCAAAATAGGACAAAACTGGTGGTAGTTAATAAATTCTATAAAAACAAAAGTGAAGTACATAATTGAATAAAATTATTAAATAGTTAATTAGAACACATTAAGGATGGCTGGACACGGGCGGCACGGTAACACAGTGGTTAGAGCAGTTGCCTCACAGCTCCAGGGTCCCAGGTTCGATTCCCGGCTTGGGTCTCTTGTCTGTGCAGAGTGCACGTTCTCCCCGTGTCTGCGTGGGTTTCCTCCGGGTGCTCCGGTTTCCTCCTTGACAAAGGTTTCTGCTTTGTCAAAGGTTTCTGCTTTGACAAAGGTTTCGGCTTTGACAAAGGTTTCGGCTTTGACAAAGGTTTCCGCTGTGACAAAGGGTCATCTGGACTCGAAACATTAGCTCTTTTCTCGCCCTACAGATGCTGCCAAACCTGCTGAGATTTTCCAGCATTTTCTCTTTGGGATCTATATCCAAGTGCCTGTCTCAGCAAGAGGAGGATGTCTCCCGGCAGATAGATGACATCGTGTCCGAGGTCCCAACGATAAGACTTCCGAGGTCGGCCAGAAAGAGACGGTCAATGAACTGATGTACACCACCCGACCCAGAGCTGCCACAAGCTGAAGCACAGCATTGGGCAGAGCGGTGCAGAAGTCCCCACCCTTGGTGGCTGAAGGGAAATCAGACTGGGGGGGGGGGTGTACCATAACCTCCACAAGGACCATGGGGAATCCACTGTCGATCTCCCCATGGGACCCGTGGAGTACGAGCTTCCCAGTTAGGGGGCACCCAGCTGGAGCTTTTTAAAGACTATACATAAAAGCTGGACCAAGTAGGGCCCACAGTTGTTGGTTGTCCCGACAAGGTCTGGATTGGGAGTTACTGCCGTGGCAGAGTATTGTACATGGTTCAATAAATCCTTGTTCCACTACCGCTGGCTTCCTCAAGTTACTGAAGCAATCTTTTGTGTTTAATTTTTCTTATTGCTAATTCTGGGAGTAGTTAGCACTGATGCTTCACAGAGCCAGGGACCTGGGTTCAATTCCCGGCTGGGTCACTATCTGTGCGGAGTCTGCACATTCTCCCCGTGTCTGTGTGGGTTTTCTCTGGGTGCTCAGGTTTCCTCTCACAGTCCAAAGATCCCTCAGAGTCCAAAAATATTGGGTGGGGTTATTAGATTATGGGGTTGGGGTGGAGGTATGGGTTTAAGGAGGGTGCTCTTTCCAATGGTCGGTGCTGACTCGATGGGCCGAATGGCCTCCTTCTGCACTGTAGATTCTATGAACTCTCAAGGGCCACGTGGGATCACTATTCAATCTCCCTGTGAGACTTGTAGAGTACGTGTTCCCGTGGTAGTGGGTGGAGGCCCACCCAGCTGGGACTCCTTAGTGAGCCATTTGAATGCTGCCCCCAGATCTGGGTCGGGAGTTCAGATAGTCCCGGGCTAGGATATCTATGTTGTATACCGCAGCAGTGGCTTTATCCTTTAAATCAAAATAAACCTGTTCAGCAGTCTTTTTCATGTCTCCTGGATTATGAGAAATTCAATGTTTAAAATCTCCAAAATAGGTTTTGCAATTCTTGCTCAGGACTTCACAACACATACCTTAGAATAGAATTACATAATCCCTACTGTGCAGAAGGAGGTGATTCAGTCCATCGATTTTGCCTTTGAAGTCGACCCTTTGAAAGAGCACTCCACCCATGTTCACTCTCTTGCCCTATCCCAATAACTGCTTAACCTCACCCAAACATCTTTGGACATTGCGGTGTAATTTATCATGGCCAATCCACCTAACCTGCACATTTTTGGACTGTGGGAGGAAACCCGAGCACCTATAGGAAACTCATGCAGGCACAGGGAGAATGTGCAAACTCCACAGTCACCCAAGATCAGAATCGAACCCAAGTCCCTGGCGCTGTGAGGCAGCTGCGCTAAACACTGTGCACCCAAAAGAGAGGCCCGAAAAACTCAGCAGATATCTCAACTTGAGATACATGGGGGAAGCTGGCCATCACAGAATTTGGACTAAGGTGCTGGTCTGGAATTTGATAATCTCTAATGCAGTCATTTTCAAAGTGGGGGTCGCGGAATGGGTTGTTGCTCTAATTATTTATCTCGGTGAACCACAAACCTTTCCCTTACATCGATCAAATGACCACACAACCAGTTAGTTAGTTCAAAAAATGGTTTACTTACAAACACAAGAGTTACCTCAACATGCAAATACAATATCTACTACGAGTTAAACTACACCTATCAGCTACAATAACCTATACTTAACTTCAGGACGCCTGGCACTGTGCAAATGGATAAAGGCCTTTATCTGGATTTCACTTGGCTGGTTCGATGAAAGTGGCTCTGTCTGTGCTGGGCTCATTCGTCAGGTAGCGATCGTTGAACTTAGCTGGCTGTTCCTGCTGCAATTGGATTAGGCACAGGCCAGATCCAAGAGACAGGACACATGGCTGCGCTCTCTTTTATTCCCCTGGGATTTTGCGCTCTTTGGGGCGGTCCTTAACCTTGGACCCAATAGTTCGACAGGGCTCTGATCACTCTCTTTGATTTCGGCCAATAAAGGGTCAGGTGCTTTGGTAGCTGGGCGGGTCCTTAGCGGTCATTGACCTTGGCAGTTGTGCTTTCTGAGCAACGGGAGTGGTGCCGATCAATCTGTGGCTGTTTCGGTTGCTTGATTGGAGTTCTATTGTCCTGGGAAAATGGGCCATTAAAATGTAAACGAGCAGGAGTTTCGGTCAGGTCTGGTTACCTGTTTTAGATACATATAGGCTGTGTATCTGTCTGAGTCCTGGGTTGGCCATAATTCCCATGGTCCTTTGCAAGTGGTCATCTTAGATGGATCCATTCCCTCCTTTTGATCCTGAATGCAAAGCGTAGTGGATCACATTATTGATCCCTGTTCATCCTTGGTGGACCGGTCACGCTTGGTCAAGGCAAGGTTCTACTCTACTCTACTCTATCTGATGGTTTGGGACATTTACCTAATATTCCATTAATACATTCATAAATTAATTAATCTCTAACGGTTACTCTAATTTAGGTCATTATAAAACATTTAATTTATCCGCACAGTTGATCTCTAGCTAACTCTAAGCTACTCTCATGCTGCTGGTGAATATCAAAGAATTTATGTACAGTACAAAATTTAAAACAGCAGCATCACATTTCTACTTAATCCTAATAAAGTTAAAGAGGTACATGGTTTATTTTTAACAGCGATTATTATACGAGTTCAATTTTGTTGAATTCCAAAGAAGGGAGCTTTTGCTCGCCATTTACGGGGTCGGAATGTCTGAATGACACTGCAGATTATTGCAATTACTAGAAGGGCCTCTACTATTTATGAAAGGGGGTTCCATTTGGCAATGTTTTCTCACCAGGTTGGGGTTTCGATGTCCGTCTTTATGTGTGGTGTAGTGTCCGGGCTGGTGGTGGTCTGTTGGGTGGTGGTGTTCGGGGCTGGTATGGGGTTTGTAACAAAAGTCCATTGCGCGCGCAGTTGTAGAAGTCCAGCGATGATCCAAACGCATGTCAGTAGTCCTTGCTTCATCCTGTGTTGTTTGTTTTCTGTGTAATCCTGTGGATGCAAGCTTGGTATCTGTTATCTTTGGTTAATATCTTGTAATATTAGTCTTTATCTCCTTACTCCAACTACCTGTTATGATTGTTACCATGTGCGACTCCCTCATTTTTTTTTTTGAAATGTCATTTTGGAGCGACAAGAAATGCAAATTTTTAAAGTACAGAGAGTCTCGCAGCTTGTGGTCAGACAATTTCTTCAACCAGTCTTTTCTTTACTTGCAATCAGTGGTGGTTGAGGCTTATCTTAACCAGCCGAATTTCAGGGCAGCCAGTTTTATATATTTGTTTGCCGCAATCACATTTGGCCTGGTGTGTAACTAGGATATGGGGTCGGTGTAGTGTGACCGAAGAGAGGAAGGAGGAGAGAAACAAAAGTGAAGTGGCATTGCTGAGGTGTCCCTGCCATGAGAAGTGGCGGGTAAGCGCTCACAGTTTGCATGGGGCAGCTGGGACCTTGTAGCTGCTGTGGGTGGTGTTCTCTTTCATATCTGGGGGCTAGTCTAGCTGGTGACAGGGGTCTCCTGCAATCTCGGGCGAAATGTCCTGACTACCCACAGTTGTAACATGACCCCCGGGGCACGTAAGGTGGAGCAGGCTCTCTGGTGTATTGCTCCCTTGGGTGAGGCTCCCTGGGATATTGGACTTCTCCTCTACCCTCGTTTATCCATGCAGATCCCTGACTAGTCCTAACTGGATGCATGGTGGCTTACTGGCCATTCTGTTGTATCTGTTCCTGCAGCGACTGTTCCCATGCTCTAGATAAATGTCTCAGTACCAATACTTCATTGTATGCTTGTTCTGTGGGATTGAAGTTTACGCAAGCCTTTTTACCTGCTTCTGTGGCGTGGGAGACTAAAGTGCGGGTCCATTTGGTAGTGTCTTCAGCATCTAGGTTCGCGCGGTTTAAATCCCCAAATATTGCCATAAAATGTATCCAGAGGCCACCGGAAAAGGCAGTCGGATGTTCCCCTTTCCTCTGCCCGCAGTGATTTTAACCCTCGACTGGATCCCCTTTGTTATACCCGATGGCATCTAATATGGCTGTTTTCATTTCCTGTAGGGTTCCTCCCGCTACATTTTGGGATTCTGGCAAAGCTGACCTTACGGACTGGCTAAGGCTCATGTCTATTAGCTTTACTTCCTCCCTCTCATCTCGGCCGTACATAACTTTTTGTTGGCGCATCTCCTCAAAGAAGCTGTGCGTGTCTGCGGTGGGCAGGAATGGAATAATTTCCGTGGAAGCGTCTCTTAATTGGGTTATGGTTAGTGGGGTGGTGTAAACAATATCAGGCTCCTCCTGATCCGAAGACCTGTGTTCTGTGGTAACCGGATTCATGGAGGTCAAATTGTGAGTGGGGGTGTGTGCTGCCTGCACAGTCGGTGCTGTGGGTGCTTTTCTTTTTGGGGCTGGGGGGTTCGATATTGATTTCCCATGTCCTCTACGCATTTTGGGGCGCTTTTGTTTAACTCTTGCCAATCAGGAGCATCTTCCTCATCTAAATGCTGCCCGAAAGTGTACCTGAAGCCATTCTGCACTGAGAGTAGCGACTGTAACTTTTCTATCTTCTGTCGGCATTTAGCACGGTCAATGGTTCTCTGCCTCTGTTCCTTAGTGGAGCGCTCTCAAAGCTGCTTTTAAATCTGCACATTTGCTAGTTAGCTGGGCGACCTGTTGTTCTGTTTCCTCTCTTTCCAGCACTGCGCGCTGTGTATCTTGGTAGGCTTTATCATACTGGGTCTGGAAGTTACTAATATGAACTAGACAAGATTGATGTGCGCGTTTTACATCGGCCATTTCCTTGACTTTAGCTGCTAACTGTTCCCGGTGTTGCTCAATTATCTTCTCGCTTTCATTACTCTTTCCCTCGTTCTTTTCTTCCTTTTCAATTAACTGCCTACGGAGCATCTTCACAACCTCCTCTGTCCCTCGCAACTGTGCCAAACAGGACACTATTGCCATCGGCTTTCTCACCTTCCCTACGTTTTTCTTGTGGACCTCGCTTAGGTCCTCCCACCAAATCTGTCCTATCTTTCCTGGACCTGATTCATCATTAGCGCAAAAATTCGACCATCCTTCATTCTTTCCCGTTTTAAGAATTTCCTTAACTCTTCCTCCCATATGGGGCATTGCTCTGTTCTGTTGGTCGCTGCGACCTCAGGTTCCTATGGATTCATCAATCTTTCCATTGCTTTAGTGGCCATTACTTCTCTTATCTCTTTTTCTACTTTTAATTTGGGACAGGGAAATAAGGCGGCGATTTGAACAGCGGGTATGGCTTAAGCTATTTTCCAGCTCACAATCCCTCGATAGTTGTACACAATTCTAAAGAGTTTACCTTACTCTTCCTGTTAGGTACGCATGCGGGTTAGTACACACTTCCGAAATTCAGTTATTTGGTCGATATGGGACTTGCACTTGTGGTTCTCTCTCTTTCACGCATTTGGATTCAAAGTTTGTGGGTTCTCTCATAGTGCCAAGTCACTTTTAATCGAGTCCCGTCAGAGTTCTCCAATAATGTTGCTCTATTTATTTATCTCGGTGAACCACAAGCCTTTCCCTTATATCGATCAAATGACCACACAACCAGTTAGTTAGTCCAAAAGATGGTTTATTTACACATACAAGAGTTATCTCAACACACAAACACAATATCTACCACGAGTTAAACTACACCTATCAGCTACAATAACCTATACTTAACTTCAGGACGCCCGGCACTATGCAAATGGATACGGCCTTTTTCTGGGTTTCACTTGGCTGGTTCGAAGAAAGTGGCTCTGTCTGTGCTGGGCTCATCCGTCAGATAGCGATCGTTGGTCTTGAAGTTAGCTGGCAGTTCCTGCTGCAATTGGGTAGGGCACAGAACGGATCCAAGAGAGAGAGAACGCATGGCTGCGTTCTCTTTTATTCCCTTGGGATTTTGCGCTCTTTGGGGTGGTCCTTAACCTTGGACCCAATAGTTCGACAGGGCTCTGATCACTTTCTTTGATTTCGGCCAATAAAGGGGTGGGTGTCTTGGTAGCTGGGCGGATCCTTAGCGGTCATTGACCTTGGTAGTTGTGCTTTCTGAGCAAGGGAGTGGCACCGATCTGTCTGTGGCTGCACTGGTTGCTTGATTGGAGTTCTATTGTCCTTGGAAAATGGGCCATTAAAATGGCGGGAGTTTCGGTCAGGTCTGGTTACCAGTGTTTTAGATACATATAGGCTGTGTATCTGTCTTGAGTCCTGGGTTGGCCAATGTGGTGAATCACAGTAGCGTAATTCACACTGTTATTAAATATGATGTACTATGTCTGTGTAAGCTCGGCACACGAGCAGTTGCGCGGCTCTGCCCCTAGGGGGAGATGTACTGGGAGTGTACGGGAGTTTGTACTGGGCCCCACCCGTGGCTCCACCCACCAACCGGTTGTATAAAGCTTGGCAGTCTGAGCCTGCCTGCCAGTTCATCTCGTCGCAGGCAGGCTCCGTTGTGAGATTATTAAAACCACTGTTCACTTGGCCATCTTTGATGGCTACAGTGTAGAATGGGTTCCCAAAAGGGCACCAAAAATGATTCTTAAAGGTCGCATGGCCATTTTTTCTGCTTTTTCTCTCGGTAAATTCTTACTGCAGTACAGTGTATGACCACATAAGGCTGATGTAGAAGCAGGGCCTTGGACTTCCTTGCCTTTCTGGACCAATGTAACTGGGGCAGTTCGCAGCCAGTGACCTGTAAAATTCTTCTTGGGTGGCATTTACGGTACTGTGTCGGGATCTGTATCATTTCTTGAGTTCAGTGTGTCACTAACAAACCACATGCACCCTTTATCATTCTCTCAGTTAACCCAGGCATACAGCCTCCTCCACCGCTACAAGCTTCTAGATCCACTTCTGAATTGTCGCTCCACACGGGGGCTCTTGTCCTTCAAGAATGGTTCTTTTTTTCCATCAACTCCCTGCTGCTATCCACCCCGCTCTTCCGAGGTACTTATTCCCAAGTATCTGTCTCTGCCATGTGGCTACGTGGACTCAATCAGCCGAATTGGTTCCTGTACTGCAAGGACATTTGCATCAACCTTTATCAGGACTTCAATTGTCTGCCAAGGATGGCATTAGCTGGCAACTTAACTACACTCATGTATACAGGAGCCAGTAAAATGTTGCAGGTGTATGGAATGGAAACTCTCTGCACATTTTGCATATTGGTCAGCTGAGCTGTGCCCAGCATGTATCTTTTAAACATGTTTTCTGTCTGTTACCTAGGAAACAATTCTGTCTGGTTGTGTTTTTAGTTCAGCCGTTAGGGCTCTTGTTTCTGAAGTGAAAGTTTTAAGTTTAATTTCCTATCCGAGGTAATGTCAGGTTTTGAACGAGTGAACATAGAACAGTACAGCACAGAACAGGCCCTTCGGCCCTCAATGTTGTGCCGAGCCATGATCACCCCACTCAAACCCATGTATCCACCCTATACCCGTAACCCAACAACCCCCCCCTTAACCTTACTTTTATTAGGACACTACGGGCAATTTAGCATGGCCAATCCACCTAACCCTCACATCTTTGGACTGTTGTCCAACAGAATGTTGTAACAACATGACGTTGTTAAAACTGTAATATTGAGCCTGTTAATCTTTCCAGCGCTTGCACGCACTTCTGCAAATGCTAACAATGGGTGTGAAGATATAAAATAATCAAATAATCCTGAGTTACATCCTTCAGCAAGGTGTCAGCGTAGAGCTGACCTTTAAGGTGAAAGAGCAGCGCAAATTACAACTTTTACATTTAATAATACAGAAGTCCCAACAATGTGTGACAATTTTAAAAGTAACTATGGAGAATCTATTGCGAATCTGATGTATGTCTGTAAAAATTGGTCACCGGAAAAACGTTTGAAAAACACTGCTCTAATGGGACAGACTGATTTTGATCCGAATCGAGATTTGAGAGGGAATGGCTTCACCAGAGTTTCTCTTTCTTATATTTAAAGAGGTGAGCATTAATAGGTCACTTTTAAAATATTTCACAGTTAACTGCTGCACTTGCCAAAGGGCTTCATTATCTATTTGATGCTTACATCAGAATAAAAATGATAAAGATGTTTAAATTATGATGTAAATTGTGTCATTACATATGCTTTTGTGCAAGTCTAAATGTTTCACGAGAATGTAAATTCATTAAAATAATTTGATAAAACTCACAGAAAAAGCTGGCTGTGAACAGTCAGCCAACAACTGTATGGGAAGTGCTAGGCAAAAGGTTTAGAGTTCTGTTGAAGGATTACTGTCAAAACAATGTTACTTGGATTTTTCCTTCAACAGCTGATCCATATTTTGCATTTTAGAATCCTGTTTTAATTTTAGATCTCCACAATTAAAAGCCCATGTCAAACAGTAGAGCCCTAAGCTTCAATCGAATGGGATTCATATTTGTCCACATCTGCTTTTAATAGCATAACGGTGCTTGTTAATTAGTAGTCTGAACTGGCCCAATGAATGCTTAACAAACATGAGCAGTCAAGAGGGTAACACAAATTTTTAATGTTGGTACTTAACTACTCCGTGATATGTTCTATAAAGATGCATTACATGATGTTATTTGACGGCTGAATATGATCAAATTAAAATAAATAGTTTAGGTGAGTGCTGCAACTAAAAAAAAAGAGGGTTTTATTGCAACACATTAAATGATCATAAAATAGTGAAACGTATATAAGTATGTACTCACCACATTTATCGGCTACATTTCTGTTATATTTTCCTTCCTCCAGTTCTTCTTGTAAATCAGATTCTTCTTTAATTTTGTGAATATTTGCTGTCTTTACCTTTCACAAAGATTGGTGCCTAGGATAGTGCCTCGGATTGTCAGAGGATACAACAGGATATAGATAGATTGGAGACTTGGGCACAGAAATGGCAGATGAAGTTTAGTCCAAACAAATGCAAGGTGATGAATTTTGGAGGATCAAATCTAGGTATGAATTATACTGTAAATGGCAGCACGGTAGCACAAGTGGATAGCATTGTGGCTTCACAGAGCCAGGGTCCCAGGTTTGATTCCCCGCTGGGTCACTGTCTGTGCGGAGTCTGCACGTTCTCCCCGTGTCTGCATGGATTTCCTCTGGGTGCTCCGGTTTCCTCCCACAGTCCAAAGACGTGCAGGTTAGGTGGATTGGCCATGATAAATTGCCCTTAGTGACCAAAAAGGTTAGATGGGGTTGTTGGGTTGCGGGGATAGGGTGGCAGTGTGGGCTTAAGTGGGTCGGTGCAGACTCGATGGGCCGAATGGCCTCCTTCTGCACGATATGTTCTATGTTCTAACCATCAGGAGCATAGAGACACAGAGAGATCTGGGGGTGCAGATCCACAGATCCTTAAAAGTGGCAGCACAGGTGGAAATGGTGGTAAAGAAAACATGCTTGACTTCATAGGACGGGATATTAAGTATAAAAGCTCGAAAATTATGTTTCAATTGTATAGAATTTTGGTTTGGCCATATTTGGAATACTACGTCCAATTCTGGTTAACACACTACCAGAAAGACGTGGAGGCTTTGGAGAGAGTACAGAAAACGTTTACCAGCATGTGCCTGGTATAGAGGGTATGAGCTATGTGGAGAGATTGAATTAACTGAATTGTTCTCCCTGGAGATGGAGACTGAGGGGCGACCTGATAAAAGTTTATAAAATTATTAGGGGTATAGATAGGGTGAACAGTTGAGAGGCTTTTTCCCAGGGCGGAAATGGCAATTACAAAGGGGCACAGGTTCAAGGTGAGGGGGGGAAAGAGTCAGTAGAGATGTGAGGAGGACGTTTTTTTACACAGAGGGTGGTGGTGGCCTGGAATGCACTGCCAAGTGAGGTGGCTGAGGCAGGTACGTTAGAGACGTTCAAGATTTATCTGTGAACAGACGGGGTATAGAAGGATACAGGCGGTTGGTCTAGATAGGAGACGTGATCGGTGCAGGCTTGGATGGCCGAAGGGCCTGTTCCTGTGCTGTATTGTTCTTTGTTCTTTAACCCTTAGGAACATTAACATACAGAGGGATCTGGGCATGCAGGTCCACAGTTCCCTAAAAGTGTCAACACAGGTGGCCAAGATGATTAAGATGGAATATGGCATGCTTACATTCATCAGCCGGGGCACTGAGTACTAAGAGTTGGGAAATCATGTTGTATCTATATAAAACCTTGGTTAGGCCGCATTTGGGTATTGTGTGCAGTTCTCGTCACGACATTATCAGAAGGATATGGAACCTTTGGAGACAGTGCAAAGAAGGTTCACCAGGATGTTGCCTGGTCTCGAGATTGTTGGCTCTAAGGAGAGGTTGAATAAACTAGGATTGTTTTCACTGGAAAGACGGAGGCTGAAGGGAGACTGGTAGAAAATTTCTACAAAATTATGAGAGACATAGACAGGGTGGACAGTCAGAGGCTTTTTCCAAGGGTGGATGTGTCAATTACACATTACACAGGTTCAAGGTGAGAGGGGGAACGTCAAAGGGAGATACATGTAATTTTTTCACGCAGAGAGTGGTGGGTGCCTGGAATGCGCTGCCAGAGGATGTGGTGGAAGCAGGCACATTAGCAACATTTAAGAGGCATCTGGATGGATACATGAATAGGGAAGAAATAGAGGAATATGGACCGAGTGAGGGCATCATGAGCAGCACAGGCTTGGAGGGTCGAAGGGCCTGTTCCTGTGCTGTACTTTTCTTTGTAAGAAGTCTTACAACACCAGGTTAAAGTCCAAAAGGTTTGTTTCGAATCACTAGCTTTCGGAGCACTGCTCCTTCCTCAGGTGACTTTTCTTTGTTCTATCTTTCTCTCACCCTCCATAAATTTCTGTTCAACTAAAATGTTGCCCACAATCACATAAATTTCATAACTTAAAAATAAAAACAAGACTGCAAGGGATTAATGGAAGCAGCCTAAGGTTGACTGATGTTAATACACAGACCAGGAGGGAAGAAAACTCTGCTGAGGCTGGAGTAAGAGTGCAGGACATGGAGGACTGTAAAGTGCCATGATGAGTTATCTGCATTGAACCAAAAAATGTAAAAAATAATTCAGGAGACCATGAAAAATGTCTTAGTCAAAGAAGCAGTAAAGATTGGGCTAATGTCAGGGCTCACGACCTTTGTAAAACAGTTAAGATTTTCACAAGAACCTAATATTCACTTTAACATTTGCAAATTCTTAAAGTAACGTACAAATAAGCCATTTCCTTTTGATATGATTAGTATCACTCTTTAGAACATAGAACATAGAACAGTACAGCACAGAACAGGCCCTTCGGCCCTCAATGTTGTGCCGAGCCATGATCACCCTACTCAAACCCACGTATCCACCCTATACCCGTAACCCAACAACCCCCCCCTTAACCTTACTTTTATTAGGACACTACGGGCAATTTAGCCTGGCCAATCCACCTAACCCGCACATCTTTGGACTGTGGGAGGAAACCGGAGCACCCGGAGGAAACCCACGCACACAGGGGGAGGACGTGCAGACTCCACACAGACAGTGACCCCCGCCGGGAATCGAACCTGGGACCCTGGAGCTGTGAAGCATTTATGCTAACCACCATGCTACCCTGCTGCCCTTTCTATGTGTTTTTAATGCACAAAGAGAACGTGAAACTAACTTTTCAAAATAAAAAGCAGCAATCAAAATTTTGAAAAATGGTTTCTTAAGCCCACAAAGCACTCTGTTTAACTGCTGGTTAACGCAAAGCAGCAATAAATTGTTCCAATATCAAGTAAAAATACAACATTTTGATAAATAGAATTAGACAGGAGTGTATTACTACAAAGTAAATCTCCAGTTTAAACTAATTGTTTTATTGATAAATGAAAAAGTTATTCAATTGTGTTAGCATGAAATAGGTCTAAAATGCAACAGTTTTTAATTAAAATGTATTCTACCGTCTTCAAATCCTGAACCAAAGAAGCAGAAAGACAATTATCAGATTTTTACAGATTGTGGAATATCTTTGGTCAGGTCCTTACCCCTAACATCAGGCAAACTGTTTCACTGTCATTGAAATCAAAAACAGGAGAATTCATTTCAATTAGACAGTGAAGGAGGAAAATAAAAATATATTTAATGAAGTTAAAACTCTTAGGTCTTCAGACAAGTTATTAATGTTGTTCCTCTGTTCAAGAAAGGGAATAGGAATGACCCTGGTAATTATAGGCCAGTTAGTCTTACTTTGGTGGGCGGTAAGTTAATGGAAAAGGTCCTGAAGGATAGGATTTATGACCATTTGGAAATATGCAGCTTAATCCGGGATAGTCATCACGGATTTGTGAAGGGTAAGTCTTGCCTCACAAATTTGATTTAATTCTTTGAGGTGGTAACTAAGTGTGCAGATGAAGGTAGAGCAGCTGATGTTGTATACATTGATTTTAGTAAGGCATTTGATAAGTTTCCCCATAGTCGGCTCATGAGGAAAGTAAGGAGGTGTGGGATAGAGGGAAATTTGGCCAATTGGATAAGTAACTGGCTATCACATGGAAGACAAAGAATGGTGGTGGATGGAAATTTTTCAGACTGGAGACCAGTTACCAGCGGTGTACCACAGGGTCCTCTGCTATTTGTGATTTTTATCAATGACTTGGAGGAGGGGGTTGAAGGGTGGGTCAGTAAATTTGCTGATGACACCACAATTGGTGGAGTGGTGGATGAGGTGGAGGGCTGTTGTAGGCTGCAAAGAGACATTGACAGGATGCAGAACTGGGCCAAAAAATGGCAGGTGGAGTTTAACCCTGATAAGTGCGAGGTGATTCATTTTGGTAGATAAAATTTGAATGCAGATTACAGGGTCAACGGCAGGGTTCTGAGGAATGTGGAGGAACAGAGAGATCTTGGGGTTCATGTCCACAGATCTCTGAAGGTTGCCACTCAAGTGGATAGAGCCGTGAAGAAGGCTTATAGTGTGTTAGTGGGTGAGGGAGCTAGGGCTTTTCTCTTTGGAGCGGAGGAGGATGAGAGGCGACTTAATAGAGGTTTATAAGATGATGAGGGGGATAGATAGAGTGGACATTCAGAGACTATTTCGTCGGGTGGATGTAGCTGTTACAAGGGGGCATAACTATAAGATTCAGGGTGGGAGATAAAGGAGGGATATCCGTGGTAGGTTCTTTACTCAGAGAGTGGTTAGGGTGTGGAATGGACTGCCTGCTGTGATAGTGGAGTCGGACACTTTAGGAACTTTCAAGTGGTTATTGGATAGGCACATGGAGCACACCAGAATGACAGGGAGTGGGATAGCTTGATCTTGGTTTCGGACAATGTTCGGCACAACATTGAGGGCCGAAGGGCCTGTTCTGTGCTGTACTGTTCAATAAAAAAAAATTAATATGTGTTTCCAATATGAAATAATTTAAAATTCAAAGCATTATTCAATTTATACTAAATACTTTGAGCTTTTCTGTTGCTAATAGCAGTCATGTCCTCAAATCCTCCACTGAAACAAAATCATTGTTGATTCATGGTCAAACATATCGCGATTCTCCGCCCCCCATGGTGGGTGGGAGAATAGCGGGAGGGCCTCCCGACATTTTTCACGCCATCCCGCTATTCTCCCCCCACCACGCCCGACCCACGCCACGAATCGCCGCTCGCCGTTTTTTACGGCGAGCAACAATTCTCCAAGGCCGAGCGGCCGGGCCTTCATGCCCGTTTCGACACAGCAGTAAACACACCTGCTCGCTGCCGTCGTGAAAGGGGCGCCAGATTCCCGTTTGGGGCATCTGGGGGCCCGATTGGCACGGCAGTACCACGGCCGTGCCAAGGGTGGCAAAGGGTGGGCACCGATCGCGGGCCGTGTGTCCGTAACGGACGCACTCTTTTCCCTCCGCCACCCTGCAAGATCAAGCCGCCACGTCTTCCGGGCTGGCTGAGGGAAAAGACGCCAACTGCGCATGCGCGGCTGACGTCATCGGCCGCGTGAGGCGACGTAACGCGCTGCCGTGACACATGGGGCCGCGCTTCTAGCCCCGCCCGGGGGGGGGGGGGGGGGGGGGGGGGAATCGACCCTGGAAGTGGGCATGAAGGCTGCCGTGGGTCACAGCCTGTCCCACGGCAGCCTTTACGATTCTCCGCATTTGCGGAGAATCTCGCCCATTGGACCAATCTTGAAACATTTCCAATACGTAACCAAAGGTTTGGGTAATTTGGATTATTGTGATATCTCATTCTGACATTTAATAGACTTGGCTTGGGTCCCAGCAAAACATCAAAATATAAATTGCAAAATGTGACAGCTTGATCAAGTTTCCCTTTGGATTTGGGCAGCCCTAAAATTACCACCTGCCATATAACATTGGAGTCATACCTAACCTAGTAGTATGGGCAGCACGGTAACACAGTAGTTAGCACTGTTGCTTCACAGTGCCAAGGACCCGGGTTCGATGCCCGACTTGGATCACTGTCTGTGCGGAGCCTGCACGTTCTGTGTCTGTGTGGTTTCCTCTGGGTGCTCTGTGTGACACTAATAAAGATTATTATAGCGGATGGGAAGAAGATCAGTGCATGAGTTCCTTAGGGTAATGCCCTCGGTCCAAACATATTCAGCTGCTTCATCAATTAATTTTTGTCATAAAGTGAGAAGCTTTAGGACAGCACGGTGGCCCAGTGGTTAGCACTGCTGCCTATGGTGCTGATGGCCCGCTTTCGATCCCAGCCCCGGTCACTGTCTGTGTGGAGTGTGCATTCTCCCTGTGTCTGCGTAGGTTTCTCACCCACAACCCAAAGATGTGCAGTGTAGGTGCATTAAATTGCCCTTTGGGGGAACGGGGTGGGAGGGGAGGCAAGGGAGAAACAAGTAACGATAGGATAGGCTGTGAAAGGTGGCATTGTTTGTGTAAGCTATGTTGACTGGGGTTTATGCTCAGGGGGGGGTTTGTTGGTTTTATCTTTATGTTTTTGTTGAAATTTGATGTTTAAAATTGCTGTTATAAATGTCTCAATAGGGGCGGCATGTGGCGCAATGGTTAGCACTGGAACTGCGGCACTGAGGACCCAGGTTCGAATCCTGGCCCTGGGTCACTGTCCGTGTGGAGTTTACGCATTCTCCCCATGTCTGCGTGGGTTTCACCCCACAACCCAAAGATGTGCAGGTTAGGTGGATTGGCCATGCTAAATTGCCCCTTAACTGGAAAAAACAAAAATAATGGGCGCAATTCTCCGAAACATAGAGAAACAGCCGACGCCGGAGTGAAACCCCGAGTGTTTCACTCCAGCGTTGGAGGCTGCTTCTCGCCTCCTATTTTCCCTCCCCCGGGGGGGCTAGGAGCCTAAGTGACGTCAGCCGCGCATGCGCAGGCTGGCCGGCTCCAACCCGTGCATGCGCGGTTGCCGTCTTCCCCTCCGTTGCCCCGCAAGACATGGCAGCTTGGCCTTGCGGGGCGGCGGAGGGAAAAGAGTGCGTCTCTTAGAGACACCGGCCCGATGATCGGTGGGCACCAATCGCGAGCCAGACATCTGAGGAGCACGCCCGTGGTGCTCGATCCTCTCTCCGCCCACCACAGGCCCCACTCTTACCTGTCGCGCGATGTTCACGCCGGCAACGACCAGGTGTGGTTGCCGCCGACGTGAACCGGTTGGGGTCGTCAGGTCGCTCGGCCCATCCGGGCCAGAGAATCGCCAGGAAAAACGGCATTGTTCTGAATTACAAGCCAGCTGTTTAGCCCACTGTGCTAAACCAGCCTCCAAGCTAGTCCCACTTGCCGCATTTGGCCCATATCCCTCTATACCCACCCTGCCCATGTAATTTTTTTTAAATAGAGTCATAGATGTTTATAGCATGGAGACAGGCCCTTCACAGCATGGAAACAGGCCAGACCATCTCCAATGAGAGCAAATCCAAACATTGCCCCTTGACAGTCAATGGCATCACCATCGCTGAATCCCCCATCATCAACATCCTGAGTGTTACCATTTACCAGAAACTGAACTGGACCAACCAATTACATTGGATAAAAGCAAATTACTGCGAATGCTGGAATCTGAAAAAAGAGGAAATGCTGGAAAATCTCAGCAGGTCTGGCATGTGTAAGGAGAGAAAAGAGCTAACGTTTCGAGTCTGGATGATCTTTTGTCAAAACTGAAAGGCATAGAAAGTGGGAGAAATTTATAGTGTAGGGTGAGGAAATGTAAGATGAGTCATAGCCACAGAAACCATGGGAAGAGAGTGCTAATGGCAGTCCCCAGAGAGAATAAAAGGTGTGAAAGGCCAAATGGCAGAGAGACTAAAATCAAGAGTGTAAGCTGTGACTGATGTAGACGTGGGGGGAGGGGGGACATGGGTGGGAGAGAGGTAAAGTGAGAAAGGGTGGGGGGCAAAAGGGAATTAGACAGGATATACTTTTTTCCACTTCCACTGCGATTGACCAAATAGCCTCTTGCTGTGCCATTAGAAAAATCTTCATGAAAATATATTTTACTTGAATCTTGAAATTTGATTTGGGCATCCTACGTGCACTCCACAGTCATTTTGTTTTACTGTGCTTGTCCAATGCTTGAGTATAGGAGATTGAAGGGTGCTCTGATTGGGGTGTTTGAAATGTTAAAATGATCCAAATTAATTATTTCTTCTGATGTTGGAATTGAGAACAAACAAACCAAACCTTAAAATTAGATGAGAATTAGAGTTCAAATTGCCCCACGGTTAAAGGAATTTGAGAGGTGGGGCAAATACAACAAGGTACTTAAAATTGAGAACAACCATTTTCAATTCAATTATTTGGGGAACGGTGGATAGTCTACTTTAGCAGAATCCGTGAGTAGATTACCTTGAATGCCCTGGCGCCATGGTAGCACAGTGGTTAGCACTGTTACTTCACAGCTTCAGGGTCCCAGGTTCGATTCCCGGCTTGGGTCACTGTGCGGAGTCTGCACGTTCTTCCCGTGTCTGCGTGGGTTTTCTAGGAGTGCTCCAGTTTCCTCCCACAGTCCAAAGATGTGCAGGTTAGGTGGATTGGCCATGATAAATTGCCCTTAGTGTCCAAAAAGATTTGGTGGTGGCACGGCGATATGGTGGAGGCGGTGGGCTTATGTAGGATGCTTTTTCCAAGTACCGGTGCAGACTCGATGGGCCGAATGGCCTCCTTCTGCACTGTATTTCTATGATTTCTAGAGGGCCTCACGGTAGCATGGTGGTTAGCATCAATGCTTCACAGCTCCAGGGTCCCAGGTTCGATTCCCGGCTGGGTCACTGTCTGTGTGGAGTCTGCACGTCCTCCCCGTGTGTGCGTGGGTTTCCTCCGGGTGCTCCGGTTTCCTCCCACAGTCCAAAGATGTGCGGGTTAGGTGGATTGGCCATGCTAAATTGCCCGTAGCGTAAGGTTAATGGGGGGATTGTTGGGTTACGGGTAGACGGGTTACGTGGGTTTAAGTAGGGTGATCATTGCTCGGCACAACATCAAGGGCCTGTTCTGTGCTGTACTGTTCTATGTTCTATGATTCTATAAGATGGGGGAAAGAGTGGGGGGGGGAAATATATAAAGAAAGACAAGAAATAAATAAAAGATAAAAGACAGTTAAAGTGAAATGGAATGAAAACAAAGTGTCGATGTGGGGTAAAGCTAATCACTGAAGTTGTTGAACTCGATGTTGAGACCGGATGCCTAACCGGAAGATGAGATGCTGTTCCTCCAGTTTGTGTTGAGCTTCACTGGATCATTGCAGCAGGCCAAGGACAGACATGTAGGCATGGGAGCAACGGGACGATCAGGTTCCTGAATGCTCACAGGCCGAAAGTGCTCAGCAAAGTGATCAACCAGTCTATGTTTGGTCTCTCCAATATAGAGGCCACATTGGGAGCAGCGAGTGCAATAGACCAAATTGAAAGAGGTGCAAGTGAAACGCTGCTTAACCTGAAATGAGTGTTTTGGGCCTGGGATGTTAAGCATGGAAGAGGTAAAGGCGCAGGTGTTACACCTTCTGCGATTGCATGGGAAGATGCAATGGGTAATGGGAGATGTTGGGTATGGTGGAAAAGTGGACTAGATTATCCCGGAGGGAACAGTCTCTGCTGACAGCGGGAGTGAAGGGAAGATGTGTTTGGTCGTAGCATCACGCTGGAGTTGGCGAAGGACTACAGCTCTTCGCACCCTACATCCTGTAAGGACTCCATCCCTTTCCCACAGCTCATTCGCCTCCGTCACATTTGTTCCGATGATGTCACTTCGAAAGTGGTGGTTCAAAAATGTGTTTCTTCCTCCTCAACCGTGATTTTCCACCTCGTTGTTGACAGGGCCCTCAACATCATGCGGTCCATCTTACGCGTCACTACCCTCGCCCCCTCCCCTCCATCACAGATCAAGGATAGAGTCCCCTCATTCTCACATTTCACCCCACCAGCCTCCGTATGCAAAGTATAATCCTCCGCCATCTTCGCCAACTCCAGCGTGAACTCACAAAGGCTCCTTTGATAGCACCTTCCAAACCTGTGACTTGTAGCACAAAGAACAACGGCAGTAGACTCATGGGAACACCGCTACTTGCAAGTTTCTCTCCAAGCCACACAATATCCTGACTTGAAACTACATTGCTGCTCCTTCACTTCACTGGATCAAAATCCTGAATCTCTTTCCCAATATCACGGTGGGTCTTCCTCCAACACATGAAGTGCAGTGGTTCAAGAAGTTTGCTCACCACCATCTTCTTAAGGACAATTGGGGATGGGTGATAAAATACTAGCTAGGAACATTCACATCTCGTGAAAGAATAAAAAGCGATAGAGAATGACGATGCATAGAAATGATCCTTTTCAACAAGAACAATGTGCTCATTACCTGTGAGGAAATGGATAAAAATGGTTGGAAACACACAGAATGCGAACCGTTGCACCTTGCAGAAAGCCGTCCACAGTGGAGAGAAGGAGGAGACCAATAATGCAATTGTTATAGGTGCTTCAATAATTAGGAGGATCGAGAGTCCCACAAATTGATGCCTAGATAAGGGACATCTTGAATTGGCTTGGAAGGATATTGAAAAGCGAGGGGGAAGGATCTATTCCTTTGGATCAAAATCTTATGGAAGAGGAGATAGAAATCCTGTTTTGAGAGTCCGTACAAAGAACAATACAGCACAGGAACAGGCTCTTTGGTCCACCAAACCCACGCCGATCACGTGTCCTATTTAGACCAACCACTTTTATCCTTCTATACCGTCTGTTCATGTGCCTATCCAGATAATCTTAAATAGCTAAATTAAAGAACGGGACTTCAAAGATATAACCCATACTACATGCAAATTGGCACAGGGATAAACAGATTTGGGTGGTACACAGGTGGCTGAAAGAATGGTGCAGGAATAGGATCCATTACACAGGGCACAGGCACCAGTAATGAGACTATGGTGGAAAGCGGTCACGGCTGACATGCATCTTCGGTCAGAGGCACATGAAGGACTCAACAAAGAGGTAGAGTTCCAGGATTGAGTGGTTGAAGCAGGAGGTAATCAGCCTGGATCTGCAGATGTACAAAGAGTAGGGTGTCACGTCTGCATCAATCATGGTGCTCTGTTCACTACCTGCAGTGAGAATGCTCACAGAACTTTACATGAGGTCCGACTGAAGGTTGACCCGGAGGCCTCTGATCAGCTCAATGTTCTGGTCTGCCTGGGTGCAGCTGACAGGCGCCCTCGATCAGCTTGAGAGACATGTCCCCGAGGCTGGAGAAGGTGGCCATGGAGTTCCATAGGTTGTTTTGAAATATCCTGAGGAATGACGTGTTTGTGTGGGGAATCTGGGGGAAGTCTAGCAATCAAGGAAATGCCCCTCTCATGGCTCATTGTCTTGTTGCTCCTCAAGTGATCTCCCCGTTTAAGAACTGGCATTCAGTCTCCCTTCTCATCATGGACTACAAGATCTTTTCTAGGACGTCTGCTCATTTTGATACTTTGCTGACCCACATTGAATAGACCAACATGATCCCAGGTTGAACAATCTACGATAAGATCCAGGACATAATCAACCATTTCCAAAAAAAGTTATCATCCTTTCCCTGGATGAAAGAAGAATTTGTTCCCCACGGTCGGCTATTGCAGAAAATACGGAGGCTGGGGATTGAGGGTGATTTAGAGATGTGGATCAGAAATTGGCTAGTTGAAAGAAGACAGAGAGTGGTAGTTGATGGGAAATGTTCAGAATGGAGTTCAGTTACGAGTGGCGTACCACAAGGATCTGTTCTGGGGCCGTTGCTGTTTGTCATTTTTATAAATGACCTAGAGGAGGGTACAGAAGGTTGGGTGAGTAAATTTGCAGACGACACTAAAGTCGGTGGAGTTGTAGACAGTGTGGAAGGATGTTGCAGGTTACAGAGGGACATAGATAAGCTACAGAGCTGGGCTGAGAGGTGGCAAATGGAGTTTAATGTGGAGAAGTGTGAGGTGATTCACTTTGGAAAGAATAACAGGAATGCGGAATATTTGGCTAATGGTAAAATTCTTGGTAGTGTGGATGAGCAGAGGGATCTCGGTGTCCATGTACATAGATCCCTGAAAGTTGCCACCCAGGTTGATAGGGTTGTGAAGAAGGCCTATGGTGTGTTGGCCTTTATTGGTAGAGGGATTGAGTTCCGGAGCCATGAGGTCATGTTGCAGTTGTACAAAACTCTAGTACGGCCGCATTTGGAGTATTGCCGTACAGTTCTGGTCGCCTCATTATAGGAAGGACGTGGAAGCTTTGGAACGGGTGCAGAGGAGATTTACCAGGATGTTGCCTGGTATGGAGGGAAAATCTTATGAGGAAAGGCTGATGGACTTGAGGTTGTTTTCGTTAGAGAGAAGAAGGTTAAGAGGTGACTTAATAGAGGCATACAAAATGGTCAGAGGGTTAGATAGGGTGGACAGCGAGAGCCTTCTCCCGCGGATGGGGGTGGCTAGCACGAGGGGACATAGCCTTAAATTGAGGGGTAATAGATATAGGACAGAGGTCAGAGGTGGGTTTTTTACGCAAAGAGTGGTGAGGCCGTGGAATGCCCTACCTGCAACAGTATTGAACTCGCCAACATTGAGGGCATTTAAAAGTTTATTGGATAAGCATATGGATGATAAGGGCATAGTGTAGGTTAGATGGCCTTTAGTTTTTTTTTCCATGTCGGTGCAACATCGAGGGCCGAAGGGCCTGTACTGCGCTGTATCGTTCTATGTTCTATGTTCTAAGAGTGGATCATGAGTACTTATTCAGGACGCTGTAGTTATTTGGGTTCGGAATGTATTTTATCACCCAAATGCAGGACTCCACCACAGTGTCTGATTCAGGTTGAGGGGTCCTTGCTGGTGCCCCTTCACTTCTGGAGAGGATTGTGTCACTGTGTCCACCCAGTTATGTTCCATCTGTGTGGAGTCTATCCTGTGCCTTTTATGGAGGAATTTGGGGGAACTAGCTCTTTACAGAGTGTGCATGGAGGCCATCTGCTTGCCTTAATCCATGACGTGCTCTTCATAGTCGTGGATCCTAATGACCTGCTGAGGATGCACAAGTCAATTCTGCAGGTATTATTTTGTATTATATATACACACAATAGAAATATTTCAATTAAAATATCTTTTGCAGCGTCCTCTGCCAAGATCAACTGGGAAAAATGTTCTGGATTCCAGTGGCAGCTGGACTCTGTAGCAGAGCTTGAAGTGCCACCCACCCTTTACCCAAAAGTCTTCCTTAGCCCTGCTAAGGATGCATGGTCACCGAATCTTTTTTAGTGTCACAATTGGCCTCACATTAACACTTCAATTAAGTTACTGTGAAAATCCCCATGTCACCTCACCACACTACGGCACCTGTTCGTGGGAGAATTCAGAATGTCCAAGTCACCTGACAGGCACATCTTTCAAGACTTGTGGGAGGAAACCGGAGCACCCGTAGGAAACCCACACAGATATGGGGAGAACATGCAGATTTCATCCGCACAGATGGGGACCCAAGCTGGGAATCGAACCCATGCCCCTCACACTGTGAAGCAACAGTGTTCGCCACTGTGCTACCATGCTACCAGTAACTGTAACTGGCAAGAGTTGCAGGCCAAAGTCCCCATTCATCTCAGGCACTGGACAGGACTTCTCCAAGTGCTGTCGTGTAGGGGTTATGTACTGGTTATAATCCAGCTAGTGGCCACCACGTGGTACCGGTTGGTCACTTTGATCCTGCCCGAGTTTGTTATTAAGATACCAAGGAAGCCCATTCAAATCCTTTGGGGACAAAAGGCCATGCAATATCTCGCCCGTGGCGTTGTTTCTCCTGCTCAGGGTACTGCTGTGCTTTCACATCCAGCTGCAGCTTATGGCTTCCACACCCTGCAGAGATGCTTAAAAAATAAACCGTTTTCTCGATGGTGTGCACACAGGTGCCGGATCCCTCAGCTAACTGCACAGCATCAAATTACAACACACAGATATTGGTTTTAAATCTTGTGGGTCTCTATGCCTCCTTGTGAAGTCATCCGTCTTTTACCAGGAACTATTTAGGGTCAGGAACTCGGGTCACCTCCAACTGGTGGTCTTACCTATCAGGAATTAAGCCATCATCTGAGAACTGTTGCTCAGGAGTCTGCACCTACATCAGTATGAATTTATGGGGTGGGTGGAGATGCGGTAGGTGGAGAGGATCCCAACTGCCAAGGTAAAGACAGCGATATATTGGATGGTGTAGAACTGGGTAGATGCTGACTGAAGAGACAGCATGCATCCCTGGGTAGTTTTGTACCCAAAGCCAGCCTTGCAAAACGTGGTACTTGGCCCTAACCGTAGTACCACTACTATTTGGTAGCCTATAAACAAATTCTTTCACCGTTTGCTGAGCTTTGCTGTTTCTCAGGTCCACCTAAACTGCTTTTACATCTAGAAATTCCAATCAAAGATCCTCTCACTGACCATATCGATGAACAGTGCACCCCACCTCCTTTTTGGCTATCCTTCATAAATGCTGTATATGCTAGGCGCTTCCGATCCCAGCCATTGCCTGTACCCACATCTCTGAAATTGCACTTACATCATTATTAGTACAGGTTGTGTTTTCCTCATTTGTTTAAGGATAAAGGAATGTGCACCAAGCTAGTTAACTAGTCTCCCACTGTTTCTGGAACCTGTTTTTTCATTTGGGATTAAAGTCGCTTCTCTCTCTCCCTCCTGTAAGAGGCCCATGTGAGATTAGTTTGGACTGAGCTCAATCCCCACACTATGAGGTGCGATCCAGGATATAAACAGCAACTTTGATCCAGAGCTGCTCGTTTCACCTCCGCTGCTTTGAGGAGGCAGCAAAGACAAATCAGGTACAGACAGGAGTTACTAAATGATGATCAAACTAGATCATAGATCATAGAATTTACAGTGCAGAAGGAGGCCATTTGGCCCATCAAGTCTGCACCGGCACTTGGAAAGAGCACCCGACCCCAAGGTCAACACCTCCAGCCTATCCCCACCCAACACTAAGGGCAATTTTGGACACTAAGGGCAATTTACCATGGCCAATCCACCTAACATGCACATCTTTGGACTGTGGGAGGAAACTGGAGCACCCGGAGGAAACACACGCACACACGGGGAGGATGTGCAGACTCCGCACAGACAGTGACCCAAGCCGGAATCGAACCTGGGACCCTGGAGCTGTGAAGCAATTGTGTTATCCACAATGCTACCGTGCTGCCTCACGGATTTGGATATACTCCTACAGAAAGTCACTCCATAACATTCTCATGATGAGCCACCCCCACCCAGTGTCGGAGATTCCCAAAGCTGGGAATGGGGACCAGTTTCCTGCCGCCTTCATGGGGCTGCCCTCCCAGTGATGAAATATGATGTGGAGATGCCGGCGTTGGACTGGGTTGTGAGCACAGTAAGAAGTCTTACACCAGGTTAAAGTCCAACAGGTTTGTTTCAAACATGAGCTTTCGGAGCATTGCATTCACCTGAGGAAGGAGCTGCGCTCCGAAAGCTCATGTTTGAAACAAACCTGTTGGACTTTAACCTAGTGTTGTGAGACTTCTTACAGTCATGAAATAGTAAAAGGAGCAAGTTCCAGGGACGATATTAAACTGATCACTTGGGAAACTCTGGGAGTTGATCTGATGATATAAAAGCTGTTTCCTGGCCTCCTACAGCATTTCAAATTTGTGACCAATTTGAACGAAGCTGTGATTCCTAACCTAACTTCTCTCTCTCTCCAAAATGTTCAGCGAGCGATTGGGCCCTGACACCAATCACCGCCTCATTGTTCCTCACACATCCACAGCAAGCCGGGGAATGGGGCCGCCACAATGCTCACTCTGTGTTTCCTGGCCTGATCTCTGAGCTGAGCTGCTTCGTCCACTCGGATCCAACCCGCCACGGGCGGGAACTTCGCGCAAGCGCACGAAAAAGCGCGGGCTGAAGGCTCCAACCGTCCAGATTTAAATCGCAGCGCGAGGCCGTCAAGCACCGCAGCTCAGGATCACGTGGAGGAAGCGCCACAGCCACTGGCTTGAAGGTCACGTGGAGGACGCGCCGCGGCTATTGGCTCAGGGTCACGAGCACCAACTCGCCGCTGCCATTGGCTGTGGTTCCCGCTGGGCTGCCATTTTGGATGTTGGTCCCAGTGATGGGAGCAGAAAAATCCCGGGAAAGAGTGTTACAACGGGAGCAATCCAGGGAAAGAGCGTCACCACAGGGGAGCAATCCAGGGAAAGAGCGTTACCACAGGGGAACAATCCAGGGAAAGAGCGTTACCACAGGGGAACAATCCAGGGAAAGAGCGTGATCACAGGGGAGCAATCTGGGAAAGAGCGTCACCACAGGGGAGCAATCCAGGGAAAGAGCGTCACCACAGGGGAGCAATCCAAGGAAAGAGCGTTACCACAGGGGAGCAATCCCGGGAAAGAGCGTTACCACAGGGAAACAATCCAGGGAAAGAGCGCTATCACAGGGGAGCAATCCGGGAAAGAGCGCTATCACAGGGGAGCAATCCGGGAAAGAGCGTTACCACAGGGGAGCAATCCAGGGAAAGTGCGTTACCACAGGGAAACAATCCAGGGAAAGAGCGCTATCATGGGAGCAATCCGGGAAAAAGCGTTACCCAGGGGAACAATCCAGGGAAAGAGCGTGATCACAGGGGAGCAATCTGGGACAGAGTTACCACAGGGAAACAATCCAGGGAAAGAGCGTTACCACGGGAGCAATCTGGGAAAGAGCGTGATCACGGGAGCAATCCGGGAAAGAGCGTTACCACAGGGGAGCAATCCAGCGAAAGTGCGTTACCACAGGGAAACAATCCAGGGAAAGCGCGTTATCACAGGGGAGCAATCCGGGGAAAGAGCGTGATCACAGGGGACCAATCCAGGAAAGAGCGTTACCACAGGGGAGCAATCCAGGGAAAGCGTTACCACAGGGGAGCAATCCAGGGCAAGAGCGTTATCACAGGGGAACAATCCAGGGAAAGAGCGTTACCACAGGGGACCAATCCAGGAAAGAGCGTTACCACAGGGGAGCAATCCAGGGAAAGCGTTACCACAGGGGAGCAATCCAGGGAAAGAGCGTTACCACAGGGGAGCAATCCAGGGAAAGAGCGCTATCACAGGGGAGCAATCCGGGAAAGAGCGTTACCCAGGGGAACAATCCAGGGAAAGAGCGTGATCACAGGGGAGCAATCTGGGAAAGAGCGTTACCACAGGGAAACAATCCAGGGAAAGAGCGTTACCACGGGAGCAATCTGGGAAAGAGCGTGATCACGGGAGCAATCCGGGAAAGAGCGTTACCAAAGGGGAACAATCCAGGGAAAGAGCGTGATCACAGGGGAGCAATCTGGGAAAGAGCGTTACCACAGGGGAGCAATCCAGGGAAAGAGCGTTACCACAGGGGAGCAATCCAGGGAAAGTGCGTTACCACAGGCAAACAATCCAGGGAAAGAGCGCTATCACAGGGGAGCAATCCGGGAAAGAGCGTTACCCAGGGGAACAATCCAGGGAAAGAGCGTGATCACAGGGGAGCAATCTGGGAAAGAGCGTTACCACAGGGAAACAATCTAGGGAAAGAGCGTTACCACGGGAGCAATCTGGGAAAGAGCGTGATCACGGGAGCAATCCGGGAAAGAGCGTTACCACAGGGGAGCAATCCAGCGAAAGTGCGTTACCAAAGGGAAACAATCCAGGGAAAGCGCGTTACCACAGGGGAGCAATCCGGGAAAGAGCGTGATCACAGGGGAGCAATCCAGGAAAGAGCGTTACCACAGGGGAGCAATCCAGGGAAAGAGCGTTACCACAGGGGACCAATCCAGGGAAAGAGCGTTACCACAGGGGAACAATCCAGGGAAAGAGCGTGATCACAGGGGAGCAATCTGGGAAAGAGCGTTACCACAGGGGAGCAATCCAGGGAAAGAGCGTTACCACAGGGGAGCAATCCAGGGAAAGAGCGTTACCACAGGGGAGCAATCCAGGGAAAGAGCGTTACCACAGGGGAGCAATCCAGGGAAAGTGCGTTACCACAGGGAAAAAATCCAGGGAAAGAGCGCTATCACAGGGGAGCAATCCGGGAAAGAGCGTTACCCAGGGGAACAATCCAGGGAAAGAGCGTGATCACAGGGGAGCAATCTGGGAAAGAGCGTTACCACAGGGAAACAATCTAGGGAAAGCGCGTTACCACAGGGGAGCAATCCGGGAAAGAGCGTGATCACAGGGGAGCAATCCAGGAAAGAGCGTTACCACAGGGGAGCAATCCAGGGAAAGAGCGTTACCACAGGGGACCAATCCAGGGAAAGAGCGTTACCACAGGGGAACAATCCAGGGAAAGAGCGTGATCACAGGGGAGCAATCTGGGAAAGAGCGTTACCACAGGGGAGCAATCCAGGGAAAGAGCGTTACCACAGGGGAGCAATCCAGGGAAAGAGCGTTACCACAGGGGAGCAATCCAGGGAAAGAGCGTTACCACAGGGGAGCAATCCAGGGAAAGTGCGTTACCACAGGGAAACAATCCAGGGAAAGAGCGCTATCACAGGGGAGCAATCCGGGAAAGAGCGTTACCCAGGGGAACAATCCAGGGAAAGAGCGTGATCACAGGGGAGCAATCTAGGAAAGAGCGTTACCACAGGGAAACAATCTAGGGAAAGAGCGTTACCACGGGAGCAACCTGGGAAAGAGCGTGATCACGGGAGCAATCCGGGAAAGAGCGTTACCACAGGGGAGCAATCCAGCGAAAGTGCGTTACCACAGGGAAACAATCCAGGGAAAGCGCGTTACCACAGGGGAGCAATCCGGGAAAGAGCGTGATCACAGGGGAGCAATCCAGGAAAGAGCGTTACCACAGGGGAGCAATCCAGGGAAAGAGCGTTACCACAGGGGAGCAAACCAGGGAAAGAGCGTGATCACAGGGGACCAATCCAGGGAAAGAGCGTTACCACAGGGGACCAATCCAGGGAAAGAGCGTTACCACAGGGGAACAATCCAGGGAAAGAGCGTGATCACAGGGGAGCAATCTGGGAAAGAGCGTTACCACAGGGGAGCAATCCAGGGAAAGAGCGTTACCACAGGGGAGCAATCCAGGGAAAGTGCGTTACCACAGGGGAGCAATCCAGGGAGAGAGCGTTACCACAGGGGAACAATCCAGGGAAAGAGCGGTACCACAGAGGAGCAATCCAGGGAAAGAGCGTTACCACAGGGTAACAATCCAGGGAAAGAGCGTTACCACAGGGGACCAATCCAGGGAAAGAGCGTTACCACAGGGGAGCAATCCAGGGAAAGAGCATTACCACAGGGGAGCAATCCAGGGAAAAAGAGTTACCACAGGGGAGCAATCCAGGGAAAGAGCGTTACCACAGGGGAGCAATCCAGGGAAAGAGCGTTACCACAGGGGAAGGGATTCAACAATAAACAGCCATAACTTACCCCATTTAAACCGCATCTCCTTCCCCTTGGGTTTCAAGGCCTCACTTTGTGCTGCCTCAGCTCACCTGTTGCTGAACCCCTCAACCAACTCCTAGATTAGAATGTTACACATTCTCTCGCCATTAATCCTTTTTCTCACTCAATGAGAGGTCACAGGATAACTGGGTGAATAAGGCCATTAGATCCTTCAATTAGGTGTTGGTTCCTTGTACATAGAACAGCACAGAACAGGCCCTTCGGCCCTCGATGTTGTGCCGAGCAATGATCACCCTACTCAAACCCACGTATTCACCCTATACCCGTAACCCAACAACCCCCCCCCCCCTTAACCTTACCTTTTTTAGGACACTACGGGCAATTTAGCATGGCCAATCCACCTAACCCGCACATCTTTGGACTGTGGGAGGAAACCGGAGCACCCGGAGGAAACCCACGCACACACGGGGAGGACGTGCAGACTCCGCACAGACAGTGACCCAGCTGGGAACCGAACCTGGGACCCTGGAGCTGTGAAGCATTTATGCTTGCTACCGTGCTGCCCCTTTTTTTCCCCTTTTTTTTTACCACCTGACCCACCACCCCCAACTGAGCACCCTCTCACAACCAGCCAAACCCCTGCCTGGCCCTCCAGGCCACCTGACCCAGCCGAAGATTTATTTCTCATATCAGCCTGAAATTTGAACCTATGTTTCCTTGGTTAGTTGGTGGCTGTTTTTTCTCGGTACTGGTCCAAGCTCACATGAATCTCTCGTTCCATACTGGACAAGAAACTAGTGTGGTCTCGGCAGACTCTTCCCTTTGATCACAACCTCTTTAGCTGTTGTGGCCTGGGCTTCCTGTGGAAAACACCCATTTCCAGATGGGGTGTAGGTGGCCCTGTTGGGGTTTGTGGGTACGGGGGGGATGTGCAGGTGGGGAAAAAAACATCAAAATGCAGGGTAGAGTTCAGAGTCTGAAGTTGAACTCAATGATAAATCTAGAAGGCTCTAAAGTGCCTAATTGGAAGATGCTGTTCCTCCAGCTCCTGTTAGCATTGGGCTTAGAATATAGAACAGTACAGCACAGAACAGGCCCTTGATGTTGTGCTGAACAATGATCACCCTACTCAAACCCACGCTATACCCGTAACCCAACCCCCCCCCCCCCCTTAACCTTACCTTTTTTAGGACACTACGGGCAATTTAGCATGGCCAATCCACCTAACCCGCACATCTTTGGACTGTGGGAGGAAACCGGAGCACCCGGAGGAAACCCACGCACACACGGGGAGGACGTGCAGACTCCGCACAGACAGTGACCCAGCCAGGAACCGAACCTGGGACCCTGGAGCTGTGAAGCATTTATGCTAACCACCATGCTACCGTGCTGCCCCACTGCTTCACTGGAACATTGCACCAGGCAAAGAACAGACATGTGGCCGTGAGAACAAGGTGGTGAATTGAAATGGAAAATGACAGGATGGTCAAGCTCATGCTTGCAAACTCCGTGAAGGTGTTCAGCGAAGTGGTCACCCAGCATGTGCTAAATCTCCCTGACACATTGTGAGCAGCAAATGCAGTAGACTAAATTGAAAGAATCATTGCTTCACCTTGAACGAGCTGCTACTGTGATTACCTGGGAAGGTACCATGGGTAGGGGGTGAGTTGTTGGGGGAGTGGACCAATATGTTGTGGAGGGAACTGTCCCTATGAATGCTGACAGGGAGCTGAGCGGGAAAATATTTGGTGGTGGCATCATTCTGGCGTTGGCAGAAAGGACAGAGGATGAATGCGGGGCTGGTGGGTGAAAAGTGACGGCAAGGGGGACCCTATCATAGTGTTGGGAGGGAGGGGAAGAGGTGAGGACAGAAGTGCAGGCGATCTTGTTTTTTTTTTCTAGCAGCATGGTAGCACAGTGGTTAGCACTGTGGCTTCACAGCGCCACGGCTCCAGGTTAGATTCCCCACTGGGTCACTGTCTGTGCAGAGTCTGCACGTTCTCCCCGTGTCTGTGTGGGTTTCCTCCGGGTGCTCCGGTTTCCTCCCACAGTCCAAAGATGTGCGGGTTAGGTGGATTGGCCATGCTAAATTGCCCTTAGTATCCAAAAAGGTTAGATGGGGTTATTGGGTTAAGGGTGGAAGTGAGAGCTTAAGTGTGTTGGTGAAGTCTCGATGGGCTGAATGGCCTCCTTCTGCACTGTATGTTCTATGAATTGGACACAGTGGAGGACCACAGTTGGAGGGGAAAATCAGGAAAAAAGCAGACATGTCAGGAGCGCCATTTTCAAAGGAAACATAATCAGAACAGATGCAATGGAGGAGTAACTGGGAGAATGGGTGGAGTCTTTAGTGCAATCAGGGTGCGAGCATCTGCAGTCGAGGTAACTATGGGTGATGGTGGGCTTGTAATGAATGTTGGTGGTCTATCGCTGGAAATGGAGACGGAAGGAAAGGGAAGTGTCAGAGATAGATCATGTGAGAGAGGGGTGGAAATTGAAATCAAAATTTATAAATTTTTCCAGGCGGGGGCAAAAAGCGGCATTAGAACATGGAACATACAGTGCAGAAGGAGGCCATTCAGCCCATCGAGTCTGCACCGACCCACTTAAGCCCTCACTTCCACCCTATCCCCGTAACCCAATAACCCCATCTAAACCTTTTGGTCACTCAGGGCAATTTATCATGGCCAATCCACCTAACCTGCACGTTTTTGGATTGGGGGAGGAAACCCACACAGACACGGGGAGAGCGTGCAGACAGTGACCCAGCGGGGAATCGAACCTGGGACCCTGGCGCTGTGAAACCACAGTGCTATCCACTTGTGCTACCGTGCTGCCCAAATCATTGCTACAGTCATTGATGCAACAGAAAAAAGACATGTGGGAGCAGGCCTGAGTTGGACTAGAACAAGAACGTGAATAGGTTCATAGAATTTACAGTGCAGAAGGAGGCCATTCAGCCCATCGAGTCTGCACCGGCTCTTAGAGCACCCTACCCAAGGTCAACACCTCCACCCCATCCCCATAACCCAGTAACCCCACCCAACACTAAGGACAATTTATCATGGCCAATCCACCTTACCTGCACATCTTTGGACTGTGGGAGGAAACCGGAGCACCCGGAGGAAACACACGCACACACGGGGAGGATGTGCAGACTCCGCACAGACAGTGACCCTGCCGGGAATCGAACCTGGGACCCTGGAGCTGTGAAGCAATTGTGCTATCCACAATGCTACCGTGCTGTCCTTAAGAACAAATTAATCTACACTCCATTATTCTACCATAATCCATGTACCTATTCAATAGCCGCTTGAAGGTCCCTAATGTTTCCGACTCAACTACTTCCACAGGTAGTGCATTCCATGCCCCCACTACTCTCTGGGTAAAGAACCTACCTCTGACATCCCCCCTATATCTTCCACCATTTACCTTAAATTTATGTCCCTTGTAATGGTTTGTTCCACCCGGGGGAAAAGTCTCTGACTGTCTACTCTATTCCCCTGATCATCTTATAAACCTCTATCAAGTCGCCCCTCATCCTTCTCCGTTCTAATGAGAAAAGGCCTAGCACCCTCAACCTTTCCTCGCAAAACCATTCCAGGAAACATCCTGGTAAATCTCCTTTGCACCTTTTCCAAAGCTTCCACATTCTTCCGAAAATGAGGTGACCAGAACTGCACACAGTATTCCAAATGTGGCCTGACCAAGGTTTTGTACAGCTGCATCATCACCTCACGGCTCTTAAATTCAATCCCTTTGCTAATGAACGCTAGCACACCACAGGCCTTCTTCACAGCTCTATCCAGTTGAGTGGCAACTTTCAAAGATCTATGAACATAGACCCCAAGATCTCTCTGCTCCTCTACATTGCCAAGAACCCTACCGTTAACCCTGTATTCCGCATTCACATTTGTCCTTCCAAAATGGACAACCTCACACTTGTCAGGGTTAAACTCCATCTGCCACTTCTCAGCCCAGCTCTACATTCTATCTATGTCTCTTTGCAGCCGACAACAGCCCTCCACACTATCCACAACTCCGCCAATCTTCGTATCATCTGCAAATTTACTGACCCACCCTTCAACTCCCTCATCCAAGTCGTTAATGAAAATCACAAACAGCAGAGGACCCAGAACTGATCCCTGCGGTACGCCACTGGTAACTGGGCTCCAGGCTGAATATTTGCCACCCACCACCACTCTCTGACTTCTATCGGTTAGCCAGTTTGTTATCCAACTGGACAAATTTCCCACTATCCCATGCCTCCTTACTTTCTGCATAAGCCTGCCATGGGGAACCTTATCAAATGCCTTACTAAAATCCATGTGCACTACGTCCACTGCTTTACCTTCATCCACATGCTTGGTCACCTCATCAAAGAAGTCAATAATACTTGTAAGGCAAGACCTACCCCTCACAAATCCGTGCTGACTATCCCTAATCAAGCAGTGTCTTTCCAGATGCTCAGAAATCCTATCCCTCAGTACCCTTGCCATTACTTTGCCTACCACCGAAGTAAGACTAACTGGCCTGTAATTCCCAGGGTTATCCCTATTCTCTTTTTTGAACAGGGGCACGACATTTGCCACTCTCTGATCCCCTGGTACCACCCCTGTTGACAGTGAGGACGAAAAGATCATTGCCGACGGCTCTGCAATTTCATTTCTTGCTTCCCATAGAATCCTTGGATATATCCCGTCAGGCCCGGGGGACTTGTCTATCCTCAAATTTTTCAAAACGCCCAACACATCTTCCTAACAAGTATGTCTTCGAGCATGCCAGTCTGTTTCACAGTGTCCTCTCCAACAATATGACCCCTCTTTTTTGTAAATACTGAAGAAACGTACTTGTTCAAGACCTCTCCTATCTCTTCAGACTCAATACACAATCTCCCGCTACTGTCCTTGATCGGACCTACCCTCGCTCCAGTCATTCTCATATTTCCTACATATGTGTAAAAGGCCTTGGGGTTTTCCTTGATCCTACCCGCCAAAGATTTTTCATGCCCTCTCTTAGCTCTCCTAATCCCTTTCTTCAGTTACCTCCTGGCTATCTTGTATCCCTCCAGCGCCCTGTCTGAACCTTGTTTCCTCAGCCTTACATAAGTCTCCTTCTTCCTCTTAACAAGACATTCAACCTCTCTTGTCAACCATGGTTCCCTCACTCGACCATCTCTTCCCTGCCTGACAGGGACATACATAGCAAAGACAGGCAGTACCTGTTCCTTGAACAAGTTCCACATTTCACTTGTGTCCTTCCCTGACAGCCTATGTTCCCAATTTATGCACTTCAATTCTTGTCTGACAGCATTGTACTTACCCTTCCACCAATTGTAAACCTTGCCCTGTTGCACGCACCTATCCCTCTCCATTTCTAAAGTGAAAGTCACAGAATTGTGGTCGCTACCTCCAAAATGCTCCCCCACTAACAAATCTATCACCTGCCCTGGTTCATTACCAAGTACCAAATCCAATATGGCCTCCCCTCTGGTCGGACAATCGACATACTGTGTTAGAAAAGCTTCCTGGGGGCAGCATGTGGCGCAGTGGTTAGCACTGGGACTGCGGCGCTGAGGACCCGGGTTCGAATCCCGGCCCTGGGTCACTGTCCGTGTGGAGTTTGCACATTCTCCCCATGTCTGCGTGGGTTTCACCCCCACAACCCAAAGATGTGCAGGTTAGGTGGATTTGCCACGCTAAATTGCCACTTAATTGGAAAAAAATAATTGGCTACTCTAGAAAAGCTTCCTGGACACACTGCACAAACACCACCCCATCCAAACTATTTGATCTAAAGAGTTTCCACTCAATGTTTGGGAAGTTGAAGTCACCCACGACTACTACCCTGTGATTTCTGCACCTTTCCAAAATCTGTTTCCCAATCTGTTCCTCCACATCTCTGTTGCTAGTGGGAGGCCTATAGAAAACTCCCAACAAGTTGACTGCTCCTTTCCTATTTCTGACTTCAACCCATACTACCTCAGTAGGCAGATCCTCCTCGAATTGCCTTTCTGCAGCTGTTATACTATCTCTAATTAACAATGCCAACCCCCCCCCCCCCCCCCACCTCTTTTACCACCCTCCCTAATCTTGTTGAAACATCTATAACCAGGGACCTCCAACATCTATTTCTGCCCCTCTTCTATCCAAGTTTCCGTGATGGCCACCACATCGTAGTCCCAAGTACCGATCCATGCCTTAAGTTCACCCACCTTATTCCTGATGCTTCTTGCGTTGAAGTATACACACTTCAACCCATCTCCTTGCCTGCAAGTACTCTCCTTTGTCAGTGTTACCTTCCCCACTGCGTCACTGCTTTGGCGTCCTGAACATCGGCTACCTTAGTTTCTGGACTACAGATCCGGTTCCATTCCCCTGCCAAATTAGTTGAAACCCTCCCGAAGACTACTAGAAAACCTCCCCCCCCAGAATATTGGTGCCCCTCTGGTTCGAATGCAACCTCTCCTGCTTATACAGGTCCCACCTTCCCCAGAATTCGCTCCAATTATCCAAATACCTGAAGCCCTGCCTCCTACATCATTCCTGCAGCCATGTGTTCAACTGCACTCTCTCCCTTTTCCTAGCTTCGCTATCACGTGACACCGTCAACAAACCAGAGATGACAACTCTGTCTGTCCTGGCTTTTAACTTCCAGCCTAACTCCCTGAACTTGTTTATTACCTCCACACCCCTTTGCCTATCTATGTCGTTGGTACCAATGTGCACCATGACTTCTGGCAGCTCACCCTCCCCCTTCAGGATCCTGAAGACATGATCCGAGACATCCCTGGCCCTGGCACCCAGGAGGCAACATACCTTCTGGGAGTCTCCCTCACGACCACAGAATCTCCTATCTATTCCCCTAACCATTAAATCTCCTATTACTATTGCTTTTCTATTCTCCCCCCTTCCCTTCTGAGCCCCAGAGCCAGACTCAGTGCCAGAGACCTGGCCGCTAGGGCGCGGTAGGTCATCCCCCCCCAACAGCATCCAAAACGGTATACTTGTTTTGAAGGAGAACGGCCACGAGGGATCCCTGCACTGTCTGCCTGTTAGTTTTCTTTCCCCTGACTGTAACCCAGCTACTCTTGTCCAGTACCTTGGGTGTGGCGACCTCCCTGTAACTCTTCTCGATAACCCCCTCCGCCTCCTGGATGATCCGAAGTTCATCCAGCTCCAGTTCCCTAACACGGTCTCTGAGGAGCTGGTGTTGGGTGCCCTTCCCGCAGGTATAGTCATTATACATATAGGGTATTACTGCAGCTGCACAGAGCATTGGTGGGACCACACCTAGAGTACCAGCAACATAGCTGCTGGAAAGTCTCTGATTTTCAGTTCATGAGATGGCCATGCAAGATGTAAAGCCGCCATAGTCCCAGATGATCATAGGCGGCTTTCCACTTTGTGGGGGAGAGCTGACTGATGGTGATTTGAAGGCTTGGTTTCAGACTGCAACTCCTCAGTATGAGTGGCTGCAAGGGCACTGATGGAGTGGCAGCAGTAGAAATGCAAATGCTGGGCAGCATGGTGGCGCAGTGGATTAGCCCTGCTGCCTCATGGTGCCGAGGTCCCAGGTTCGATCCCGGCTCTGTGTGGAGTTTCCACATTCTCCCCGTGTTTGCGTGGGTTTCACCCCCACAACCCAAAGATATGCAGGTTAGGAGGATTGGCCACGCTAAATTGCCCCTTAATTGGAAAAAAATAATTGGGTACTCTAAATTTATTTTAAAAAAGAAATGCAAATGCTTGTCACCTTGAGAGAGGACGGCAGGTTTATTCTCTATACAGTCACCTCCTGCCCTGAGATGATGTCTCAAGAATCCTAATATTCGACGAAAGCACAGATTTGTGCACTGATGTAAGACCCTACAAGCCCTTTTGAACACTGGTATTTGTAACTGTGCTGGCAGCAGTCTTTGAGTCTGATTGGCACCCCGCTGGCCTTGCATGACAAGTATAGATCCCATGAGCTCAGTCTGTGCTTCCACTGCAGTATTGAAATGTTGGCTGGCTTCTGCTTGTGCTGTAATGGGAGCTGAGACATTGCATCAGGACTGAGTCCACAGGTGCTGCCATGGGGTTGGCTACCATTTCCACACTGGAAAGGATGGCCTCTGAGTTCTGCACAAAGCCCTGGGACAAATTGAAGTTGGACTCCTCCATTCACCTTGACGATGACAACAGGCTCTGTGACAGGCTCGTCAATGTACCAAGCATTATAGAGTGTATCTTGTTAAGGGTTTGTTAAACCCTTGTCTGTTCCATGTTTCTCTTTTTTAATTCCTGTCCTGCACACATTACAGACTTTTGGTTTTGAGCTGAAGCTCACCACTCCCCCCGCCTGCTGCAAGTTGCTATTTGGACTGACCAGGCAGACTCCTTGATTCAGTAAGTTCTGTGGCATGGCCCGTGATGTAATTTTGATGGACTTTGCAAACAGCTAATCAGCACTTTTGAATTTAGGGTCTTTGTCAGATTCTCAATGGGGTTTGGTGGAGCCTTTCAGAAAATTCTGGAACAGAAGGCAGTCTCCATGTTTGTCTCAGTTCTGTGATAACCTTGGGAGGAGACAGTTTAAAACTCTCTCCATCAGCTCTTGAGGTGAAGAAACTCTGAGGGGGCAGTAACCACAATATGGTAGAATTTATCCTGCAGTTTGAGAAGGAGAAGGTAGAATCAAATGTAACGGTATTACAATTGAATAAAGGTAACTACAAAGACATGAGGGAGGAGTTGGCCAGAGTTAATTGGAAAGGGAGCCTGGCAGGGAAGTCAATGGAATAGCAATGACAGGAGTTTTGGGGGGTTATTCGGGTGGCACAAAAGAAAAGCATGCTAGGGGGAGGGGGAGGCATCCATGGCTGATGACGGACGTCAAGGATAGCATAAAAGTAAAAGTATACAAAGTGGCGAGGATTAGTGGGAAGCCAGTGTATGGGAAGCCTTTAAAAGAAAGCAGAGGACGACTAAAAAAGCAATAAGTGGGGAGAAGATGAAATATGCTAGTTAGTAATATAAAAGAACATAGCAAGAGGTGGCCAGCATAGTAGCACAGTGGTTATCACAGTTGCTTCCCAGCTCCAGGGTCCCAGGTTCGATTCCCACCTTGGGTCACTGTTTGTGTGGAGTCTGCATATTCTCCCCGTGTCTGTGTGGGTTTCCTCCGGGTGCTCCGGTTTCCTCCCACAGTCCAAAGATGTGCAGGTTAGGTGGATTGACCATGCTAAATTTCCCTTGGTATCCAAAAATGTTAGATGGCGTTACTGGGTTTCGGGGATACGGTGGAGGCGTGGGCTTAAGTAGGGTGCTAATTCTAAGGGCCAGTGCAGAACCGATGGGTCGAATGTCCTCCTCATGTAATGTAAATTCTAAGAGTTTTTTTTCAATACATACAAGGTAAGAGAGAGGCCAGAATAGAAATTAGACCACTGGAAAATGAGGCTGGAGAAGTAGTAATAGGAATCAAAGAAATGGCAGAGGATCTGAATAGTTACTTTGCATCAGTCTTCATGGTGGCAGACACTGGTGGGATGCCAGAACTTCAGGAGAATCAGGGGGCAGAGGTGAGTGTAGTGGCCATCACTGAGGAGAAAGGTCTGGGGAAACTGAAAGGTCTCAAGGTGGATAATTCATCTGGACTGGATGGACTACACCCCAGACTTGTAAAGGAGATAGCTAAGGATATTGTGGAGGCATTGGTGATTATCTTTCAGGAATCACTGGAGGCAGGGAGGGTCCCAGAGGACTATAAAATGGTTAATGTAACACCCATGTTTAAGAAGGGAGGGAGGCAGAAGATGGGAAACTATAGGCTGGTGTGGGGTGGGGTGGCCACTTCCCAATTTCAAAATAGATGCCCACAAAGAATGCAGGGAAAATCGGCCAGCCACAGGAAAAACAAGCAGGTGCAAGGTTTCCTGTGTATTAAGATTTGCAGAACCCAGACAGAACCGAAACCAATAGCCATCTACATACTAATGAGCAATCCCCAGAAACAATCAGAAACATTGATCAATCAGGACCAAACCAGACTCCCCGGCGCCAGCGGGAGCCAGGACAAAGGCAGGCCAACGGACACATAGGGCCCGCCCAATGATCAGGGAACAGCTCCAGTACTGGAGAAATCGATAAAAACGATTGGGACATGGTCCAATTAATTGGGACCAAGTCCGAGGGCCGCCCAAAAGGGCGCGAAACCCCTGGGGACTATAAAGTAGAGTCCCCAAGTTCAGTTCGCTCTCTTGGCTCTCAGCGAGGAGAGACCCGCCTAACAGCTCTTGGCAGCTCTCAAAGAACTCTTGACCGTGACTCTCAGCAAGGAGAGACCTGCCTAGCAGCTGCACCAACCAAGTAAGTCTCCAGTCAATGCACGCTACGAGATAGACACTCCTAGCTACTATCCCATACCAGCTTGAAGCCTGCAGATTCAGAACCGGACAAAGGCCATTGTTCCTTTGACCTGGTGGGCCATTTGAAAGCTAAGTACAGGCCTTTAGTTATAGTGATAGTTTAGTAAGTAGAGTTTTATGCATGAGTAGTGATTGACTGTGTGTATAATAAATGTGTTTTGGTTTGAAACTTACTAACAGGTGTATTGAGTTATTGATCATCACTTGGCTTTGAACCTCGTGGTGGTATCAGAAAGATACCTGGCGACTCTAGAGCAAAGGTTATTAAAACAGCAATTAAGTAAAAGCATAACGAGCAACACTGGTTAGCCTGACATCGGTCATTTGAAGATTTTAGACTCCATTATTAAAGATGAGATTGCGGAGTACTTGGATTATAAAATAGGACTGAGTCAGCACGGCTTAGTCAAAGAGAGGTCATGTCTGAGTACCCAATTTTTTTTCAATTAAGGGGCAATTTAGTATGGCCAATCCACCTGCCCTACGCATCTTTCGGTTTTTCGGGTGAGACCCATGCAGAGAATATACAAACTCTGCACAGACAGTGACCCGGGGTTAGGATTGAAACCAAGGTCCTCTGCCCCATGAGGCAGCAATGCTAACCACTGTGCCACCGTGTCACCCCCAATCTGTTGGATTCTTTGAGGAGGTAAAAAAGAAGTTAGACAAAGGAGAACCACAGGACATGATCTATTTAGATTTCCAGAAGGCCTTTGGCAAGGCGCCGTATAGGAGGCTGCTAAATAAGCTAAGAGCCCATGGTGTTAAGGGTAAAATCCTAGCATGGATAGAGGATTGGCTGACTGGCAGTAGGCAGAGGATAATGGGGTCTTTTTCCGGATGGCAGCCGGTGACTAGTGGTGTGCCTCAGGGGTACGCGTTGGAACCACAACTTTTCACAATATACATTAATGATCTGGGAAAAGGAACTGAGGGGACTATTCCCAAGATTGCAGATGATGCAAAGATATGTTGAGGGACAGGTAGTATTGACGAAGCAGGGGGGGCTGCAGAAGGATTTGGACAGGCTAGGAGAATGGGCAAAGAAGTGGCAAATGGAATACTATGTGGAAAAATGTGAGGTTATGCACTTTGATAGGAAGAATGAAGGCACAGACTATTTTCTAAATGGGGATATGCTTAGGAAATCAGAAGCACAAAGGGACTTAGGAGACCTCGTTCAAGATTCTCTTACGTTTAATGTGAAGGCTCAGTCGGCAGTTAGAAAGGCAAACGCAATGTTAGCATTCATGTCAAGAGGGCTAGAGTACAAGAACAGGGATGCACTTCTGTTTAAAGCTCTGGTCAGACCCCATTTGGAGTATTGTGAGTAGTTTTGGGCCCCGTATCTAAGGAAGGATGTGCTGACCTTGGAAAGGGTCCAGAGGAGGTTCACAGGAATGATCCCTGGAATGAAGAACTTTTCATACGAGGAGCAGTTGAGCTTGTCAAGTCAAACAGAAAGTAACTTTATTTACAACAATATGTACTAAGTACCAACCGTTCACTGCTGGTTCCCTCTAGCCGGTACCACACTGTCCAGCTCTATTTATATAGCTGCACTGCTAATGATTGCCCCGTACCCTGTACTCCCCCCCCCCCCCCTCCTTGGGGGAGCCCATATCTGCCAAGATCATGGGGTAAACAATTGTCCCCAGCCAATAGGATCGGACAGTTTATAACAGTTTGCAACACCTGAAGAACATCATAGACAAAGACTACAACCTCAGCACTGAAGTACTCACCTCTCATTTCCCTGTTATTTTGATCCTTTCCTACCCCTCACCATGTGTGTGTCTTGTATATCTGGAGAGACGGGGATGGAGGGTTGGGGGAATAGTTACTTTAGCAGACCATTGTTCTATTTTTGCCATTACATGTGCTTATTTCTTCTCGTGTTATAAATAAACGGTTTAAAACATATATTTTACTTGCAAACCTGGTACCTGTAACTCATTGGAGCAGTCAAGAGTCAAAAGTCTCAGGAAAGTACACAAATTATTTGTTAATTCACTTATGCTGGGCCTCCAAGGTCTGTGGGGCTAGAATTGACCGCGCACTCACCCAGGTGTCGTAACAATTTCCATCAGCCTTTTCCTGTGCAATGGCCCATATAATCCCTCATCTGAGTTCTCTGAAGCAGAACATAGAACATACAGTGCCGAAGGAGGCCATTCGGCCCATCAAGTTGAGTCTGCACTGAACCACTTAAGCCCTCACTTCCACCCTATCCCCGTAACCCAATAACCCCTCCTAACCTTTTTGTTCACTAAGGGCAATTTATCATGGCCAATCCACCTAACCTGCACGTCCTTGGACTGTGGGAGGAAACCGGAGCACCCGGAGGAAACCCATGCAGACACGGGGAGAACGTGCAGACTCCGCACTGCAGGGAATCGAACCTGGGATCCTGGCGCTGTGAAGCCACAGTGCTATCCATTTGTGCTACCGTGCTGCCTTTGAGAACTCATCCTCCGTTAAGTTGTTCACATTCTTTCCCTCTCCCCAGTTTTGTTGACGTTCACTCATTCCTGGTGACTCAGCACATGCTAATCCTGCCTGTATACCACCCTATAAAATACAGTGCTTGTATCTGAAATGGTGGCTGTGAGTGTTAGATGGCAACTGCTCGGCCCAAGATTGCAGGAGTGTAGTATTAATCACGTCAGTCCATAAGAGGGTCCTTTAGTAGACTGGTAACTCCTAAAGTTACCAGAAACTTCAGAGAGTCGTGAAAACCACACAGTCCATCGCATGAACCTGCCTCTCATCCATTGACTCTAATTCCACCTCCCTCTGCCTTGGGAAAGTGGGCAGCACAATCAAAGACCCCTCCCACCTGGCTTATGCACTCTTCCAACTTCTTCCATCGGGCAGGAGATACAAAAGTCTGAGAACACGCACGAACAGACTCAGAAACAGCTTCCTCCCCGCTGTTACCAGACTCCTAAAGGACCCTCTTATGGACTGACCTGATTAATACTACATTCCTGCATGCTTCACCCGATGCCAGTGTTTATGTAGTTACATTGTGTACCTTGTGTTGCTCTATTATGTATTTTCTTTTTATTTTATTTTCATGTACAAAATGATCCGTTTGAACTGCTCGCAGAAAAATACTTTTCACTGTACCTCGGTACATGTGACAAAAAATCCAATCCAATCAAGTTGTAAGGCTTTTTCACCAAATGTCTGGGGCGGAATTCTCCGCTCCTGGGAAAAATAGGGAGGGCCGTCGTGAACTCGGCCGAGTATCACGACGGCTTCGGAGGCCGCTCCTCGCCCCCTATTCTCCCCTCCCGGCGGGGCCAGGAGCGGCGCTCCATAAATCTCGGCCATGGGGGCGTAGCGCTGAGAATCACGCGGCTGGCGCGCCTAATGACGTCAGCCGCGCATGCGCAGGTTGGCCGGCTCCAACCCGCGCATGCGCGGCTGACGTCACGACGCTGACAGCTCGAACCCGCGCATGCGCGGTGGCCGTCTTTCCCTTCAGCCGTCCCGCAAGATGTGGTGGCTTGATCTTGCGGGGCGGCGGAGGGGAAATAGTGCGTCCGATTGAGACGCCGGCCCGACGATCGGTGGGCACCGATTGCGGGCCTGTCCCCTCATGAGCACAGTCGTGGTGCTCTTTCCCCTGTACTCCCCCCACAAGCCCCAAACGGGCATATCTCACCCGTTTCACGACGGCAACGACCAGGTGTGGTTGCCGTCGTCGTGAAACGGTCGCGAACGACAGGCCGCTCAGCCCATCCAGGTCGGAGAATCGCCGGTCGCCGTGAAAAACGGCGAGCGCCGATTCTTCCAGACCGGGGGGGGGGGGGGGGGGAATCGCGGGGGGCACCAGGGGTGCGTGTATTTTGTCGGGGTGCCCTCCCGTGATTCTCCCACACCGCGTGGGGAGCGGAGAATCGCGCCCCTTTCTCACCCTTCATCCTCAAGCATTATTGGCTGGCCAGGTGGCAGATCTTGGCTGTTTAAAAGCAGATATGCAAAACGGGAGGATCAGGATGAAGACAGAAGGAGTGGGTGGAAAGCAGGGGCTTATGATCCCAACATCTGCAGCTTGTATTTCACACAATATTGTCGGATGAGGGTGAAGTGATGTTTGAAAGGTGCATCAGGCAGGAACATGCCATCATCCAGGATGATTTCAGTGACATTAATTGCAATGGTCTCAGTGACTGCTCCATAATAATTCAGACTGCTCTTTCACCCAGAGACTCAGATAAAGCCACCGTGCTCACCTCTATCCCACAGGTTCTCTGCTGCTCTCTCCTGCTATCAGCTGTTTGTCCCACCTGTGAGAGAGTCAGTGAGTGTGTTGTAATGTGTTTGTTTGATGTCTGTCAGACTGAATGACTAAAAGTATTGAGAAGTTGTGAGATGTGGGGTGTGAGGCTTGCAGCAGTAATTAGTGTGTGAAGATGAGGTGGTGTGTGTGAATGCTAGGTACAAATTCTGAATGTTGATGGGTAAGTAATGAGCATGTACAGCTATGAGCAGTGTGTGTGTGGGTGCTGGTGTGAATAGGAGATGGCATTTGAACATGTGTTCAGTGACCTTGATCACTCGTGTGAGGTCAATCAACCTTTTCCATTCTGTAGCCAGGCCCTCAAGGGCAAAATCATTATGTTGATCATCATCGCTAATCTGCACCTATTCGCTTTCTCTGTATATCTGGAGGGCCTCTTGCAGAAATGTGGCAGTCACCATTGATGTATGTATTAGGTGATTTGTGGTGAGGCCCTGGACAGGTACGGGGGTAGTTCCCTGCCTGCTGGCTCCGCCCAGTAGGCGGAGTATAAATATGTGTGCTCCCTGTAGAGCAGCCATTTCGCCAGCTGCTGTAGGAGGCCACATATCTTAGTGTATTAAAGCCTCGTTTGCATTCAACTCTCGTCTTTGTGTAATTGATCGTGCATCAAGAAACATGATGGCTGGGATTTTCAATCCCATCGCGATCATTCCCGGCCCAGGCAGAACTGGAAAATCACAACTGATGTCTCTCCTTCTTTCCACCTCGTAGTCAACTCCCTGGTGAGTCAGTAGAAGATTTCTGGCGTGCTCTAATTCCTCTAGTCAGAGACTGTGACTGTCAGGCCGTCACGGCCATGGAACACTCAAACTTGTTTATGATGGACACTTTTGTTACGGGGATAAGGTCAGATTACATCCGCCAGCGCCTCTTAGAAGGGGCCATGCTCGACCTTGCGGCAACCAAAAAGCTTATGCTCTCACTGACGTTCGCCTCGCGCAACATACACCCCCGCAGAGCGTCCCCCTCCTACGCATCGTGGACTCCACAGCCGGCCGCCCCATAGGGGACCCTACTCAGCCAACCCCACGCCTGTGCCGCGTGCCCGCCGACCAACCCCGGGGGCCCCAGATGTTACTTCTGTGGGCAGCCAAAACACCCCCTAAAACGCTGCACCAATGTCGACTTGCATCTGGGACATGGCCCCCAGCGACTGGGAAATTCTCCAGAGCGCCTCGACAATGCCCACCTGGGACTGGGACATGCTCCGCAGCGCCTCAGCGAGGTTCACCTGCATCAGGGACACATCCGCCAGCAAATGGGACATGCTGTCATGGCGCACAGCCATGGCATCATTGACTGAGTCATGCCTTGGACACCACCCTCATGGTGCTGATGTTATGCTCCATGCTCTCCACTGCGGTTGCACTTCACCAGTGTTGGCCTTGGTGCCACGCAATGAAGGCACCATCTCCTGTGTCGTTAGCCGTTTGGATTCCTCCAAGTGGTTATGAACTTGCAGGAGTGTCGCTGACATATCCGTCTGAATGTCACACCCTAGTGTCTGTATTAGCTCCAGGATAACCTGGTCCAGAGACTCAATGTCAGACTGGGACTAGCTGGGTCCTGGGATCTGCAGACCCCCGGCTGCTGACCCCTGTGGCCGTCCCTGCCTCCACCTGATGTGAATCAGCAACTGTGTGGTGTTCATCAGATTGTGCCACAAAAACCTGTCCACTACTTCCGGCCGCCAAGGTGTGTGTCTCTGCACCGGTAGATGGTGAGGATGACACCTGTGACGCCTCAATGGTGACATCCTCAGAGCTCTCCTCCGAGGTGTTTACATGGACGGCTGGGAGGAGCACTCCGGATGAGCCAGCAACGTCCGATGGAGATCCTGTGGGAGAGTGGTCAGTGAGTGGGGAGGATTATTATGTTTGGCATTAACAGCACAAGTGTGACAGGTCATTTGGGTGGGGCCGGTGGATGCTCACCTCTACGGCACAGGCCACGATCGACCTCAGTGACTGATCCGTCCTCGGGCACCCCCACAACCTCCAGGGTCTGTTCCTCATAGGGGTTGAGGACTCTGATGTCCAGCACCCTGCCGCCCCTCTAGGCCCTCTCCTGTCTATTGTGAGCCAACATTTCCTGTGAGACACAGAGGGAGCATTGTGAGCTGCATACTTCATGCATTGCAGGGCGCTGGGGTGGGGCATATGGCAGGGGTCAGGTGTCGGCACCACTGCTGGAATTGGGTGGGTGTGTAGGTGGGTGCCAGAGTGTGCTTGGGCACAGGCAATGTATGGTGCAGGGGCTGGGATAGGGGGGCGGTGGTGGTGTGCTCCCACTGCTGATGCCATGACAGGGAAGGGGCATTGGATGGAGTGGGGGTGTGGCAGGCGGGATTGGTGCCAGGGGCCTACCCATCCGTGCAGCCCGGTGGGGTCGTTAATGGCACCGAGTGGTGGTCCTCCTGGTAACATTCCCAGCGCCGACGGCCGCTGCCAGGCAGCATGTTGCCCTGTAGCTGACCCTCCGGTCCCCTCGGGGGAACAGGGTATCCCATCTGGACTACACCCCGTCTAATTGTCAGGCCAGGTTGACATCTCCGAATCGTGGTACAGGTCTCCTCGGTGTCATGACTGCTACTGTCTGGGGTTTGCTCTGCGGGATCGGTTTAAGTGCTGCCGAGAGCAATCCAGGCAAAGTAGCTGGCAGGACAGTCTTTTCCAGCGTGAAGCCCATGAGGCATTATTAAGTGCCCTAATTAAAGTTAGATACCAGTGACGGCCTCACCGGTCGACCATTGGGAAACACCTGGCTGTTCCCACTCGTGACCGCACTTATAAATATTTCCATTAGATCATGCCCCTCGTCTCAGTAATGGGCACTGTGCAACGATTGTTGCACAAACCCATCTGGTTCACTAACGTCCTTTGGGGAAGGAAATCTGCCGTCCTTACCTGGTCTGGCCAACAAGTGACTTCAGATCCACAGCAATGTGGTTAACTCTTAACGTCCTTCTGAAATGGCCAAAAAAGCCTAAGGAGTTTAATGGCAATTAGGGATGGGCAACAAATGCTGGTCCAGCCAGTGATGCCCACACCATAGTGTCGCAGGTGCATCTGTCTATTACAGCATGGGAATTCATTCCGCCCTTGTAAAGACAAGGTCCTGTCTTCATAGTGAGGACACCCCATGGGCTGGATTCTCCGCTGTTGGGCAGCCAGGGGATTTCCCGGTGGCCTGGGGCTGCCCACAATGGGAAACCCCATTGGTCGGCTAGCAAGACGGAGAATCCTGGGGGCGCGCAGCACCAGAAATCTGGGGCGGCGGGACGGAGAATCCCACCCCATATCATGTTGTGTGACATTCTAAATGAACAGACCTTGCAACTCAACACTGGGCCTCCATGGGGCAATGTTGGCAACAGAAAAATTATATTCAGCCATAAGTGGTTCAACAAAGAGTGCAGGAGAGCGTGCCAGAAGCTGCACTAGGTATTCCGAAAAATGAGCTGTCAACCTGTTACAACACAGAACTATTTATATGCCAAACAGTGTAAGCAGTTTGCAATAGACAGAGTTAAGCAGTCTGACAATCAATAGATCAAATCTAAGCTTTGCAGTCCTGCTGCACCCAATAGTAAATGTGGTGAACAATTAAATAACACACTGTAGAGGAGGCTCCACAAGTATCCTAATCTTCAATGATGGGAGGAGAATCCAGCACATCAGTGCAAAAGACAGGAGTGAAGCATTTGCAACCATCTTCAACCAGAAATGTGATGAGGATGATCCATCTCGGCCTCCTCCTGAGGTTTGCAGAATACCAGCCTTCAACTTAATTTGATTCCCTCCATGTGATATCAAGAGATGGCTCAAGGCACTGGAGACTGAAAAGGTTATGGACCCTGATAATATTCCAATAATAGTACTGAAACCTTGTGCCCTGGAACTAGCTGTACCCTAGCCAAGCTTTTCCAATACAGCTGCACATTGGTATCTGGAAAATTGCCCAGTTATGTCCTGTCCACAAAAGTCTGGACAAATCCAATTGAGTCAATAATGATCAGTATCCTCCGAATCATCTGCAAAGTGATGGAAACTCTCGTCGACAGTGCTATCAAGTGGCAGTTATACAGCAATAACGTGTTCACTGACACTCAGTTTGGTTTCCACCAGGCCACTTCGCTCCTGACCTCATTAGAGCCTTGATACAAACATGGACAAAAGAACTAAATGCTAGAGTGAGACTAATTGCCCTTGATATCAAGACAACATTTGGCCAATCAAGGAACCATGGGCAGGATTGTCCAACCCCCCCCGGCCAGGCCAGAGAATCGGCGGGGGGGGGGGGGGCGCGGCATGAATCCCGCCCCCGCCGGCAGCCGAATTCTCCGGCGCCGGGGTTTTGGCGGGGGTGGGAATCGCGCCACGCCGATCGGCGGCCGCAGGCAGCGGTCCCCCCGCCGATTCTCCGGCCTGCGACGGGCCGAGTGGCCGCCCGTTTTAGGCCGGTCCCGCTGGCGTAAATTAGACCTGGTACTTACCGGTGGGACTTGGCTCTGCGGGCGGCCTCTAGGATCCTCGGGCAGCACAGGGGGATCTGGCCCCGCCTGGCCTGCAATCGGGGCCCACCGATCCGCGGGCAGGCCTGTGCCGTAGGAGAACTCTTTCCCTCCGCACCGGCTGTTGTGGACCTCTGCCATGGCCGGTGTGGAGATGAACCCCTCTGCGCTCCTACGCATGCGCCAACTCATGCTGGCTGGTGGAGCCCCTGCGGTGCCGGCTGGCACGGCGCCAAGCCCACCGGCGCCGGCCTAGCCCCTGAAGATGCGGAGAATTCCGCACCTTCCGGGCGGCCCGACGCCAGAGTGGTTCACGCCACTCCTCGGCACCGGGACTGCCCGCCCCACTGGGTAGTGGAGAATCCCGCCCCTTAGCATGACATGAGAATCAGGGTGAAAACGCTCCACTAATACACAGGTCTAAGGTCAATCACCCCAGTCCCTGGATATCACTGCAGGAGTTCATCAGCGTTGCGTCCTGGACCCAACCATTTTCAGCTGCTTCATTAATGACCTTCCTTCCAACGGAAGGTCAGAAGTGGAGAAATTAGCTGATGATTGCACAATGTTGGGGCTGTTTAGCACAGGGCTAATTCGCTGGCTTTGAAAGCAGACCAAGGCAGGCCAGCAGCACGGTTCAACTCCCGTAACAGCCTCCCCGAACAGGCGCTGGAATTTGGCGACTAGGGGCTTTTCACAGTAACTTCATTTGAAGCCTACTTGTGACAATAAGCGATTTTCATTTCATTTTTCATTTCATGTTCAGCAGTATTCACAACTCCTCAGGTAGTTTGTGTCCAAATGCAACAAGACCTGGACAACATGCATGCTTGGGCTGACAAGTGGTAACATTTCTGCCACACAAGCATCAGGCAATGATCATCTCGAATATGAAGCAGCACGGTCACACAGTGGTTAGCAAATTTGCTTCACAACTCCAGGGTCCCAGGTTCGATTCCCGGCTTGGGTCACTGTCTGTGCAGAGTCTGCACTTTCTCCCCGTGTCTGCGTGGGTTTTCTCCAGGCGCTCCGGTTTCCTCCCACAGTCCAAAGATGTGCGGGTTAGGTGGATTGGCCATGCTAAATTGCCCTTAGTGCCCAAAAAGGTGGGGTGGGGTGACTGGGTTACGGGAATGGGGTGGTGATGTGGGCTTGGGTGGGGTGCTCTTTCCTAGGGCCGGTGCAGACTCGATGGGCCTAATGGCCTTCTTCGCATTGTAAATTCTATGATTCTGTGATGAGAGTATCTAACCATCTCCCCTTGACTTTTAATTACATTGCCATAACTGCATATGCCACTATCACGGTAACACAGTGGTTAGTACTTTTGCTTCAAACGCTGGGGTCCTGGGTTCAATTCCCACTTGGGTCACTGTCTGTGCGGAGTCTGCATGTTCTCCCTGTGCCTGTGTTGGCTTCCTCCGGGTGCTACGGTTTCCTCCCCAAGTCTGAAAGACGTGCTGTTAGGTGAATTGGACATTCTGAATTCTCCCTCCATGTACCCGAACAGGTGCCATAGTGTGGCGACTGGGGAATTTCACAGTCACTTCATTGCAGTGTTAATGGAAGCCTACTGGTGACAATAAAAATATGATTTATTTATTTATTTGTTTATTATTTATCAATAACTTGGGGGTTACCATTGACCAGAAACTGAACTGAAACTAGCCATATAAATACCATGGCTATAAAAGCAGGTCAGAAGCTGGGAATCCTGTGGTGAGTAACCTCCTGACTCCCCAAAGCCTGTTCACCATTTACAAGGCACAAGTCAGGAGTGCGAAGGAATACTCTCCTCTTGCCTGAATGAGTGTGGCTCCAACAGCAAGATTAACACCAATGTAGGAAAATGCAGTTCACATGATTGGCACCCCATCTGCCATCTTAAGCATTCAATCCCTTCACCACCGATGCACAGCCTTGTGTACCATCTACAACTGCCCTGCCGCAACTCACCAAGGTTCCTTTGGCAGCACCTTCCAAATCCATGACCTAGAAGGACAACGGCAGTAGAAGAACACCACCATATGGACGCTCCCTTGCAAGTCACACATTATCCTGACTTGAAACTATATTGCTGCTCTTTCATTGTCGCTGGGTCAAAATCCTGGACCTCCCTCCCTAACAGCAATATGGGTGTACCTGCAACAGTTTGAGAAGGAGGCTCACCACCATCTTCTTCAGGACAATTAGGGAAAGGCCATAAATACTGCCCTAACCAGTGACACCCACATCCCATGAACCAATCTGTCTCTCTCTGTCCCTGTTCAATCCCATCTAAACTAAACCACTGCATTCAGTTCTGACTCCTACACCTCCTTGACCTGAGAGTGGGTGTCGCACGTGTTCATCAGAATAATGCCTGGGTCAAAAGTTCTAGATTATGAGATTAGGTTGCATAGATGAGGCTTGTCGTGGGCAGCACGGTAGCACAAGTGGATAGCACTGTGGCTTCACAGCGCCAGGGTCCCAGGTTCGATTCCTGGCTTGGGTCACTGTCTGTGCGGAGTCTGCAGGTTCTCCCCGTGTCTGCATGGGTTTTCTCCGGGTGGTTCAGTTTCCTCCCACAGTCCAAAGACGTGCAGGTAGAACATAGAACAGTACAGCACAGAACAGGCCCTTCGGCCCTCAATGTTGCGCCGAGCCATGATCACCCTACTCAAACCCACGTATCCACCCTATACCCGTAACCCAACAACTCCCCCTTAACCTTACTTTTTGTAGGACACTACGGGCAATTTAGCATGGCCAATCCACCTAACCCGCACATCTTTGGACTGTGGGAGGAAACCGGAGCACCCAGAGGAAACCCACGCACACAGGGGGAGGACGTGCAAACTCCACACAGACAGTGACCCAGCCGGGAATCGAACCTGGGACCCTGGAGCTGTGAAGCATTTATGCTAACCACCATGCTACCCTGCTGCTCCTTAAGGTGATAAATTGCCCTTAGTAACCAAAAAGGTTAGATGGGGTTATTGGGTTATGGGGATAGGGTGGAAGTGAGGGCTTAAGTGGGTCGGTGCAGACTCGATGGGCTGAATGGCCTATTTCTGCCCTGTATGTTCTATGTTCTATGTTTGTCACAGAGCTCGAGGTGGGACTGAGCTGGACACAGAAAGCGAGTTGGGTCTGAACTGGGCACAGTGCTCAAGGTGGGTCTGAATAGACACAGTGCTCGAGGAGGGACTCAACCGGACACAGTAATCGAGGAGGGACTCAACTGGAAACAGTAATCGAGGAGGGACTTAACTGGACACAGTAATCGAGGAGGGACTCAACTGGACACAGTAATCGAGGAGGGACTCAACTGGACACAGTAATCGAGGAGGGACTGAACTGGACACAGTATTTGAGGAGGGACTCAACTGGACACAGTAATCGAGGAGGGACTGAACTGGACACAGTATTTGAGGTGGGGCTGAACTGGACACAGTAATCGAGGAGGGACTGACCTGGACACAGTAATCGAGGAGGGACTGACCTGGACACAGCACCCAAAGTGAGACGAACTGGACACAGTACTCGTGGCAGTTCTAAGCAGGAACCTTTGATCGTGACTTTCTCTGACTATTATTCTGTGGTGGGTTTATCATCAAAATTATTTTTTCTTTGTTGTTACAGCTCTGTGTTGTTTAGCCATGTTTTGTGTTGAGTTTACTGAGATTCGTGATTTGCTTTTTCACATCTCTCATTGCCCCTTTGCTAAAACTTACTTTTTCTGTATATTTCTCTATTCCTCCCAGAGAGCTCCTTCATCTTCCACTCTGCAGACTTTGTAAATATAATTTTTCCTCTTTTTTACCAGTTTTAATTTGATTATTAATCTATTTTGGGTCTGGTCTGAGCTGATTAGTTTTGTGTCTGTGTTTACTGAGCTCAGATTACTGTATTCTGGCTCCATATTGTAAAATAGCAAACTTGTTTTTCAGATTTTGGTTAGAAGTGGCACAGACGTCAATGGGTTAATGTTCAGCCCGAGTGAGTCATAAAAGTAAAGCTAACATTGTCACGCCCTGAATGGAGTGTTTATAAGAATTTCACTTCCTGTTCCTCACTCTCTCCAGTTGTGTGTGGAAATTACATCAGGATCTGTAAGGATGGAGGCTGCAGCTGGTTCAGCTCATGTTGTGTGTAAATACTGCATTGAGAATCCAACCACAGCTGTGAAGACCTGTCTGAAATGCGAAATTTCCTTTTGTCCCCTTCATTTAAAATCACATCTACTGGAAGAGGCCTCCAAAGATCACAGCCTAATTGACCTGGTGTCTGAAGTTACAGATAGACACTGCCCTGACCACAAGAAGCTCCTCGAGTTTTACTGTAAAGATGATGCAGAGTGTATGTGCGTTTCCTGCACAATCATGGGCAAGCATAAATCCCACACATTGCTGAGCCTGGATAAGGCACAAGTTGAAATTAAGGTGAGTAACCCATTTCTGATATTAAATATAGTGTGCTGTAGCTTGAGGTCACAGGAGTTCAAAATAATTAGTTTTAGACACAAACATTGGAGTTGACATTGAGTGTATTTTTTCAGATCTTAGCCAGTGCTGTGGAATGATGCATTGTTACTTTGCTGCACTGATTATGCAACAGTAGTCTGTGACGTGGCAAATAGTTTACCTACTAATGCACGATCAATCACTACTGAAGCGAGATTGTAGTCCAATTGAAGGCTTTAATGAACAAGTAGTTACCCCAGCAACTCCGGTACAGAATGACTGCTGTGGGTGAAACACCGACTCTTATGCTCCGCCTGCTGGGCGGAACCAGCAGGCAGGTTCTACCACTCATACTACAGTATAAGGTACATCCCACCAAGGTACCGCGGTACCCCTAATATAGCCTATCACATTCACCCCCTGTTTAAAAAAGAGTCCTTTGGGGGTGTGGCCTTGCTTTTACAGCCGTAGAGGTTATAGTGGTACCCTTCGGTGCCTTTACATGCAAAACACATATTACACACAATTATATACAAGTTCATTTTACAATGTAACTATCAGCCGGTCGGGGGCCCTGGTCGCCCTCTGCGATCATCGCAGCCCCAGCGGTGATGCTGCCGTCGGTTCGGGCATCCATGGGATGTTGAGAGTGTGTCGTCTTCAGCTTCATTGCATCAGGATGGGGCCAGTGGGAGGACGGATCCTCCTGGGAAGGGGGCTGCGGTGGTGTGCGCCGGTGAAAAAATGGTTGGGGTTGGTGGGGGGGGGGGGGGGGTGAGGGTGGGGCAAGATCCCGGAGGGAGACTGTCTTGTCGGCAGGACAACGGCAGCAGAAGAACACCACCATATGGACGCTCCCTTGCAAGTCACACATTATCCTGACTTGAAACTATATTGCTGCTCTTTCATTGTCGCTGGGTCAAAATCCTGGAACTCCCTCCCTAACAGCAATATGGGTGTACCTGCAACAGTTTGAGAAGGAGGCTCACCACCATCTTCTTCAGGACAATTAGGGAAAGGCCATAAATACTGCCCTAACCAGTGACACCCACATCCCATGAACCAATCTGTCTCTCTCTGTCCTTCGGGGTGCGCCACATAGGCGTACTGGGGGTTAGCATGGAGGAGATGTACCCTCTCGACCAGTGGGTCCGACTTGTGGGCCCGTACGTGTTTGCGGAGTAGGACGGGTCGGGGGGCTGCCAGCCATGTTGGGAGCAAGGTTCTCGAGGAGGACTTCCTAAGGAAGGCAAGGAGATGTTCATGAGGTGTTTCGTTGGTAGGAGTGTACAGTAGTGATCGGATGGAGTGAAGTGCATCGGGGAGGACCTCCTGCCAGCGGGACACTGGGAGATTCTTAGACCGTCGGGCCAGTAGGCCGGCTTTCCAGACTGTCCCGTTCTCCCTCTCTACCTGCCCGTTTCCCCGGGGGTTGTAACTGATCGTCCTGCTGGAGGCAATGCCCTTGCTGAGCAGGAATTGACGCAGCTTGTCACTCATGAAGGAGGGCCCCCTATCGCTGTCGATATAGGCGCGGAAACCAAACAGGGCAAAGATGCTGTGGAGGGCTTTAATGACAGTGGTAATGTCATGTCAGGACAGGAGATGGCGAAAGGGAACAGGGAGTACTCATCAATCACGTTTAAGAAAAACGTGTTGCGGTCGGTGGGGGGAAGGGGCCCTTTGAAATCCATGCTGAGGCGTTCAAAGGGGCAGGAAGCCTTCACCAGGTTAGCTTTCTCTGGCCTGTAGAAGTGCTGTTTGCATTCCGCGCAGGTTTGGCAGTTTCTGGTTACGGCCTTGACCTCCTCGATGGAGTAGGGCAGATTGCGGGTTTTAACAAAGTGGAAGAACCGGGTGACCCCCGGGTGGCAGAGGTTGTCATGGAGGGTCCGGAGTCGGTCTACTTGTACACTGGCACAAGTGCCGCAGGACAGGGCATCAGGAGGCTTGTTGAGCTTTCCAGGACGATACAAGATCTCGTAATTATAGGTGGAGAGCTCGATCCTCCACCGTAAGATCTTATCATTCTTAATTTTGCCCCGCTGTGCATTGTCAAACATGAAGGCTACCGACCGTTGGTCAGTGAGGAGAGTGAATCTCCTGCCAGCCAGGTAATGCCTCCAATGCCGCACAGCTTCGACGATGGCTTGGGCCTCCTTTTCAACTGAGGAATGACGGATTTCTGAGGCGTGGAGGGTGCGTGAAAAGAAGGTCACAGGTCTGCCCACCTGATTGATGGTGGCAGCCAGAGCTACGTATGATGCGCCGCTCTCGACCTGGAAGGGGAGGGACTCATCGATTGTGTGCATCGTCGCCCTGGCGATGTCTGCTTTGATGTGACTGAAAGCCTGGCGGGCCTCTGCCAATAGGGGAAAGCCGTGGACTGGATTAGTGGGCGGGCCTTGTCCGCATAATTGGGGACCCACTGGGCATAATAAGAAAAGAAGCCCAGACAACGTTTCAGGGCCTTGGGGCAGTGGGGGAGGGGAAACTCCATGAGTGGGTGCGTGCGTTCGAGATCTGGGCCTATGACTCCATCATTCACTACGTAGCTGAGGATGGCTAGGCGATCGGTGCTAAACACGCATTTGTCCTTGTTATAGGTTAAGTTAAGGATTTTTGCGGTATGGAGGAATTTGCAGATGTTGGTGACGTGGTCCTGCTGGTCGTGGCCTCAGATGGTGACATTGTCGAGGTACAGAAACGTGGCCCGCAGACCGTACCGGTCAACCATTCTCGTTGGAAGACCGAGACCCCATTTGTGACACCAAAGGAAACCCTTAGAAAGTGGTAGAGCTGCCCATCTGCTTTGAATGCAGTGTACTTGCGGTCGTCCGGGCAAATGGGGAGCTGGTGGTAGGCTGATTTAAGGTCTCCCCGAACAGGCGCCGGAATGTGGCGACTAGGGGCTTTTCACAGTAACTTCATTTGAAGCCTACTCGTGACAATAAGCGATTTTCATTTTCATTTCATTTCATTTCATTTTCATTTTCAGGTCTACTGTGGAGAAAACCTTGTATTGCGCTACCTGGTTGACCATTTCAGATATGCGGGGGAGAGGGTACGTGTCGAGCTGCGCATATCTGTTGATGGTCTGACTGTAGTCTATGACCATCCTATGTTTCTCCCCGGTCTTTACAACCACCACTTGAGCTCTCCAGGGGCTGTTGCTGGCCTCGATAATGCCTTCCTTCAGTAACCACTGGATTTCTGACCTGTACACAGTACAGTGCCCAGATCTGGTCCTGGGCACTGTACTGTGGTAAACCACTGTTGCATCTCTATTAGGTGATGTATGGTAGGACCTGTACCACAGGTACGTCGGTAGTCCCTGCCTGCTGGCTCCGCCACATAGGCGGAGTATAAATGTGTGTGTCCCCCATGCTGCAGCCATTTCGCCAGCTGCTGTGGGAGGCCACACATCTTCGAGCAATAAAGCCTCAGTTGTATCCAACTCTCGTCTTTGTGCAATTGATCGTGCATCATGTGTCATCTGCTCCTGGTGACGACGGGTTTGCAATCGGGGGTAAGGTTTGCAAACAGGGAAGGCAGGTCGACAATGAGGGTCGCAAGGCCGCAGACAGTGAGGGGGCTTATGGGGCCGCCAAATTTGAACGTTAAACTTTGCAGGTTACACTGGAAGTCCAGTCCTATGAGTGTGGCAGCGCAGAGATGGAGGAGGACGTAGAGTCGGAAGATATTGAACTCCACGCCCTGGACTGTGAGGTTGACTATGCAGTACCCCCGGATCTCCACAGAGTGGGACACAGAAGCCAGGGAGATCTTTTGTTTAATCGGGTGTACAGCGAGGGAGCAGTGTCTTACCGTATTGGGATGGATGAAGCTCTCCGTGCTCCCAGAGTCAATCAAGCAGGATGTCTTGTGCCTGTTGATGAGTACCGACGTCGTAGCGGTTGAAAGCGTTCGGCGCCGAGACTGGTCCAGTGTCACTGAGGCAAGTTGTGGCAGAAGCTGAGAGATCTCGTCGGGCAGTAGAAGGCCACCCGAGACGGGGTCCTGAAACGTCATCCAAGATGGCTGCCCCCATGAATCTCACATGGCTGGCTGGGAGATCTCATCAGGCGATACATGGCCAACCGAGTCGGGGTCCTGAGACGTCATCCAAGATGGCTTCCCCCATGAATCACACATGGCCTGTGAGGAGAGGAATGGCAGTGGGCCCGGTTTGCCTGTGGAGACAGCGGCGGCCGACTGAGCCTGGCATATTGCCACGAGGTGCCCCTTCTTCCCGCAGCCCTTGCAGATTGCGGATCGGGCCGGGCAGCGTTGCCAGGGGTGTTTGTTTTGCCCGCAAAAATAGCATCGCCCCCCCCTCCCCCCCGGGGGTTTCCTGGCTGCCGCACTGCACAAGCTTGTGGGGAATTTAGGGGTGCTTTGGAATTGGCCGCGGGTGGAGTCCACCCTGTCCATGCGGGTACCGCGCAGTCGGGAACGTAGGCCTGGGCGTTGCGGGAGGCTACATCACTGGAGTGCGCAAGTTTCTGTTCCTCTTTAAGCCCTAGCATGTCGTTTTCCAGCAGTCGCTGGTGGATCTTAGAGGACAGCATGCCCGCAACAAAAGCATCCCGTATTAAGAGTTTGGTGTGGTCATTGGCTGAGACTTGTGGACAGTTACAGTTTCTACCTAACACTAACAATGCACGGTAAAAATCGTCCAGTGATTCCCCTGGGATCTGCCGTCTGGTAGCTAAAAGATGCCGAGCGTATACCTGATTCACAGTGCGGACGTACTGCTCTTTTAACAAGGTCATTGCGTCCTCGAAACCGTCCGCGTCTTCGATAAGCGTGTAGATTTCTGGGCTCACCCTTGAGTGGAGGACTTGCATTTTCTGTTCCTCTGTGGGGGTAGTTGGGGCCGTCCTGATGTACCCGTTGAAACATGCCAGCCAATGGTTCAAAGTTGCTGCTGCATTTGCCGCGTGGGGGTTGATTTGTAGACACTCTGGCTTGATGCGGAGAATAGCCACTCTTCAATTCTTGTTCGTTAAATTGATGCACGATCAATTACTACTGAATCGAGATTGTAGTCCAATTGAAGGCTTTAATGAACAAGTAGTTACCCCAGCAGCTCCGGTACAGAATGACTGCTGTGGGTGGAACACAGACTCTTCTGCTCCACCTGCTGGGCGGAACCAGCAGGCAGGTTCTACCACTCATACTACAGTATAAGGTACATCCCACCTAGGTACCGCGATACCCCTATTATAGCCTACCACACCTACATATGACAGTCGAGTTCCAAATTTATTTTGGAAGAATGTACCAATGGCCGGGATTTTTTCCTCCTGTTTTCGTTGGGCGGGTCCAGCAACGGGAGCAGAAAATCTCACAAGATGTCAAAATTGCGTTTCATGCCAATGTAAAAGCGCGACAGGATTATTCCCTCCCCTGGCCAGTGACGTAGTGTGTTGAACATCAGGAACATAATTTATAATTACCGGGCCTCTATACCTGAATCATCCACCCCCCCACCCCGCCCAACCTCACAAGAATGTCCATTCAAGTTGGTGTGAAGGCAGAGAGGCATGAACCCGACCGATCTCCTAAGGGTGTACAGACCTCCCAGAAGTGCTCAGGTGAGTGCATTGCTCAAGGGGGAGAAGGCCATGCTCAGACATCTGGGCACTGCCCCTGCGCAGCTCACTACCTGGGCTTGCCGTGAACAGTGCTGAGGGGTTTATGTGTGGGGGTGGGGTTGTGTGGTGGAGGGCTACATTGGGAAGGGTGGGGGTGGTTCCTGGTGAATTATTGTGCCTTTAAAGATGGCCCTCCGATCTTCAAAAACAAACTTTAAGGTGGGGCGGGCTCAGTCATGGACCCACTCCTTGAGGTTTCTGAAGCTAAGTCCCGAATGATACAGCAGAGAAATCCATCGTTGGAGCTGACGGCTTCGGCGCTGCTTTTCCCACCCACTGTCCTCCGTTGTCAAATGTCGGGAAAATTCCGCCCAAAAAGCAAAGTGAGGGAGCGCTTTCCTGTAAATAACTAATATTAATCGGAATCGATTGCAAGTGAGACAGGATTTGCTGTGGTCAAGGATGTTTACAGATAACAGTGAGCAATGTGGTGGGCATAATGAGATTGTGATTGAATATCTGGAAGAGGAATGTGTGACTGACCGGAGGAGATGGAGAAGGGTGATCAACCATTATCATGGTGATCCAAAGAAAAATGGGAGAAGCTGAAGGAGAAGAGGAAGGGATTAATTGAAACTGATTGCAGGCAGTGCTGATTGAGCCCAGTGTTTCGTGCTGTGCTGCGTCTGGGTTTATGGGAGTTTATTTTTTGTCAGTCAGATTTGTTCCCTCGCTTTTTTCTTACAGTCTGTCTTAGAGTACAGGTTGGGCACTGAGAGGGGTGTGAGAGTGACCAGGGTGACTGCCCCTCACCCACACTCAGCCCCTCCTGGGGTGGGCACTGCAGAGCTCAGTAATTCACTGTGTGGGCACTTGTGAGAACTGGCACTCCATGGCATAAGACTGTGGAGCAGAACATGTTGCAGCTCTGGGTAACACTGGGAGATTCTGCCCTCTGAACAACAGGAATAGGACCATTTTTGGTGTGGGTGTCAGAAACGGGGACACCTGTGGGGAGACTCTGTTTGAGATTCTTAACGAGTACTTTGCATCGGTATTCACCGAGGAGAGGGACATGACGGATGTTGAGGTTAGGGATAGATGTTTCATTACTCTAGGTCAAGTCGGCATAAGGAGGGAGGATGTGTTGGGTATTCTAAAACGCATTAAGGTAGACAAGTCCCCAGGTTACTGAGGGAAGCAAGAGAGGAAATAGCTGGGGCCTTAACAGATATCTTTGAAGCATCCTTGAACACGGGTGAGGTACCGGAGAACTGGAGAATTGCTAATGTTGTCCCCTTGTTTAAGAAGGATAGCAGGGATAATCCAGGTAATTATAGACCGGTGAGCCTGACGTCAGTGGTAGGGAAGCTGCTGGAGAAGATATTGAGGGATAGGATCTATTCCCATTTGGAAGAAAATGGGCTTATCAGTGATAGGCAGCATGGTTTTGTGCAGGGAAGATCATACCAACTATTCTATTAAGTTACCAATTTAATAGAATTCTTTGAGGAAGTGACAAAGTTGATTGATGACGGAAGGGCTGTAGATGTCATATACATGGACTTCAGTAAGGCATTTAATAAGGTTCCCCATGGTAGACTGATGGAGAAAGTGAAGTCTCATGGGGTCCAGGGTGTACTAGCTAGATGGATAAAGAACTGGCTGGACAACAGGAGACAGAGAGTAGTAGTCGAAGGGAGTTTCTCAAAATGGAGAACTGTGGCCAATGGTATTCCACAGGGATCCGTGCTGGGACCACTGTTGTTTGTGATATACATAAATGATCTGGAGGAAGGTATAGGTGGTCTGATTAGCAAGTTTGCAGATGACACTAAGATTGGTGGAGTAGCAGATAGTGAAGGGGACTGTCAGAGAATACTGCAGAATATAGATAGATTGGAGAGTTGGGTGGAGAAATGGCAGATGGAGTTCAATCCGGGGAAATGCGAGGTGATGCATTTTGGAAGATCAAATTCAAGAGTGAACTATACGGTAAATGAGAAGCCCTGGGGGAAATTTGTGGACAGAGAGATCTGGGTGTTCAGGTCCATTGTACCCTGAAGGTGGCTGCGCAGGTCGATAGAGCGGTCAAGAATGCATAGGACATGCTTTCCTTCATCGGAAGGGGTATTGAGTACAAGAGTTGGCAGGTCATGTTACAGTTGTATCGGACTTTGGTTAGGCCAAATTTGAAATACTGCGTGCAGTTCTGGTCGCCACATTACCAAAAGGATGTGGATGCTTTAGAGAGGGTGCAGAGGAGGTTCACCAGGATGTTGCCTGGTATGGAGGGTGCTAGCTATGAATAGAGATTGAGTAGATTAGGATTGTTTTCATTAGAAAGACGGAGGTTGAAGGGGGACCTCATTGAGGTCTACGAAATCATGAGAGATATAGACAGGGTGGATAGCAAGAAGCTTTTTCCCAGAGTGGGGTACTCAATTTACGAGTTCAAGGTGAGAGGGGAAAAGTTTAAGGGAGATATGCGTGGAAAGTTCTTTATGCCGGCGAAGGTGGTAGAGGCGGGCATGACAGCATCATTTAAGATGTATCTAGACAGATACATGAATGGGCAAGGGAGCAGAGGGATACAGATCCCTAGAAAATAGGCGACAGTTTTAGATAGAGGATCTGGATCGGCGCAGGCTTGGATCTGTCTACAGCCTGTTCCTGTGCTGTAATTTTTCTTTGTTCTTCGTTCTTCTTTGGGACTCAGGCACTGGGTAGAAAAACCGCTCCTCACAACCAGAGGGAATTGTTTTTTGAGAAATGCTTATGTGTATGAGTCTGTCTCCCTTTCCCTTCAGTGGATTTCTGGAAATGGAGGATCTGGGTCCTTGTGAAAATGTAGCACATTGTTTATGACAGTGAACAGAAGCTTGTGTGTGTGGTTACTCAGTTTATACAGGACAGGGAGTGTCTCTTTACCTGGAGGAGGGAATAATTCTGCTCATGAACCAGATACTTTCTATCCACACCAAGTGGGGTCACTCCTGGAAGAGAACAATTTTCCTTTTAAATCCAGTTTGAATCAATTTTAAACACTTTCTAAATGTCTTTATAGGAAGAATTGGAGAGAGAAATTGAGAAGCTACGGAAAATCCAGCAGAATTGTTCCAGCAAACAACAAGACTTGGAGAGATCAGAAACTGAAATAAAGGTACGGGAAAGTGGAACTGGCTGTCAAAAGGGTTTCTCTCCTCACTGAGTCAATGAGCACATCAGAAACGGGCCTTCCAAACCAGGCTGATTCTGTTAGGGCCGATTCGCTGATGACATTGAGTTCCCGTGTGTTTAATGTGAGGGGAGCTGCTTAACTCTATCTGTATGTCCCAGGGAATATTATTCCATCACTTAGACACTGGATTTATTGAGAGAGACACAGCCAGAAGCTGGCAGTTGATGACTTGCCCTGATGTCTGAACCATATGAACACAGAGAGTGTCGTGTGAGAGTACCTTTAAGAAATGTGTGTTTATTTATGCAGTGATGTCAGAGAGTGGGTGGAGCTGGGCTGTCTGTCAGCTTTTTACTTTAATTTTAGGTTGTTTGCTGCAGGGGGTGTTTTAGTTTCATTTTCACAGCTGGATAGCTGCAGTCACAGCCAGAAGGTGTATGAGTCTCTCTCTCTCTGTAATCTAAAAACTGTAAATCGATCCTTTGGTGATTTACAACTAATAACTGCTCTCAGTGGTGACTTTAACCTGAGGTGCTTCTGTTAAGAGTTATTTTTTAAGTCTTATGGATGTTAAAAGCACTGCTTAAGGATTGTATTCTTTGGGGGTTGTATTTGAATTAATGGTTGCTAAGATGTTCACTGTATGTTTTAAAAAGGTCAACTTGAGTTCATAGAATAAACATTGTTTTGCTTTAAAACATACTTTTCCATTTCTGCTGTACCACACCTGTAGAGTGGACCGTGTGCTCCACATACCACAATCTATTAAACGTTGTGGATCAGGTGAACTCCATGATACACTTTGGGGTTCTCTAAACCCTGGCCCATAACAAATTGGGGGCTTGTTCGGGATAAAAGTCTCTATATTGAATTGGCTTAGTGAACTTAAAGACAGTGAGGGGTGAGCATATTGTGGTTGCTTTTCAGATGTGGTATTCTAGTTTAAGTGGGGAGTGTGTTGTGGACAATGGCTCTTTCAGAGGTTCTGAAGTTTTTGGGGGTGGAGACGATCACACGCAGTACCTTATGGACAGAGACTAAAAGCAGACTGTTAGATTTGGCAAAAACATTGCAGTTAACATTACCTGACAAAATGCGAAAAGGTGAGGTAATTATGGCGGTGGCTAAGCATTTAAAGTTGCCTGTGATACAGTTTGACTCATTGGAAATGGCAAAAATTCAGTTACAAATTAAACAAATGGAACACGAGAAAGAATTAAAGCAGCTTGAATACGAAAGAGAGGAAAAAGAAAGAGAGAGAGAGGAAAAAGAAAGAGAAAGGGAGATTCAGATCAGGGAAAAACATAAAGAGAGTGTGTTTGAACTTCAGAAAATGGCCATGAAACATGACAGTCAGTTAAAATTGGCAGGCATAATGGGAAACGTACTGTTGTATTATAGTGATGAGGATAGTGAGAAAGAGCATCATAGTCGAAGGCTTGGTGCGGATCTATTTAAATATGTCCAAGCATTGCCAAGGTTTGATGAGAAGAAGGTAGAAGCCTTTTTCATTTGATTTGAGAAGGTAGTTAAACAAATGAAATGGCCACAGGATATGTGGATATTACTGATTCAAACAAAGCTGGTCGGTAGGGCTCGTGAAATGTTTGCAACACGATCAGAGGATGTATCTGAGTGGTATGAGGAGGTGAAAAATTCCATTTTAGGTGCATTTAACTAGTGCCTGAAGCCCTCAGACAAAGGTTTAGAAATTTAAGGAAAGAACCCGGTTAAACATAGAACATAGAACATAGAAAAATACAGCACAGAACAGGCCCTTTGGCTCACGATGTTGTGCCGAACTTTTGTCCTAGATTAAGAACAAATTAATCTACACCCCATCATTCTACCATAATCCATTTACCTATCCAATAGCCGCTTGAAGGTCCCTAATGTTTCCAACTCAACTACTTCCACAGGCAGTGCATTCCATTCCCCACTACTCTCTGAGTAAAGAACCTACCTCTGACATCCCCCCTATATCTTCCACCATTCACCTTCAATTTATGTCCCCTTGTAATGGTTTGTTCCACCCGGGGAAAAAGTCTCTGACTGTCTACTCTATCTATTCCCCTGATCATCTTATAAACCTCTGTCAAGTCGCCCCTCATCCTTCTCCGTTCTAATGAGAAAAGGCCTAGCACCCTCAACCTTTCCTTGTAAGACCTACTCTCCATTCCAGGAAACATCCTGGTAAATCTCCTTTGCACCTTTTCCAAAGCTTCCACATCCTTCCGAAAATGAGGCGACCAGAACTGCACACAGTACTTCAAATGTGGCCTTACCAAGGTTTTGTACATCTGCATCATCACCTCACCTGCCCAACACATCTTCCTTCCGAACAAGTATCTCCTCGAGCTTGCCAGTCTATTTCACACTGTCCTCTCCAACAATATGGCCCCTCTCATTCGTAAATACTGAAGAAAAGTACTCGTTCAAGACCTCTCCTATCTCTTCAGACTCAATACACAATCTCTCGCTACTGTCCATGATCGGACCTACCCTTGCTCTAGTCATTCTCATATTTCTCACATATGTGTAAAAGGCCTTGGGGTTTTTCTTGATCCTGCCCGCCAAAGATTTTTCATGCCCTCTCTTAGCTCTCCTAATCCTTTTCTTCAGTTCCCTCCTGGCTATCTTGTATCCCTCCAGCGCCCTGTCTGAACCTTGTTTCCTCAGCGTTACATAAGTCTCCTTCTTCCTCTTAACAAGACATTCAACCTCTCTTTTCAACCATGGTTCCCTCACTTGACCATCTCTTCCCTGCCTGACAGGGACATACATAGCAAAGACACACAGTACCTGTTCCTTGAACAAGTTCCACATTTCACTTGTGTCCTTCCCTGACATCCTATGTTCCCAATTTATGCACTTCAATTCTTGTCTGACAGCATTGTATTTACCCTTCCCCCAATTGTAAACCTTGCCCTGTTGCATGCACCTATCCATCTCCATTACTAAAGTGAAAGTCACAGAATTGTGGTCGCTATCTCCAAAATGCTCCCCCACTAACAAATCTATCACTTGCCCTGGTTCATTACCAAGTACCAAATCCAATATGGCCTCCCCTCTGGTCGGACAATCGACATACTGTGTTAGAAAAGCTTCCTGGACACACTGCACAAACACCACCCCATCCAAACTATTTGATCTAAAGAGTTTCCACTCAATGTTTGGGAAGTTGAAGTCACCCATGACTACTACCCTGTGACTTCTGCACCTTTCCAAAATCTGTTTCCCAATCTGTTCCTCCACAGCTCTGCTGCTATTGGGGGGGCTATTGAAAACTCCCAACAAGGTGACTGCTCCTTTCCTATTTCCGACTTCAACCCATACTACCTCAGTAGGCAGATCCTCCTCGTACTGCCTTTCTGCAGCTGTTATACTATCTTTAATTCACAATGCCACCCCCCCACCTCTTTTACCACCCTCCCTAATCTTATTGAAACATCTATAACCAGGAACCTCCAACAACCATTTCTGCCCCTCTTCTATCCAAGTTTCCGTGATGGCCACCACATCGTAGTCCCACGTACCGATCCATGCCTTAAGTTCACCCACCTTATTCCTGATGCTTCTGGCGTTGAAGTATACACACTTCAACCCATCTCCGTGCCTGCAACTAATCTCCTTTGTCATTGTTACCTTCCCCACTGCCTCACTGTACCCTTTGGCGTCCTGAATATCGGCCACCTTAGTTGCAGGACTACAAGTCCGGTTCCCATTCCCTGCCAAATTAGTTTAAACCCTCCCGAAGACTACTAGAAAACCTCCCTTCCAGGATATTGGTGCCCCTCTGGTTCAGATGCAACCCGTCCTGCTTGTACAGGTCCCACCTTCCCCAGAATGCGCTCCAATTATCCAAATATCTGAAGCCCTCCCTCCTACACCATTCCTGCAGCCACGTGTTCAACTGCACTCTCTCCCTATTCCTAGCCTCGCTATCACGTGGCACCGGCAACAAACCAGAGATGACAACTCTGTCTGTCCTGGCTTTTAACTTCCATCCTAACTCCCTAAACTCGTTTATTACATCCACACCCCTTTTCCTACCTACGTTGTTGCTCCAATGTGCACCATGACTTCTGGCTGCTCCCCCTCCCCCTTAAGGATCCTGAAGACATGATCCGGGACATCCCTGGCCCTGGCACCCGGGAGGCAACATACCTTCTGGGAGTCTCGCCCGCGGCCACAGAATTTCCTATCTATTCCCCTAACCATTGAATCTCCTATTACTATTGATTTTCTATTCTCTCCCCTTCCCTTCTGAGCCCCAGAGCCAGAATCAATGCCAGAGACCTGGCCGCTCGGGCCTTCCCCCGATAGGTCATCCCTCTAACAGCATCCAAAAGGGTATACTTGTTTTGAAGGAGAACAGCCACGAGGGATCCCTGCACTGTCTGCTTGTTTGTTTTTTTTTCCTGACTGTAACCCAGCTACTCTTGCCCTGTACCTTGGGTGTGGTTACCTCCCTGTACCTCTTCTCTCTAACCCCCTCTGCCTCCCGGATGATCCGAAGTTCATCCAGCTCCAGCTCCAGTTCCTTAACACGGTGTCTGAGGAGCTGGAGTTGGGTGCACTTCCCGCAGGTATAGTCAGCGGGGACACCAGTGGTATTCCTCATCACCACATCCTACAGGAGGAGCATGCAACTGCCTTAGCCTCCATCCCCTCTTACCTTCCAGAATATAGCTGCCCTGTGGACCAACTGGAACTTTCCCCTCCGACTCTGCTCCCAGACAGCTGCACTCTCGGTAAACCCCTGCCTCCCTTCTCGCTCTTTGAGGAAATGAAATGAAAGGAGCACCTTGCTCCCTCCTCACCTAACTCCCTCAGTCACCAAACTCTCACTGCAGCACTCAAATGCACCCAAATTCAGCACTCCCTCAGTCACCAAACTCTCACTATAGCACTCAAATGCACCCAACATCAGCACTCCCTCAGTCACCAAACTCTCACTATAGCACTCAAATGCACCCAAAATCAGCACTCAGTGCAAACAAAGTCTGCACTGTAGCTGGCTCACTTTTATACTGTGACTCTAGCCTCTGAAAACTGACTGAATCAAATTAACTAATTAACAAGCTCCAGCTGCAAGTACCTACAAGTAGAACCTTTGCTTAAAGCTGATTGAAAATTCATCTTTTTCCAAACCAAACAGCAACTTTTGAGTTAATTAACTAAATAAAAGAAAGATTAGACTTTAGATAACTCCCTCAGTCACCAAACTCTCACCATTGCACTCACATGCTCCCAAAATCAGCACTCAGTGCAAACTCATACATGAAGTTTGAAAGAATCAAACAGAGTAATTTTGATGGGTGGATAAGGGCTTTGAAAATAGACCAAACGTATGAAGCTCTCAGTGAGATTATACTTTTGGAGGAGTTTAAAAGTTCAATTCCTTATGTAGTGAGAACTCATGTGGAAGAGCAGAGGGTTAAAACTGCGAGATTAGCAGCAGAAATGGCAGATAATTATGAATTAGTTCATAAATCAAAGTTTGGTTTCCGACATCTGTTTCAGCCTGTGAGTGATAGAAACTGGGGACATGAGAAATACTCAAGTGGTAAAGGTAAAAGTGATCTGATGGGAGATAATAAGGAGAGTGTACCTCAGATTAAAAAAGAAATCCAGGAGGGTGGAAAAGAAATTAAAAGTTTTAAATGTTTTCACTGTACTAAACTAGGCCATGTAAAGTCACAGTGTTTGTGGTTGAAGAAAAGCACTGGGAAGGCTGATGTGGTAAAACATAATAAGACAGTGGGGTTTGTTAAAGTGGTAAAGGAACTCTCAAATGAAGCGAAGGAGGTACAATAGATTGTACAGCCTGATCAAGTGGTGATTGACAAGAAGGTGCCAGATCACTTTAAAGAATTTACTTGTGTGGGTAAAGTTTACTCATGTGTATCAGAAGGAGCAGGTAACGAAGTCAAGAGATACGGGAGCTAGTCAATCTTTAATGGTAAGAGATGAGGAGTTATGTAGTTTGGGAAGAATGTTGCCAGAAAATGTGGTAATATGTGGAATTCAGTGTGAGAGGAGTAGTGTTCCATTATATAAGGTAAGGTTGGAACATCCAGTGAAGAGTGGTGAAGTGGTAGTAGGAGTAATAGAGAAACTATCTTGTCCAGGAATACAGTTTATCTTGGGTAATGATATAGCTGGATCACAGGTGGAAGTGATGCCTACTGTGGTTGATAAGCTAGTGGAAAATCAGACAACTGAAGTATTGAAGGAGAATATCGTGGTATATTTCCGGATTGTGTAGTAACAAGGTCGCAAAGTTACAGGTTAAGACAAGAAGAGAAATCAAAGAGTGAAGATAAAGTTGAAGTGCAATTATCAGAAACGATTTTTGATCAGGTGGTTGAAAAAGGTCAAGAACAGGTGGAGGATGAGGCGGATATTTTTAGTTCAGGAAATTTGCCAAAGTTACAAATGAAAGATGTAGAAATAAAACGGATGCATCAGAAAGCATATATACATAAGAGGAATCTGAGCGTATACCAGAGTGTTATTACCGTAAAAGTAATGTCTTGATGAGAAAATGGAGACCTTTACATATGCTGGCAGATGAAAAGTGGGCAGAAGTTCATCAAGTAGTATTGCCGGTAGGGTATAGAAAGGAGGTGTTGCGAGTTACACATGAGGTACCAGTGGGAGGTCATTTGGGAATAAGGAAAACGCAAGCTAAAATCCAAAACATTTTTATTGGCCTACATAAAGATGTAATTAAATTTTGTCAATCATGTCACACATGTCAAGTGATGGGGAAACCTCAAGCTGTGATAAAACCAGCGCCCTTAATACGCATTCCAGCATTTGAGGAACCTTTAACAAGGGCCCTAATTGATTGCGTAGGACCGCTTCCTAAAACAAAAATTGGGAATCAATATCTTTTGACTATAATGGATGTGTCTACTAGATTTACAGAGGCCATTCCAGTACGTAATATTACAGCTAAAAAATTGTGGAGGAGTTACTTAAATTCTTTACTCGATATGGACTACCCACAGACATACAATCGGATCAAGGATCAAATTTCACCTGAAGGTTATTCAAAGAAGTTATGGATAGCTTAGGAATAAAACAATTTAAATCAACTCCGCACTATCCAGAATCGCCGGGAGCGTTAGCAAGGTGGGATCAGACATTAAAGACAATGTTGAGGGCTTATTGTCACGATTATGCAGAGGATTGGGATCGGGGAATTCCATTCGTACTGTTTGCAATTAGAGATGCACCTAATGAGTCAACCAAATTCAGTGCTTTTGAACTAATTTTTGGTCATGAGGTAAGAGGACCACTTAAATTGATTAAGGAAAAATTGGTGAGTGAGAAATCGGAAATTACATTGTTGGATTACGTATCAAATTTTAGGGACGATTAAATTGAGCAGGTGAATTGGCTAGACAACATTTAAAAGTTGCACAAAATGTGATGAAACGGGTCGCGGCCAAGAAATCCAATGTTCGTAGTTTTGCTAGTGGAGATAAAGTTTTAGTGTTGTTACCAGTCGTAGGTGAGCCTTTAAAAGCTAGGTTTTGTGAACCTTATCAGATTGAAAGTAAATTAAGTGAGGTGAATTGTGTGGTAAAAACACGAGATGGAAGGAAGACTCACCCAGTGTGTCATGTGAATATGCTTAAAAGGTACTTTGAAAGGGAAGGAGATAAAAAGGAGGCGGTTTTAATGATTCTAACTCAAAGTGACGAACCAAATCTAGATGACTGTGAATTTGACATACCTCAAATTAAATTGAAAAACGAGGATGTTCTTAAAAGTTGGGATAAATTGTTGAGTTACCTTCCAGAGGAAAAACAAACTGACCTGAAAGAGTTATTGATATCACATGGGCAAGTTTGTGGAGATAAATTGGGAAGTACTAAAATGGCTATACATGATGTAGACGTGGGAAATGCTGTTCCAATCAAACAACATACATTCAGACTTAACCCTTTAAAATTGGCTCAGGTAAACAAAGAGAGTGAGAGTATGCTTAAAAATGGCATAATTGAAGTGGGTACCCAACAGTGGTGTGTGGACTATAGAAAGGTTAATGCAGTTACAAGAACGACTCTTATCCTATCCGCCGTTTGGAGGATTGCATTGGGAAAGTGGGACAATCAGCTTTTATTTCTGAATTGGATTTACTTAAAGGTTACTGGCAGGAACCTTTATCCGAAAGGGCGAAGGAGATTTCAGCTTTTGTGACTCCAGATGGAGTCTGGAGTCCATCTGAGACTCCAATTCAAAGTTATGCCATTTGGCATGAAAAACGCCCCGGCCACATTTCATAACTAACGAAATCGTTTCAGGATTGCCCAATTGTGCGGTATACATCAATACATCTGGTAATTTTCAGCCAGACATGGAAAGAACATTTAAAACATTTGATGGAGTTATTCGATCAACTTCAGGAGGCGGGTTTGGTGATAAACCTAGCCAAAAGTGAATTTGGAAAAGCCAAGTCACTTTCCTTGGCCATACAATCGGACAGGGTCGAATGGTCACACGGGATGTGAAATCAACAGTTATTGAGGAGTTTCCAATACCCTCAAGATGAAGGGAAATAATGCGATTTCTTGGTGTGAGTTGATTTGATCGAACATTTGTGAAAACTTTTTGTGGCGTGGTTGCTCCACTCATAGACTTGCTGAAGAAATGTCAAAAATTTCAGTGGACAGCGGACTTACAACAGGCATTTGACTGCCTGAAAGCTGTGATAACCAATGCTCTTGTGTTGTAGAATTACAAGGGACTCTGTGATCAGTCTGAACTAAAGTATCTGACTTTAAAGAGAAATTCTGAGGCATAGAGAAATAGACGGATCGTGCAGAGACCTTCTTGTTCACAGACACTGTCAATCGAGAAGGATTCCAGTTGGAGGAAAAACAAAAAATGGAATATGTTGTTTTACCTGTTTGTGTGTGTTTGTTTTGAAACAAAAAAGTATATTTACTGTGTGCATATCTTAAAGGATAGTGAAAAGGTGAAAAATGAAACCAACTTGAAGTTGACGGTTTATTTTTTTCTTGGGGGGAGGTGTCATGTGAGAGTACCTTTAAGAAATCGGTGTTTATAAATGGGTGTTTATTTAAATATCTGTAGGGAGAGTACCTTTAAGAAAGGTGGAGCTGGGCTGTCTGTCAGTTTTTTACTTTTGTTTTAGGCTGTTTGCTGCGGGGTGTGTTTTAGTTTCGTTTTCAGAGCTGGACAGCTGCAGTCGCAGCCAGAAGGTGTATGAGTCTCTCTCTCTCTAAGCTAAAAACTGTAAATCGATCCTGGTAATTTAAAACCAGTAGCAGTAGTGACTTTAACCTGATGTGCTTCTGGTAAAAGGTGTTTTGAGTCATATGGATGAGGAAAATGTCTTAAAGTGTAATAATTTTTCTTTAGAAAAAAAGGAGGGATGTGGTATTATCATACATAAAGGTAATGTAAGGATTAATGGAATGTGTACAGACAGTCACTAGAGGGAACATTCCTAGCTGTATATAGGGGATGACGCAGAGCCTTGTCTTACAGAAGGTTGGAGTAGGTGATGGGAACAGGAGCTGAGCTAGGAGTACTGAAGAGAGTGAGAGAGCATGAGAGTAGTTAATGAGTTAGTGAGTTAGATGTTGGATGAGTATAGTTTAAACGGTGTTTAATCAACTGTTAGTTTCTTTAGGATAAGTGTCGAATCTAATTGTAGTATTTAATAAATAGTTTTTTTCGTTAACAAGACTTGTTCTCTGATCAACACTACACATCAACGCCATCTAGTTAGAGTAAGGCAGAGAACAACACAAGGGTAACAACTGTGTGGAAGGGCTGTTTGTAATGAAAGTTGGTTTGGGTTTCAGACACAAATCAAGGAGCTGAAAGGAAAGTTCTCGAACAGCTTCTCTGAATGGAGGAGAAAACTGGAAGAAGATGAAGAATCCACACTGAAACTGATTGATGAGGAGGGGCTCCGAGCTCTCTCACAGATTAGAAGCTGTTCTGAAGCATTAAACAAGAGGATGGAACAGATTACATTAATAGATGGAGAAGCCCGGAGTCTGGTACAGAGGGAGCCTCTCTCCTTTATTCAGGTACCTCTTCAATATAAACAGGGTCACGGCTGGGAATTGGGGGTGGCGAGATTATCTGTGCCCCCTCACCCCAGTTATATGTGTCACAATCTGACTCACCGGATGAAAGAGTTGCGCTCTGAAAGCTAGTGATTCCAAATAAACCTGTTGGACTTTAACCTGGTGTTGTAGTGGTTCACAGCGGCAGACGCGACCCGCTGTGGCTGGCGGCTGGATCTTCTGTTCCCGCAGCTGTCACAGGGTTTCCGTGTTGTATGCACACACTGCCACCAGGAAACCAGTGGCAGTGGCTGTTGGCAGAACTGGAAGATCCCGCCGACAGGAATGGCTGGGAAATTCCAGCTGGGCTTTCTGTGAGGCTAGTGTGAAGCTACATTATTGGTGGGGCCATTGTTTGCGCTGCTCCCTCAGTCCTGCCCTCGGAGTGTTGGTGCTGCTCCCTCAGCCCCGCCCTCGGAGTGTTGGTGCTGCTCCCTCAGCCCTGCCCTCAGAGTGTTGGTGCTGATCCCTCAGCCCTGCCCTCGGAGTATTGGTGCTGCCCCCTCAGCCCTGCCCTCGGAGTGTTGATGCTGCTCCCTCAGCCCTGCCCTCGGAGTGTTGGTGCTGCTCCCTCAGCCCTGCCCTCGGAGTGTTGGTGCTGCCCCCTCAGTCCCGCCCTCGGAGTGTTGGTGCTGATCCCTCAGTCCTGCCCTCAGAGTGTTGGTGCTGCTCCCTCAGTCCCGCCCTCGGAGTGTTGGTGCTGCTCCCTCAGCCCTGCCCTCAGAGTGTTGGTGCTGCTCCCTCAGCCCCGCCCTCGGAGTGTTGGTGCTGCTCCCTCAGCCCTGCCCTCAGAGTGTTGGTGCTGCTCCCTCAGCCCTGCCCTCAGAGTGTTGGTGCTATCCCAGAATGGAGTGCACTGAAATGTGGGATTATTCCCCATTCCTGTGACTGGCTCCACCTACTGTTACACACTGAACTCTTTCCTCTGAATCCCAAATTCACTGTTTGGTTCCATTGGGAGTCGGTTTGTTCGTTGACTGATTTGATCTCTCTTTATTCACAGAACTCAAAGCAACTCCTTTCCAGGTAAGTCCCTCTCACTCATACAGGACCTACTGCTCATAGGAAATCTTCACCTTTATCCGGGAGAAGAGTGAAAGGAGAATCATGGCTTGGACACCTTCCCAGATAAGGTGCTTTCAAATGTTGGGAATATTGAGAGATGTTTAACTGTGGTTTGAGGAGTTATTGGCTCAGACAGTCTATAGAATGGGCAATGACATGGCCTGTTCCATCAGTGTGTCAGGCCAGGATCTTGCTGCACATTATTGTGATCCTGGACCAGACCCCCAAGGTTTTGTACAATCCTAATCGGGAACAGTAACGTTTGATTAAAAGTAGAGAAAGTTGGAACTTACTGAGAGAATAAGACCACAATATTCCAATTGTTGAATAAACAAAATAAACTTTACAAAGGCAGATAGATAAAACAATTGACAATATAATCTAATATTCAGAATCAACATGAATACATGTGAATTAACAGTTAGCTGTAATTGGAACAGACGGTACTGCATAATAAATGGCACATGCAACCAAGCCAGACCCCACAGATTTTCAGCAACCCACTCAGATGTAGGTAAACACTGTGAATCAACCAGTCCTGTTGAAATTCTGTCATGAGGGATTCCAAAGCTTTCACTTTTGAAGATCTAAACATGGAATTCCCTCCAAAAGTCACTCCCACTCAAAATGCTGGCTCACCTCGCAGGGCTTCAGACAAGTTTCCCGAGACTCTGTTCCCGGGATACCTGAGTATGCAGTCAAATGCCAGCTCACAAACCAACTTTAGCTCCTCAGCCATGGCAAGCAGAATCCCATGACTCCAACACCTGCAGAATGAAATCACCAACTTTTCACTGCCCTTTGAGCTCCCCTCTGCTTCTCCTGAATTATTAGAAGACTGCCAACTGCAACATTTTGACTACTTGGAGGCTCTATCCTTGCTCCTTTTCCCGGTGGTCTCCTCCTTTTTATGGCCCCTTCTCTGGTTCTCCTTCTTGCTCTGGGACCTCTTCCTGTGTAGGACTTCTTTATGACTAAAACATACTGTCTCGGAATTGCATGCAATTGAATTGACCTGTGTCAGAGAGTCCTGCTCTTGTTACTAATGTTACAACACCCTTGGCTAGTTCGCAGTCAATTCCAGCCCCAGAGTCACAATGCAAGTGAATTAACTAATAATTCTTATAAAAATACCCAAAGTCTTTGGCCCTTAGCTGCCCAATAATCACAGTCACCAGGTTTGTAAATGCGAACATGATTGCTGTTTATAACCAGAACTAAAATGAAACATGCAAAAAATACAACTGGTTAACTATTAATTAATACCTAATACACACTTTAACTGTCCCACCCTCGACACACACAAGACACAAACACCGAGGGGTGGAAAGGGGTAATCATAAGTAGAGGGAAGAAAGAGTCTTTGTTCCGGATGATAGTTTTAGCACATGTTTCTTCACAGAAAAGCTTCAGATTAAAGTTTTTGGTTTGCAGCCTGTAATGATCTTCTTTGTATACCCAGTCATTCAGGTTTTTTGTAGTTTAGAAATGCATTACTCACAGCTTTTTCTGGAGAGGCATTTTATTCTGTTCAAATGTTGCTTTCAGTTTGAGGTTTATCTTCAGGCCTCTATAGGTTCAAGAATATCACACCCACAGGCTTTATGGAGTGAGACAGCACTGACAGTAGCCTTCTGGAGGAAGTTAGCTGGATCTTTCTGGAGAGAGTTAACTGGATCCCCTTTCCGTGCTACCAAAATCAAAACTGAAACCAAACTGAAACCTGGGACTGTGAAGATCATTCCAGTCAGATCAGGTCCAATCACCACAGGTTACCAGGCGGAGCACAGCCTTTTGGGCCACCAGCCAATCAATAAACCAAGTCCCAACCCAACTCCCTCTTTGGAGCCGACAAATCTGCGGGTTCTGTTGAAATGATTACAGTCTTCCGGGTTCTTCCTACTTGAATTAAAGATACAAGCCACCTGCCTTAATTTGACATGTCCATTAATCACCCATGGATCAAAAATGTAACAGCAAAAAATAAAAGAAAGTGGAAATAAGGGAACAAACAGGAAGGACCCTTACACTAGGTGGGAACAAATGTAACAAGCATTGAAACAGACTGATAGTTCACATAGGACACAGGAACACAAAAAATAGACTTTATCACAATGTGTGGAGATCAATGTGAATATAGGGAGACTGTAAATCCTGAGATTCTGCCATTTTCAGGATGGGTTGCAGAGGGGGTCAGTACGAGCATTAGAAAGGTGCCAGCTGTTACGCTGATCACTCATTCCTTTGGGTTTCTGCTCTGAAATATCCCCACTGATAAAAACATTCTCTCATTTCATTACAGAGTGACTGAGAGTCAGAGCGTCCCAGATCCAGATGTTCCAATGCTCACCCTGAACCTATCCAATATATCTCAACTTAACCAGACGAAGCTGAGTGGATGGAAAAAGTACCAAGCAGACATAGTAGGAATCATCAGTAAGAGCATGTAACTGTTCACCAATATAAGAGCAGGTCGGATTAGTTGTGTTCAGACAACTGTGAATATTCCTGAACTTTAATATCATCTCGCTGTGTGTGTGGATCAGGAACCTGAGATTAATCCTCAGTCCCCAGACTCAGTAATAGCAACATAGTTCATTAACTCAGCAGCTCCCCTTGGATGATGTTTCATTTCAGACACCACAAGTTCAATTAAACAAAAAAAAATCTACGTCTAATTTTGGGCACATTTAGTGGGGTGTTTCTCCGCTACAGCACCAAAGAATACCCTGTTATTTAATGGCACTTACATAGATACATAGGAGATAGGAGCAGGAGGAGGCCTTTTGGCCCTTCGAGCCTGCTCCGCTATTCATCATAATCATGGCTGATCATCCAACTCAATAGCCTAATCCTACTTTCTCCCTTTTATCCCATTCTCCCCTAGCGCTATATCTAGCCGTAAACTTGAATATATTCAATGTTTTAGCATCAACTACTTCCTGCGGTAATTAATTCCACAAACTTGAATATATTCAATGTTTTAGCATCAACTACTTCCTGCGGTAATTAATTCCACAGGCTCACCACTCTTTGGGTGAAGAAATGTCTCCTTATATCTGTCCGAAATGGTTTATCCTGAATCCTCAGACTGTGACCCTGCTTCGGACACACCCATCATTGGTAACATCTTCCCTGCATCTACTCTGTCATAAGAACATAAGAACTAGGAGCAGGAGTAGGCCATCTGGCCCCTCGAGCCCGCTCCGCCATTCAATGAGATCATGGCTGATCTTTTGTGGACTCAGCTCCACTTTCCGGCCCGAAAACCATAACCCTTAATCCCTTTATTCTTCAAAAAACTGTCTATCTTTACCTTAAAAACATTTAATGAAGGAGCCTCAACTGCTTCACTGGGCAAGGAATTCCATAGATTCACAACCCTTTGGATGAAGAAGTTCCTCCTAAACTCAGTCCTAAATCTACTTCCCCTTATTTTGAGGCTATGTCCCCTAGTTCTGCTTTCACCCGCCAGTGGAAACAACCTGCCCGCATCCATCCTATCTATTCTCTTCATAATTTTAAATGTTTCTATAAGATCTCCCCTCATCCTTCTAAATTCCAACGAGTACAGTCCCAGTCTACTCAACCTCTCCTCATAATCCAACCCCTTCAGCTCTGGGATTAACCTAGTGAATCTCCTCTGCACCCTCCAGTGCCAGTACGTCCTTTCTCAAGTAAGGAAACCAAAACTGAACACAATACTCCAGGTGTGGCCTCACTAACACCTTATACAATTGCAACATAACCTCCCTAGTCTTAAACTCCATCCCTCTAGGAATGAAGGACAAAATTCCATTTGCCTTCTTAATCACCTGTTGCACCTGTAAACCAACTTTCTGTGACTCATCCATTAGCACACCCAGGTCTCTCTGCACAGCAGCATGCTTTAATATTTTATCGTTTAAATAATAATCCCGTTTGCTGTTATTCCTGCCAAAATGGATAACCTCACATTTGTCAACATTGTATTCCATCTGCCAGACCCTAGCCCATTCACTTAACCTATCCAAATCCCTCTGCAGACTTCCAGTATCCTCTGCACTTTTTCCTTTACCACGCATCTTAGTGTCATCTGCAAACTTGGACACATTGCCCTTGGTCCCCAACTCCAAATCATCTCTATCTGTCTAGTCCCTTTAAAATTTTATAAGTCTTTATGAGATCCCCCCTCATTCTTCTGAACGCCAGCGAGAATAATCCCATATGACAGTCCAGCCATCCTTGGAATCAGTCTGGTAAACCTTCGCTGCACTCCCTCGAGAGCAAGAACATCCTTCCTCAGAGAAAGAGACCAAAACTGCACACAATACTCCAGGTATGACCTCACCAAGGCCCTGTATAATTGCAGTAACACATCCCTGCTTCTATACTCGAAACCTCTCGTAACGAAGGCCAACATATCATTAGCCTTCTTTACCGCCTGCTGCACCTGCATGCTTACCATCAGCGACTGGTGCACAAGGACACCCAGGTCCCGCTGCACAGTCACCTCTCCAAACCATTCAGGTAATAATCTGCCTTCCTATTTTTGCTGCCAAAGTGAATAACCTCACACTTATCCAAATTATATTGCATCTGCCATTGATTTGCACACTCGCCCAACCTGTCCAGATCATGCTGTAGGATCCCTGCATCCTCGTCATAGTTCACCCTCCCACCTAACTTGGTAACATCTGCAAACTTTGAGATGTTATATTTTGTTCCCTTATCCAAATCATTAACATATATTGTGAATAGCTGGGGTCGCAGCACCGATCCCTGTGGTACCCCACTGGTTACTGCCTGCCAATTTGAAAAGGGCTCATTAATTCACACTTTGTTTCCTCTCTGCCAACCAGTTTTCTATCCAAGTCAATACATTTCCCCCAATCCCATGCACTTTAATTTTGCACAATAATCACTTATGCGGGACTTTGTCAAAAGCCTTCTGAAAGTCCAAAGGCATGAAAGGTTCCTCACAGACCATTTTGTCTGCCTGACCCAATCCAACCCTCCAACCTTAGGGAGGCCCCCGGAAAACTCCTTGACCCCTACAAGCCTCATCCTTTACATCCTGGCACTGCAGCCAAGCAACCCCAGCAGTGCCCCTGTCAGTCTGGCAGTGCTACCCAGGATGGCACTGCCAGGGTGCCGAGGTGCACTTCCAAGGCCCCATAATGACAGTGCCAAGGTGCCTGGATGCCAAAGGGAGTGCCAGGTTGTACCCTGCCCTTTCCCTGACCACCAGAGAGTCTCTAATGGCCTGGGAGTCCCCCCAGGTACTGGTACAACTGGTCCACGTTCGTGGAAACCAGGACTAAACAGAGCCCTGGCAGGGTCTCCTAAGCACGGCCGTTTGGCCCTGGGCACCAAGGGAATCCCTCAAATGCACATTTAAATGAGCCTAATGGCTTATTTAAATATGTGGATCTGGATCATGCCTAGCAAGGGCGAGATCCAGATCATGACGTCTCACGAAGTTTTGTTAAATCTCGCGAGTCTTTTCGAGCCTTATTCCGACATAAAGTCAGGCGCGGCGACGCTAAATCGTGCCCAAATCTTCTGTTAAAATTCACTGTTTCTACTGGGACTTTCATATTTCCCATCTGATTATACAACTCACAATCTTAGCCTTTACCTTGCTGTTCTCATTGTGTCTGAGGATTCCAGCAGTATGCCCAGTTTAATAAAACACTACAGACTTCACCTACCCTCCTAATACTGACTGGGTACAAGCTCCATTTCCTACGACAGACACTGCCTACAATACCCACTGTGCACTGGACATGTGGCTAATGATGGAACAGATACACAGTTCTGTTCACACAGAATATACAGCGCTGGGAGCCACACAGGTATTCTGATTGAAGGCCATTTATTCAAGCTGGGAAAGGACAGTCTAACAGGTTATATGGGGCTGATAGTGTCTGGGAATTAGACTCTCCTACCCTGCAGCTGTCAATCATTGATCTGAGTGGAATAACCCTGCCTGACCAATCTCTTCTCTCCTCTCTAGGGAGCCCTTTGAGCCTGGACCCAAACACAGCAAACGACAATCTGATTCTGTCTGATGATCTAAGATCATTAACTCTCGCTGAAGAGAAGCAGTCCTACCTACCTCACCCAGAGAGGTTTGAAGACTATTACCAAGTTCTGTCCTTGCAGAGCTTCTCTTCAGGAACCCATTCTTGGGATGGAGAGAGTGATGGGAAAGAATGGGGAATGGGAATTGTGTACGGGAGTATTGATAAAGGGGGGCAGTATTCTTGGTTTGGGGAAAGCAGTAATTCCTGGTGTTTATATCTTCGTACTGATGAGGTCACGTTCTGGCACGATGATGAACGTACCAACCTCTATCTGATCCCATTGAACTCCAGGATCCGAGTCCAGTTGGACTATGAAACTGGGACATTGTCATTTTACCAGGTCACTGATTCACTGAAGCATTTATTAACAATTCAAAACACATTCACTGAACCTGTGTTTCCAGCATTTTGTTGTTATGACAAATCCTTAAAACTGGTAAATTAAACCTGATATCTGAGGTTCATTTCTGATTAATCTGTGATAATCTGCCTGCCAATGATTATCAATTTTAATATCATGTCATTAAAGATTGAGTGACTGAGCATTTGTGACATTCATGTCTGACCAGGGAGAGTCAGTATGGTTTTGTTAAAGATAATTCATGTCTGATCAGGGAGAGTCAGTATGGTTTTGTTAAAGATAATTCATGTCTGATCAGGGAGAGTCAGTATGGTTTTGTTAAAGATAATTCATGTCTGATCAGGGAGAGTCAGTATGGTTTTGTTAAAGATAATTCATGTCTGATCAGGGAGAGTCAGTATGATTTTGTGGAAGGTAATTCATGTCTGATCAGGGAGAGTCAGTATGGTTTTGTTAAAGATAATTCATGTCTGATCAGGGAGAGTCAGTATGGTTTTGTTAAAGATAATTCTTGTCTGATCAGGGAGAGTCAGTATGGTTTTGTTAAAGATAATTCTTGTCTGATCAGGGAGAGTCAGTATGGTTTTGTTAAAGATAATTCTTGTCTGATCAGGGAGAGTCAGTATGGTTTTGTTAAAGATAATTCATGTCTGATCAGGGAGAGTCAGTATGATTTTGTTAAAGATAATTCATGTCTGATCAGGGAGAGTCAGTATGGTTTTGTTAAAGATAATTCTTGTCTGATCAGGGAGAGTCAGTATGGTTTTGTTAAAGATAATTCATGTCTGATCAGGGAGAGTCAGTATGGTTTTGTTAAAGATAATTCATGTCTGATCAGGGAGAGTCAGTATGGATTTGTTAAAGATAATTCATGTCTGATCAGGGAGAGTCAGTATGGTTTTGTTAAAGATAATTCATGTCTGATCAGGGAGAGTCAGTATGGTTTTGTTAAAGATAATTCTTGTCTGATCAGGGAGAGTCAGTATGGTTTTGTTAAAGATAATTCATGTCTGATCAGGGAGAGTCAGTATGATTTTGTTAAAGATAATTCATGTCTGTTCAGGGAGAGTCAGTATGATTTTGTTAAAGATAATTCATGTCTGATCAGGGAGAGTCAGTATGATTTTGTGGAAGGTGAGTGTGCGGGGGCCATCCTGGAGGGGGGATCCGACCCCAGAAGGGCGGTCCCCACGGTAGCCTGGCCCACGAGCGGGGCGTACCGATCGGCGTGTGGGCTGGTTCCATGGGGGCCTATTTTACTCCGCGCCGGGCCCCTGTAGGGCCAATATTGCCCGGGAGCCGGCGCGGTGAAAGGAACCCCGCACATGTGTGGAAATACACCAGCCGTTTCGCGCATGCGTGGAAATATGCCGGCCGTACCGCACATGCGCGGATCATGGCAGCCGTTCTGTGCATGCGCGAACTCGTGCAGGCCATTCCGCGCCGGCTGGTGCTGCGGGGACCACTCCGGCGCCAACCTAGCCCCCTAGGAAGGAGAGAATTCCTCACTTTCAGGGGAAGTTGATGCTGGAGTGGTTGGCGCCGGCTTTCACGCCGGCGTGGGGATATAGCCCCATTATTAGAGAATCCTGCCCAGTATGCTTTTGTTAAAGTCATTATGGTTTTGTTCAAGGTAATTCTTGTCTGATCAGGGAGAGTCAGTATTTATTTGTTAATGATAATTCATGTCTGACCAGGGAGAGTCAGTATGGTTTTGTTAAAGATAATTCATATCTGATCAGGGAGAGTCAGTATGGTTTTGTTAAAGATAATTCATGTCTGATCAGGGAGAGTCAGTATGGTTTTGTTAAAGATAATTCTTGTAACGGAAGGAGTTAAAATTATTGCAGCTGGAAAGCCTCAACCAAACTTCTGGGACTGCTGAAAAATAAGGGGACAATAAGTAGAGAGGAACTTTGATAGACCACCAGACTGCCGTAAACAACTGAAAACAGTCAAGGACACATAGATGGGTGCCTGTTTGTATCATTTAATGATTGCACATTTTAGGTTCTCGTTGATTTTGAGAGCAATGCCATCAGGAATATCAAGCTCCTGGCAGGGTCACCCATGACAGTACAGTTGCAGTGGAGGAACCAAAGTGCAATCCACAACAATTCCTCACGTCAGATCAGGCGGAAGATATTCATATGGTATAAATGACTGTGATGGCGGATGAAAGCTGCAGCAGCAGGGTGATCTCCAGTCTCGATGTTCCCTCAGCACTGGACCAGGACGTACCCTATGTCAAGGATCGTGTGCCTGTTGATGTGCATTCCCACGTTAAGAGATGTCGCACACCAGGCATCTACGTAGAAGAAGCCCCTCTCACACACACGGAGACAGGCCTTGCAGTGAGAGGTGACGGTCAGGACTATGAGATCTGGAAGTCCCTAGCTTTAGACCGGCCATGTGGGGGTGGGGGGGTTGTTGGGTGGAGTTTGATTGAGTGGTCTCACTTTTTGAATGTGAACAGAGCGTGTTTTGGCTGAGCAGCCCTCTTCAGGATCCATTCTGCACTCATCCCGGATGGGGAAAAGGGCTAGAAACGATCCCGTAAAAATAGTCTGTCCTGTCCGCAACCTGGCTGGAAAACCCCATCCACCTGCGGACGGAAAATCAACTTCGAAACCTGAAATGTATGAATTCTCACGAATAATGAGCAAAACAAATGTATATTTTTGATTAATGTATACAAATTACTTGTAAGTTAAACAAAAGTTATAATTACTGTTGCAATGTATCGTTCTGAAGGTCTGTAAGCCACCCTGGTGGGAACAGGTCTCCTTATAGTTTGAATAAAGACCGTGAACTGGAACTCTGAGTGTCTTATGGTCAGTTGAGGAGTGAGTGGATAGTGTTGGATAGCTGTGAAACTCCATAACAGATGTCATCCTCAGAGTTCCCTAAGCATTGGCACTTGGAACTCATTTCATCATAATGTTTATTAATGAAGTGAATGATCAAATAAAACGTGCATCTGAAATAAAACAGAAAATGTTGGAAATACTCAGCAGATCTGGCAATATTTGTTGAGAGCAAACTGGGTTATTTCATAGTAGTAACTGCCGTGACATGACCACAGAAAGATAGTCGAACACGAGGAAAAAAATTCAATCTTTACTTATGAAAATATTGAGATAATATTCCAGTTTGACTTCAGACACCAGCAGCAGTTATACACCACTATATACAAGTTCCTCGTGGCAATTCTGAAAACCTGCGCAAACCTGCACTACCGATGATGTCACACGTGCATGCTCACACTTGTTAAAGACATCCGTGCAAATAAACAATTGGAAGATGCTTACTACAACAATCCTCGCCCCTTAGATTCCAATCCCCCTTAGGGAAAGAAACACAATAACACTTGTCTCAATTTGCATCAGTCTTTCAGGAGCTTTGTGATCTGCGTAGAACTACTTGGTGACTGAGTAGACTGTAGTGAATCTTGGCTCTGTTGAGCTGGAGTTGTGGGCACAAATTTAGGTTGGGTGTTAGTGAAAGAATGTCCCTCAACCTGTCCCAGAGTAGAGTCCACTAGATGCCTCTGAGAAACAGGAACCACTTCCTGTCAAATTTCCACAGCAGGATTTCCTTCCGCCGTGTGATCGGGGAACTTATCTGTCTTAGAGAGATGGCATAGACAAATGTGATTTTGGTGTCTGCGAATGACCCTCCTGTTAGTTACTCTCAGACTAATGATACTGGACCACTTTGATTCAGAATAACTCCAGACAACCAATGGTACTGCTGAAATTCCTGACATAGACACAGTTTGAAGTGTCTCCTTCGCATGGAAGTCATGCCTCCGTCTGTTCTTCCTGCCTCCTTCCCACTCTCACTTTGATATCTGGATGCAGCAGTGTAGCCATCTGGGATGGCCACTTTCAGCATATAAAATGGACACTAGCAGAGCATACAGGTAAAAATGGACAATGCAAAGTAACAAGCAGGTGATGCGACCATCAATTCACGCGAAACAGAGTGGATGTAAACTGTGGCTTTAATCGACTGGAACAGTGCCTGCCTGCGACTGCTCTGCTGCTGAGAGCCGCCTACAGGGCAGCTGCTATTTATACCTCCCCTCAAGAGAAGGAGCCAGGGACGGAGCCCACAAGGGAACCAACATGATACATTCCGTGTAATACCGTACAATGGTACATAGGTGGAGCCCACATGGGCAACAGCATGATACAGTGACATACATGGTGAATGGTTAATGCAATACGTTCACCACAGCAGGTACAGAGCCTGAATGCGTATTTAGAAGACAGACTGCAGACAGAACCGAAACTATTGGCCGATTTGCACATTGATGGCCGATCTCCGATAAACAAAAGACTAGTGCTTGGGTAGCCGATACCGTCCCAGACATTCCAGCGCCACTACCTCAGCAAGAAGATACGAACAAAGCAAGGCCAACGGCCACTTAGGTCACAAACCGCCCAGCCATCAGGGCATCCACCCCTTTATTGGCTCAGATCGATGGCAGTGATTGAGAAGCTGCCCAATTGATTGGGACCAAGTTTAAGGCCCGCCTGAAAGCGCGCGAAGCCCCCCCCCCCACCCCCCCGAGTATAAGAAGGAACCTCACCATGTGTTCGCTCTCTTGGAATCAGCTCTCAACTGGAGAGACCCCTCCACCTGCATCACCAGAAGCAAGTAAGTTCAAGTTCAACGCTCGCTACCAGACAGACGACCATAGCTATACTCCTGCTACTTCTTCGAACCCAACAGCCTCAGATCCGAACAACGGCCACTGTTCCTCTGAGCTAAGTGGGCACCCGAAGTTAAGTATAGGTGTTAGTGATAGACGTAGTTTAGCCTGTAGTGTTATTATGCATGAGTAAATCATACTGTGTGTAACGTACCATTGACTTTGAACTAACTGGTGCATTGGCTCTTTGATCGATATTCGGTTGAGCCTTATGGCGGTATCAAGAGATACCTGGCAACTCTGAAAGCATATTCATAATTAAGATTAAGAAAGGCAACCTTATTAACCGCTATATTTATAGGCACAAGAGAACAACAGTAGCTCCAGGTGAAACTTTGGCTTTCTACCCATCGATTGGGCGTCAAAATGACTAGAAACATATGAACCATAAAAGGTCCTGCTGCCTGAAAGTAAGCTCGGACCCCCAAGGTCCAGGTCCCACGGGGGCCTCCACCAAGGTCAGCAGAATGAGGAAGGCAGCAGGCTGCCTGAACATCAGCTGTGTGGATCCCGAGGATCCGAGACGTAACGGGAGAGTGAGGAAGAGTGAGAAACTGTAGGCACCTAGTGGGTACAGGTGAACATAGGCACTAGTTGAGATAGGTGACCACTGTAATGTAACATAATATGGGGTTGGTTTAGCTCAGTTGACTAGACAGCTGGTATGTGCTGCAGAGAAAGGCCTATAGTGCAGGTTCAATTCCTGTACTGGCTGAGGTTATTCATGAAGTCTGAGGTGTGGTGATCCTCAGGTTAAATCACCACCAGTCAGCTCTTCCCCTCAAAGGGGAAAGCAGCCTATTGTCACTGGGACTATGGTGATTTTACCTTACCTTTTAATATAACACATATTAAACATTACTTTGTTCACCAGCAGATCTTCCAGCTTGTCATTTCATAGTGCCACACTCTCGATGGAGTGAGGGAATTGTCAGTGCTGTGTCTATCCCTCCTCCCACACTACTGCTCAGTGAAGAAGCACTGCTGCTGATTTCTAAGGGGCTGTTGCAGATGAGAGCACATCAAGTGTCTCTGAACCCTATGATAAGGCTGTTCATTGGCAGGACAAATTCAGCTCTCTGTCAGGCAGGAGTCAGACAGATCACTGAGGAATAAAGGAGCATCGCTTGGTCCTCCGTGCAACTCATGATTCTCCTGTAGAGCTTGACCAATGGCTTTTGTGCCCTGCCCAGAGAATCGGGCACCATCATGGAAACCTACAGCTGACACCAGTAATGATAAGATGTCACACCCCACGATGGGAGAGCTCCTCACTTCCTAGTCTGCTCGTCCTCAAACTGAGAGCATATAAGGGTGCCGCAAGTTCTTTTGCCCAAGGGGGCCCTGTCCCTGACTCAACGTCCCTCCTCTTCTTCCTCACAGGTTTCCAAACACTCCCTCTTCGACCTCTTCCTCATCTGAGAAGATATGGTGCTCCTCCATCTCCTCTTGGTCTAGCTGGCCTTCCCTCTGCATCTCCAGGTTGCAGAGAGCACAGCAGATGACAATGATGAAGGCACCTCCCCCGACCTGTCCACACACCGGAACTGTTCAACCAACTCACACGAAGCATGAAATTCATTGTAGCAAGTCTCAGTAAGTACTCTTGTCCGCACAGTGTTGCCTGAGTGCGGGGTTCTCACACTGCCCCAAAAGGCAGTCATTTCCCTGAAATGCCACCTCACCCTTCATTGACTCATCAATAGAGATAAACAAGCACAATCTAATAGCCATTACAAAGACTTGGCTGCAGGGTGGCATAGATTGGGACCTGAAAATTGAAAGGTATGTGCCTTTGAGGAAGGATTGGAAGTTAGGAAAATGTGGAGAGGTGGTTCTGTTCATTAAATACAACATTAATGCAATAGAGAAGGATGATCTAAGTTCAGAAAATCAGTACGTAGAAACAGTTTGTCTAGTGATGAGAAATGATAAAGGTAAGAATTCAGTTCTGGGAGGTGTGTCCAGGTTCTCTAACAGTATTCACATGGTAGGACTGGGTATATCAAAGAAGAAATAATGCAAGCTTGCCCATGGCAGATTTAGAACATAGAACATTACAGCGCAGTACAGGCCCTTCGGCCCACGATGTTGCGCCGTCCTGTGAAACCCCTCTAAAGTCCATCTACACTATTCCCTTATCGTCCATATGCCTATCCAATGACCATTTGAATGCGTTTAGTGTTGGCGAGCCCACTACTGTTGCAGGCAGGGCATTCCACGCCCTTACTACTCTCTGAGTAAAGAACCTACCTCTGACATCTGTCCTGTATCTATCGCCCCTCAATTTAAAGCTATGTCCCCTCGTGCTGGACATCACCATCCGAGGAAAAAGGCTCTCACTGTCCACCCTATCTAATCCTCTGATCATCTTATATGCCTCAATTAAGTCACCTCTTAACCTTCTTCTCTCTAACGAAAACAGCCTCAAGTCCTTCAGCCTTTCCTCATATGATCTTCCCTCCATACCAGGCAACATTCTTGTAAATCTCCTCTGTACCCTTTCCAATGCTTCCACATCCTTCCTATAATGTGGCGACCAGAACTGCACACAATACTCCAAATGCGGCCGCACCAGAGTTTTGTACAACTGCAACATGACCTCATGGCTCCGAAACTCAATTCCTCTACCAATAAAAGCTAACACACCGTACGCCTTCTTAACAACCCTCTCAACCTGGGTGGCAACTTTCAGGGATCAATGGACATGGACACCAAGATCTCTCTGCTCGTCCACACTACCAAGAATCTTACCATTAGCCCAGTACTCTGCCTTTCTGTTATTCCTTCCAAAATGAATCACCTCACACTTTTCGGCATTAAACTCCATTTGCCACCTGTCAGCCCAGCTCTGCACCTTATTTATGTCCCTCTGTAACTTGTAACATCCTTCTGCACTGTCCACAACTCCACAGACTTTAGTGTCATCTGCAAATTTACTCACCCATCCGTCTACGCCCTCCTCCAGGTCATTTATAAAAATGACAAACAGCAACGGCCCCAAAACAGATCCTTGTGGCACACCACTAGTAACTGGACACCAGTCAGAGTATTTCCCATCAACCACCACTCTTTGTCTTCTATCAGCTAGCCAATTTCTGATCCAAACTGCTAAATCACCCTGAATTCCATGCCTCTGTATTTTCTGCAATAGCCTACCATGGGGAACCTTATCAAACGCTTTATTGAAATCCATATACACCACATCAACTGCTTTACCCTCATCCACCTGTTTGGTCACCTTCTTGAAGAACTCAATGAGGTTTGTGAGGCATGACCTACCCTTCACAAAACCATGTTGACTATCTCTAATCAAATTATTCCTTTCTGGATGAGTATACATCCTATCTCTTATAAACCTTTTCAAGACTTTTCCCACAATAGAAGTAAGGCTCACTGGCCTATAGTTACCGGGGCTATCTCTACTCCCCTTCTTGTACAAGGGAACAACATTTGCTATCCTCCAATCCTCTGGCACTATTCCTGTAGACAAAGATGACTTAAAGATCAAAGCCAAAGGCTCAGCAATCTCCTCCCTCGCTTCCCAGAGAATCCTAGGATAAATCCCATCCGGCCCAGGGGACTTATCTATTTTCACACTTTCCAGAATCGCTAACATAGAACATAGAACACTATAGCGCAGTACGGGCCCTTCGGCCCTCGATGTTGCGCCGACCTGTGAAACCATCTGAAGCCTATCTGACCTACACTATTCCATTTTCATCCATGTGTCTATCCAGTGACCACCTAAATGCCCTTAAAGTTGGCGAGTCTACTACTGTTGCAGGCAGGGCGTTCCACACCCCTACTACTCTCTGAGTAAAGAAACTGCCTCTGACATCTGTCCTATATCTACCACCCCTCAATTTAAAGCTATGTCCCCTCGTGTTGGTCATCACCATTCGAGGAAAAAGACTCTCACTGTCCACCCTATCTAACCCTCTGACTATCTTATATGTCTCTATTAAGTCACCTCTCAGCCTTCTCCTCGCTAACGAAAACAACCTCAAGTCCTTCAGCCTTTCCTCGTAAGACCTTCCCTCCATACCAGGCAACATCCTAGTAAATCTCCTCTGAACCTTTTCCAAAGCTTCCACATCCTTCCTATAATGTGGTGACCAGAACTGCACGCAGTACTCCAGGTGTGGCCGCACCAGAGTTATATACAGCTGCAGCATGACCTTGTGGCTCCGAAACTCAATCCCCCTGCTGATAAAGGCTAGCACACCATGTGCCTTCTTAACAGCCCTATTAACCTGGGTTGTAACTTTCAGGGATTTATGTACCTGGATGCCGAGATCTCTCTGTTCATCTACACTACCAAGAATCTTGCCATTAGCCCAGTACTCTGCATTCCTGTTACTCCTTCCAAAGTGAACCACCTCACACTTTTCCGCATTAAACTCCATCTGCCACCTCTCAGCCCAGCTCTGTAGCTTATCTATTACATGTTTTTAAGGTAAAGATAGATAGTGTTTTGAAGAATAAAGGGATTAAGGGTTATGGTGTTCGGGCCGGAAAGTGGAGCTGAGTCCACAAAAGATCAGCCATGATCTAATTGAATGGCGGAGCAGGCTCGAGTGGCCAGATGGCCTACTCCTGCTCCTAGTTCTTATGTTCTGATGTACATAGATCCCACAAAGTTGCACCCAGGTTGATAGGGTTGTTAAGAAGGCGTGTGGTGTGTTGGTTTTCATTAACAGGGGGATTGAGTTTAAGAGCCATGAGGTTTTGCTGCAGCTTTATAAAATTCTCGTTAGACCACACTTGGAATATTGTGTCCAATTCTGGTTGCCTCATTATAGGAAGGATGTGGATGCTATGGCAAGGCTACAGAGGAGATTTACCAGGATACTGCCTGGACTGGAGGGTATGTCTTATGAAGGCAGGTTGAGGGAGCTAGGGCTTTTCTCACTGGAGAGGTGACTTGATAGAGGTGTACAGGGTGATGAGAGGCATGGATAGAGTGGATAGCCAGAGACTTTCCCCCAGGGTGGAAATGGCTGTCATGAGGGGACATCATTTTAAGGTGATTGGAGGAAGGTATAGGGGAGATGTCAGAGGTAGGTTCTTTACACAGAGAGTGGTGGGTGTGTGGAATGCACTGCCAGCAGAGGTGGTGGAGTCAGAGTCATTAGGGACATTTAAGCGACTCTCAGACTGGCACATGGACAGCAGTAAATTGAAGGGGTGTAGGTTAGGTTGATCTTAGATTAGGATAAATGGTCGGCACAACATTGTGGGCTGAAGGGCCTGTATTGTGCTGTACTGTTCTATGTTCTAAGTTGGCTTACAGCACTGTGGATGTACCTACACCATATGGACTGCAGCAGTTCAAGAAGGCAACTCACCACCATCCATAAATTCCCAGCCACTGAATCCCCGCTTGAGGATATATTATAATAATAATGATCTTCATTAGTGTCACAAGCAGGCTTACATTAACACTGCAATGAAGTGACTGTGATAATCCCCTAGTCGCCACATTCCGGTGCCTGTTCGGGTTCACAGAGGGAGAATCAGAATGTCCAACCCACCTAACAAGCTCGTCTGTTGGGATTTGTGGGAGGAAACTGGAGCACCCGGAGGAAACCCAACATGCAAACACGGGGAAAACGTGCAGACTCCACACAGACAGTCACCCAAGCCGAAAATTGAACCTGGTGAAGCAACAGTGCTAACCACTGTGCTACCATACTGCCCATAATATTAGATTCAGGGGATATCCCACAACCGACACTGGGACCATGACTTTTGAACCATCCTGGATCTAAAGCGAGAAAATTTGCAGACATTTCCAAACTGGGAGGAACAGTGGACCATAAACGACAGAGTGAGCTGAATAAAATGGAAAAGTGAGCAGAACAGTAGCAGCTGGAATTTAATGCAGACAGGCATATGGCGCTACACACAAGAGGGAACGATACTTCATGAATGTTGCTGCAAATGCCAAGGATGAAGTAGCAGCCAGGTCTTAGTGAAATCAATGACAATAAAGATGTCAACCAGAGATTAGCTGCATTAAACAAATCCAAAAGAATCATGAAGTGAAAATGTAAGACAGAATGGAGAATGATCAAAAGCAAAGCAGAATACTGTGAACACTGGAAATCTGAAGTATAAACAGAAAATTCTGGAAATTTTCAGCAGGTCAGACAAAATCAGTGGAGAGAGAAATTGAGTTAACATTTCAGGTCAGTGAGCTTTTATCAGAACTGGTTAAACTTCAAAATGAAATTGGTTGAAGGAGGGGAAGTGTGTGTGGGGCGCGTGGGGAGTGCTGGTAGGAAAGGACAAAAGGGGTGACCTGTGACAGGGTGAAAGATGGAAGGCATTAAATGATAAAAGAGTTTGTTGGACAGGACTAGAGGGAGTGATAATACAACAAAATGTGGCTGGACGGGGTGTGAATGGTGGAACGATGAACGGATACCATTCAAAAATTAAAACAGGAGAAAATTGAGAATAAAAGTTTGCACTCTCTCCCCGTGTCTGTGTAGGTTTCCGACGGGTGCTCTGGTTTCCTCACACATTCCAAAAATGTGCAGATTAGGTGGATTGGCCATGCTAAATTGCCCCTTCGTGTCCAAAAGGTCAGGTGGGGTTACTGGGTTATGGGGATAAGGTGGACGTGTTGGGCTTAACTAGGAGGCTCTTTCAGTGGGTTGGTGCAGACTCGATGGGCCGAATGGCCTCCTCTGCACTTGGAGACTTTTAAATGGCATAATCCTATAGTTGTCATTATTGTCCTTCAGTCTGCAGGCTGCTGGACGTATCTCAGGTGCATCTTGAAGCTTGTTGAGATCCAGCCTTGAGAGCAGGTTAGCTGAAGCGCCAGTGTTAAGCTTAAACAGAATTTGTGCAATTGTTTACTTGAACGACTGTGTTCCATTCATTATTAGAATTTACTGAATTTATTTGTTGAGGATTGTTTGTTGCTTCATTGGATTCTTCACACTTTTCTATTATGCCAACAAAATACATGTTCTCCAGTGAGTAATTGTCAGTATCGGATGAAAAATTATCTTCTTCTTTTTCTTTTGATTCGACACTACGATCATTAATCTGCCTGTAGTTTTTTTTGGCAGGTTTAAATGCGAGTGAAGATCTGCACTGCACAGCAAAATGATTTAATTTGCCACATTTAGAGCATTGTTTTCCATTTGCTGGGCATTTCTTCTTTAAGTGGCTGTTTCCACATCTATAACACATCATGATGTTGACGTCATGATGCACGACAAATCTTCAGTATGCTCAGATCGGTGTTTGACCATCTCGCATTTCTTAGCGAAGTGCGCCGTGAAGGGCTTGAGTGCACGTGCGCAAAATGGCTGCCATCCGAGATGTGCTTCTTCATCGATTACGACGCCATTTTTACACTCAACCTCGTGCTAGATTTTCGCGCCTTTTTCACGGATATTTGGCACTGATTCTTACTTTGCTGATGTGCTAGCCATTTTTCAATTGCTATTTCTAATGTTAAATCGTGTGGTCTCAAAAGCCTTTCTCTGAGATGCTCATCATTGAGGGGCTGGTTTGGCTCACAGGGCTAAGTCGCTGGCTTTTAAAGCAGACCAAGCAGGCCAGCAGCACTGTTCGATTCCCGTACCAGCCTCCCCGGACAGGCGCCGGAATGTGGCGACTAGGGGCTTTTCACAGTAACTTCATTGAAGCCTACTCGTGACAATAAGCTAACGCTCCGGCGCATGCGCGGACTCATGCCGACCGGCAAAGGCCTTTCGGCCGGCCCTGACGCCGGTTGGTGGGGCGACAAAGGTCGTTGGTGCCAGTCGGCGGAGTGGGAGCCACTCAGGCGCGGGCCTAGCCCCTAAATTTTGCACCTTTGGGGAGGCCCGACGCCGGAGTGGTTCCCGCTACTCCGGTACACCGGGACCCCCCGCCCCGCCGGGTAGGGGAGAATCCCGGCCAATATTCTGAATGAAGCCTAACTAAGATCTTGTACAGCTGCAACATGACTTGCCAATTTTTATATTCAATGCCCTTACCAATGAAGGCCAGCATGCCGTATGCCTTCTTGACCACCTTATCCACATGCATTGCCACTTTCAGTGATCGGTGGATATGCATGCCCAGATCCCTCTGCCATTTTACTATTAGCAAGTCCCACTTCAATTACTGTGTCCAGTTCAGACCCACCTTGATCACTGGGTCCAGTTCAGTCCCACTTCAATTACTGTGTCCAGTTCAGACCCACCTCGATCACTGTGTCCAGTTCAGTCCCACCTCGATTACTGTGTCCAGTTCAGTCCCACCTCGATTACTGTGTCCAGTTCAGACCCACCTCGATCACTGTGTCCAGTTCAGACCCACCTCGATTACTGTGCCCAGTTCAGTCCCACCTCGATTACTGTGTCCAGTTCAGACCCACCTCGATTACTGTGCCCAGTTCAGTCCCACCTCGATTACTGTGCCCAGTTCAGTCCCACCTCGATTACTGTGTCCAGTTCAGACCCACCTATATAATTGTGTCCAGTTCAGACCCACAAAGAACAAGAACAAAGAACAAAGAAAAGTACAGCACAGGAACAGGCCCTTCGGCCCTCCAAGCCTGTGCCGACCATGCTGCCCGTCTCAACAAAAATCTTCGACACTTCCGGGTTCATATCCCTCTATTCCCCACCTCAAGTATTGTGCCTGGATTTGTTTGAGGAACACTTTAATAGATATCGGCTAATTAAGGAAATAGAAATCTTAAAACTTTAAACTGTAGGAGTGAAACAGGGATTAAGTGTAGAAATCATTAGTTTAGGGAGGGTGTTGCTAAGTCCATGGAGGCTTAATTGTGCCAGGAGCAATGAAGCAGTTTAAATCCTGCTGTATGGCCTTAATTGTGTTGCAGGGAAACAAGCTACACAATTCAGTTATGTGTTTATGAACTGTGAAATCAGTGCAATTAATGAGTCAGATCCAGAATATGAAGGATGAATTGAAAAATGACCAGATTAAACACTGCACACGGTTGACGTAGATTTATCTGTCATTCTTTCTTTAGTATCCAGGTTTCCAATGGTATGGGTTTAGAACCCAGGAAGAAATTGATGCAGCAAGAGGAAGGAATGTGAAAGGTTCCAGCGAGGACCAACTAATGATTAAAATCTTCAATTATTTTTGAGTGTACTCCTTGTCATGATATGCAAACATGCAACCAATAAACACTCAGAATAGAACACAACCAATGGGCAGTCAGGACACTCAGAGGTGGCATCACCACAAGGGGGCATGGCATAAACACTATAAAAGAGATGAGGCACTCACACCCTGCCTCTTTCCGCAGACAGACATCTAGAGAGTTTGACAGGGTTGATCAGCAGCATCACACCCCAGCACATGGCTTAGAGGAAGCTGGTAGTTAGACTGAGTTACTACAGTTAGATTAGCAGAGAGTCGAACTCATTTGAGAACTGTCTTAATAGTTCAATAAACACTTTGAACTAATTTCAGAGTCTGGCGCATCCTTTAGTTAAGACTGCATCAAGTAGCAGCCTGTGTTATCCGAAGCAGCGTAACACAACATGATACCAGGAGTGACTGTTCAATCTATTTAGTTCAACTCAGCAAGATCCGTGACAACCAGCTACTGAATACAGACACAATGGACAAGATTAAAGCTCCTCATCAGCTCTGGACCACCAGAAATCTTAGTGCCAACTGCCGATCATTCAAGCAGAAATTTCAACTACATGTGGAAGCATCCGACCTCAATGGCGCGACTGATGCTCGGAAGATAGCTCTTCTACTCACCACTGCAGGAGACCATGCGATAGAGATCTTCAACTCCTTTGACTTTTCCGAAGGGCAGGACAAAACGAAGTACCAAACCATCCTGGACAAATTCAACAGCCACTGCGAGGTGGACACCAACATAATCTTTGAGCGTTACATTTTCAAGCAGAGGATGCAAGGTAAAGAAGAATCCTTCACCTCCTATCTCACTAACCTTAGACTGCTAGCGCGATCCTGCAACTTTGGTGATATCACTGATTCCATGAACAGAGACCAAATCGTTTTTGGAGTCCACTCTGATCCTCTGCGAGAGCAATTGTTGAAAATCAAGCACATGACCCTGCCAGTCGTGACTGAAACGTGTACTATGCATGAGCACTCTAAAAATTGCTATTCACAGTACAAAACGGCAGAAAGTGAAAAACAAGCCTCCCGCGAGGTGGAGAGTGTTCAGACCATCTCCCGGATGCAGCGCCTCCACATTGATGAAAGCGGCCATTTTGCACGTTCTTCCCAGGGCCCGACACATGCGCAATGCGATCGGGAATACGAAACGGCCAAAAACCGCATTGCGCAGGTGCAGACATCCGAGAACTGCACACACTGAGTGTCATGACGCCGATGTGTGAGAACTGCGGCACCGCCCATTTTTTAAATAACTGCCCTGCAAGAGGCAAACACTGTGGGAAACCAAACCACTATGCAGCCCTGTGCAGATCTGCACCACCAGTCAGGAGCCAGCGCTCCTAATTCCGACATCGGCGCATCAGAAGTGTGCAACACCGAATGCATGACTTTGATCCAGGCAGTGCGACAGATCCAAATGATGAATACCTGGACAACATTTACCGAGTGGGCATTATTACCAAGTGTGAATACGCCACACCGGACACATCGCAAGTCCAATCAATCCTGGCCATGGATTCCGAGGACGAATGGCATGCAGTGATGAAGGTCAACCACTGCCCCATCCAGTTCAAACTGGACACAGGTGCCTCCGCCAACCTAATTTTGCAGGTGGACTTCAAGAGAATTATGAAGCCCCCCACAATCCTTCCAGTTGCCTGCAAACTCCTGGACTACAATGGAAAAGCAATCAAGGCACTGGGGTCCTTCCATCTGCAGCTGTCCAGCCGACACACACAAGCAAGCTTACGCTTCGAGATTGTTAAACCAGACAGGGCGCCCCTGCTAGGTGCGCATGCTTGCAAGCAACTGAACCTCATTCACCAAGACGCCGTCCCATTCGGATCTTCAGGCCAGCATCGACGACATCCTAACCCAGTACCCTTTGGGGCAGCAGGGTAGCATGGTGGTTAGCATAAATGCTTCACAGCTCCAGGGTCCCAGGTTCGATTCCCGGCTGGGTCACTGTCTGTGTGGAGTCTGCACGTCCTCCCCCTGTGTGCGTGGGTTTCCTTCGGGTGCTCCGGTTTCCTCCCACAGTCCAAAAATGTGCGGGTTAGGTGGATTGGCCATGCTAAATTGCCCGTAGTGTCCTAATAAAAGTAAGGTTAAGGGGGGGGTTGTTGGGTTACGGGTATAGGGTGGATCCGTGGGTTTGGGTAGGGTGATCATGGCTCAGCACAACATTGAGGGCCGAAGGGCCTGTTCTGTGCTGTACTGTTCTATGTTCTATGTTCTATGTACCCAGATGAATTTAGCGGGATGGGCATGCTGCCGTATGAGTACAAGATTCTACTGTGGCCTGATGCCAAGCCAGTGGTTCATGCACCACGACGTGTCCCTGCTCCACAGAGAGAGCGCCTGAAGGCAGAGCTCACGAGTCTACAACAAAAAGGCATCATCTTCAAGGTCACTGAACCAACCGACAGTGTCAGCTCGATGGTGTGCGTAAAGAAGCCTTCCGGGGACCTACGCATCTGCATTGACCCCATGGATCTAAACAAAAACATTATGCGGGAACATTACCCCATCCCGAAGAGGGAAGAAATCACGAGTGAGATGGCACATGCGCGCTTCTTCACAAAATTGGACGCATCCCAAGAATTTTGGCAAATTCAACTTGAAGAATCCAGCAGAAGGCTCTGCATCTTCAGCACGCCGTTTGGCAATTTCTGCTCCAACTGAATGCCATTTGACATCATCTCGTCATCAGAGATTTTCCATCGCATCATGGAACAGATGATGGAGGGAATAGAAGGGGTTTGTGTCTACATTGACGATATCATAATCTGGTCCACAACCCCAGAGGAACATGTGTCACGACTCAAGAAAGTATTTTGACACAGACATGAACATGACCTCAAGCTAACCAGGTCCAAGTGCTGTTTTGGGACATCCACACTGAAGTTCCTGGGCGATCAGATTTCGCGACACAGTGTGCGCCCGGACACGGACAAAATTGAAGCCATCGAGGCAATGAATGTCCCCGAGGACAAGGTGGCAGTACTGCGCTTCCTGGGAATGGTCAATTTGCTTGGCAAGTTCATCCCGAATTTGGCCACACAAACCACGGCCCTACGCAACCCGATGAAAAAATCAACCGCCTTCGAGTGGAAGGCGGAGCACCGAACAGAGTGGCTGCAGCTGAAAGCCAAGCTCACCACTGCACCCGTTCTTGCATTCTTTGACACAGACCGAGAGACCAAGATATCCACAGATGCGAGTCAGGATGGCATTGGGGCGGTGTTGCTTCAAAGAGACGATACGTCATCCTGGGTACCAGTTGCATACTCATCACGGGCAATGACACCCACACCCGCTGAGACCAGAAGTGCGCAGATTGAGAAGGAGTGTTTAGGTCTTCTCACCGGCATCCTCAAATTTCATGATTATGTCTACGGCTTGCCACCATTTACTGTTGAGACGGATCATAAGCCTCTGGTCCACGTCATCCAAAAGGACCTAAACAAAATGACGCCTCGTTTGCAGAGAATTCTGCTCAAACTCCGGAGGTATGATTTCAATTTGGTGTACACCTCTGGCAAGGAGTTCATCATCGCCGATGCATTGTCCCGCTCCATCAACTCACCCAGTCAACCACTGGAGATCATCCAGCACATTGAATTGCAGGTACAACTGTGTGCAAGCACTCTCCCGGCAACAGATGACAAGGAATTGAAGGGCACTGCGAAAAGTTGCTTGCCCACAACCACTTTCCCCTCCATTTCCACATGTCGAGTTGCCACCTCCATACACCTCGAACCACGAGGCCACCAGTCGTGCCTCCCACTCGCCTGTCATGACACCATCATCCCCTCTACCACTTCTCCGGCGGTCGACTAGGATCAGACGCAAACCTCAGAGACTGGACTTATGAGCATTTGTTTTGTTTGTTCTGTTCTGTATTCCCCAGTCAGTCACATTCGACAGACACATTCAGATGTATATGCATCTAAAAAAAAGGGTGGAGATGTCATGATATGCAAACATGCAACCAATGAACACTCAGAATAGGACACAACCAATGGCCAGTCAGGACACTCAGAGGTGGAATCACCACAAGGGGGCATGACATAAACACTATAAATGGGATGAGGCACTCACACCCTGCCTCTTTCCGCAGACAGACATCTAGAGAGTTAGACAGGGTTGATCAGCAGCATCACACCCCAGCACATGGCTTTGAGGAAGCTGGTAGTTAGACTGAGTTACTACAGTTAGATTAGCAGAGAGTCGAACTCATTTGAGAACTGTGTTAATAGTTCAATAAACACGTTGAACTCATTTCAGAGTCTGGAGCATCCTTTAATTAAGACTGCATCAAGTAGCAGCCTGTGTTATCTGAAGCAGCATAACACAACACTCCTGAGCTGTGATCCTCCAACAAGATGAGTTTCTGGAGGATGTTGTATTTAGTACATAGATACTCGATGGGCCGAATGGCCTCCTTCTGCACTGTATGTTCTATGTTCAAACCTGTTCAACTTTAACCTGATGTTGTAAGATTTCTTACTATGCTCACCCCAGTCCAATGCCGGCATCTCCACATCATTAGAATCATAGTTTTAGTAAATCTGTAATCTTTTATATTTTGGCAAGCAAGTCAAATCTATTTAGTTGCAGTGTAAATAAATCAGCTTTGTTCAAAACTTAGCTTGATATTCTTTGTGAGACGCTACACTGCGAAGCCATCCTCATCCGTAGAGCAAAGAGCATCACATGATACCAGGAGTGGAAATCGTAAAGTACCAGGTGTGCATGCTAAAGATAAGTAGAAAGGTTCAGCAAGAGAAGAGAAGTTTGCGAAGAATTTCCATGAAACAAACTTTGAAAATAATTTCTAACCAGCGTCTGATTTCAACGACGACATCAAAGCAAATCCTAGTCGAAGCGAGATGGGAGGTCTGCAAACTCCACGGCAATTTTGTACTTTGGGTAAAGTAGGCGTTAATTGGTGCAATTTCAAGCAGCAGTTTGAATTGTATTTCTCTGCCCTAGACAGAGTAGTGGTCAGCTACCAGTGAAAAATAGCACTGTTTCTAACAGTGGCTAACTCGCTAGCCATTGAAATCTTTAATTGGTTCTGTGAGGATGAGGAGATGAAAAAAAGTACATCAAAGTTATTGAAAAATTTGACAAGTATTGCCAGTTGCAACAAAAACAAAATGTTTGAACGGTATGTGTTCAGGCAAAGAGTGCAAAAAGCAGGTGAAATGCTTGATTGCTTCATAACGGATCTGAGACTTAAAGTGCAGATATGTAATTTTTCTATTCTCCCAGACTCACTTTTGCGAGATCAGATAGTCTACGGAGTAAAAAGTGACAAACTGTGGGAAAGGTTATTGCGACAGTCGGATTTGGCATTAGAAGGCACAATCACTATGTGTAGAGCAATTTGCAACACCAGGTTAAAGTCCAACAGGTTTGAACATAGAACATACAGTGCAGAAGGAGGTCAGCCGGCTCATTGAGTCTGCACCGACCACTTAAGCCCTCACTTCCACTTAAGCCTTCACGTACACAATCAGGATATGTGGAGCAAGCAAACTTGCCAAAAATCAATTCTCAGAAATGTTGATCGGAGAAAGTGGCATGAAACAGTACAACGTGGCCGACGCCATTAATGCAGTGAAAAAGAAACATAGAGGAGCTGAAAGTAGGTTCCCTACTTTAAAAAAAACTTAACTTGCAGTTTTGCAGTGAGTGGGAGGAGCCGAATTGCGCTCTGGGAAGGTGAGTGAACTGATATATTTGGGCAGCGGCTAAACCCGAGACACTACACGTGTAGTGTCTCCCACCCGCCCTCCTCCTCTAACCAAAAAAAAAGACTGTGTTGAAAAGGAGCAGCGGACATCAGATTCTCGGCGGGAGCAGTGGCGAGGGGTCTTTGCGAAGGTAAGTTTACCTCTTTAAAACTTTAAAAACTTACCTGGAAGAGCGACATCACAGCAAAGCAGTGATCTGATTGGCTGGTAAGGAAAGTGCTCCAATTAGCAACAGCTGGGAGAAATTTAACTCTGTGTGTTGGTAAGTATTGTGATTGGTAAGTAAAATCTTTGTTCCTTTCACTTATTAATTATTTGATAGTATAGTTTGTAGTTAGTTAAGGTAAAGGGTAAAAATGGCAGGAGATCCCAGACCCGTGTTATGCTCCTTGTGCTCAATGCGGGAGTTTAGGGACGCGGCCGATGTCCCTGACTTCTTCATGTGCGCGAAGTGTGTCCAGCTGCAGCACCTGTTAGACCGCATGACGGCTCTGGAGCTGCGGGTGGACTCACTTTGGAGCATCCGCGATGCTGAGGAGGTCTTGGATAGCACGTTCAGTGAGTTGGTCACACCGCAGATTAGGATTGGTGAGGGAGACAGGAAATGGGTGACCAAAAGGCAGAGAAAGAGCAGGAAGGCAGTGCAGGTGTCCCCTGCGGTCATCTCCCTCCAAAACAGGTTTTCCGTTTTGGATACTGTTGGGGGAGATGACTCACCAGCGGAAGGCAGTAGTAGCCAGGCTCATGGCACCGTGGCTGGCTCTGCTGCACAGAAGGGCGGGAAAAAGACTGGCAGAGCTATAGTCATAGGAGATGCAATTGTAAGGGGAGTAGACAGGCGTTTCTGTGGTCGGAAACGAGACTCCCGAATGGTTTGTTGCCTCCCGGGTGCTTGGGTCAGGGATGTCTCCGATCGGCTGCAGGACATACTAAAGGGGGAGGGTGAACAGCCAGTTGTTGTGGTGCATATCGGCACCAACGATATAGGCAAAAAAAAAAGGATGAGGTCCTACAATCAGAATTTAGGGAGTTAGGAGACAAGTTAAAAAGTAGGACCTCAAAGGTAGTAATCTCAGGATTGCTACCAGTGCCACGGGACAGTCAGAGTAGAAATTCAAGAATAGTCAGTATGAATACATGGCTTGAGAGATGGTGCAGGAGGGAGGGGTTCAGATTTTTGGGACATTGGAACCGGTTCTGGGTGCGGTGGGACCATTACAAACCAGATGGTCTACACCTGGATTGGATTGGAACCAATGTCCTAGGGGGTGCTTTTGCTAACACTGTTGGGGAGGTTTTAAACTAATGTGGCAGGGGGATGGGAACCAGATTAGGAAGTTAGAGGTCAGTAAAGAAGCAGCAACTAAAGCCGGTAAGGTACGAGATAATAAACTCCATGTGACTAAGGGGCATAGTCGACAGGGAAGAGATGATGAACACAAAGGGACAGGTGGTCTGTCGTGCATTTGTTTTAATATGAGAAGTGTAGCAGGTAAGGCAGATGAACTTCGGGCTTGGATCAGTATCTGGGAATATGATGTTATTGGTATTACTGAGACTTGGTTGAGGGAAAGGCAGGACTGGCAACTGAATATCCAGGGTATAGATGCTTCAGGAGGGATAGAGAGGGAGGTAGAAGGGGTGGAGGAGTTGCATTACTCGTCAGAGATGATATCACAGCTGTGATTAAGGAGGGCACGATAGAGGATTCGAGCACTGAGGCAATATGGGTGGAGCTAAGAAATAGGAAGGGTGCAGTAACATTAGAACATAGAACAGTACAGCACAGAACAGGCCCTTCGGCCCTCAATGTTGTGCCGAGCCATGATCACCCTACTCAAACCCACATATCCACCCTATACCACTAACCCAACAACCCCCCCTTAACCTTACATTTTATTAGGACACTACGGGCAATTTAGCATGGCCAATCCACCTAACCCGCACATCTTTGGACTGTGGGAGGAAACCGGAGCACCCGGAGGAAACCCACGCACACAGGGGGAGGACGTGCAGACTCCACACAGACAGTGACCCAGCCGGGAATCGAACCTGGGACCCTGGAGCTGTGAAGCATTTATGCTAACCACCATGCTACCCTGCTGCCCCTAAACATTGTTGGGACTTTACTAAAGTGAGCATGAAGTAGAGGTACAAATATGCAGACAGATTATAGAAAAATGTAGGAGCAATAGGGTGGCTGTGATGGGAGATTTTAACTTCCCCAACATTGAATGGGATTCGTGTAGTGTTGGAGGCGTAGATGGAGCAGAGTTTGTAAGGAGCATCCAGGAGAGTATTTTAGAGCAGTATGTAAATAGTCCAACTCGGGAAGGGGCCATACTGGACCTGGTATTGGGGAATGATCCCGGCCAGGTGGTTGATGTTTCAGTCGGTGATTACTTTGGGACTAGCGATCACAATTCCGTAAGTTTTAGAATACTCATGGACAAGGACAAGAGTGGTCAGAAAGGAAGAGTGCTAAATTGGGGAAAGGCAGAGTATAACAAAATTCGGCAGGAGCTAGGGAATGTGGATTGGAAGCAGCTGTTTAAGGGTAAATCCACATTTGAAATGTGGGAGTCTTTTAAGGAAAGGCTGATCAGAGTGCAGGACAGACATGTTCCTGTGAAAATGAGAGATAGAAATGGCAAGATTAGGGAACCATGGATGACGGGTGAAATAGTGAGACTAGCTAAGATGAAAAAGGAAGCATATGTCAGATCGAGGTGATTCAAAACTGATGAAGCTTTGGAGGAATATCGGGAAAGTAGGACGAATCTCAAACGCGCAATAAAGAGGGCTAAAAGGGGTCATGAAATATCTTTGGCTAACAGGGTTAAGGAAAATCCCAAAGCCTTTTATTTGTATGTAAGGAGCAAGAGGGTAACTAGGGAAAGGATTGGCCCACTCAAAGACAAGAGAGGGAATTTATGCGTGGACTCAGAGGAAATGGGTGAGATTCTTAATGAGTACTTTGCATCGGTATTCACAAAGGAGAGGGACAAGACGGATGTTGAGGCTAGGGATGGATGTTTAAATACTCTAGGTCAAGTTGTCATACGGAAAGAGGAAGTTTTGGGTATTCTAAAAGACATTAAGGTGGACAAGTCCCCAGGACCGGATGGGATCTATCTCAGGTTACTGAGGGAAGCGAGGGTCGAAATAGCTGGGGCCTTAAAAGATATCTTTGCAGCATCCTTGAGCACGGGTGAGGTCCCGGAGGACTGGAGAATTGCTAATGTTGTCCCTTTGTTTAAGAAGGGTAGCAGGGAAAATCCAGGGAATTACAGACCTGTGAGCTTGACGTCAGTGGTAGGCAAACTGTTGGAGGAGATACTGAGGGATAGGATCTATTCACATCAGGAAGAAAATAGACTTATCAGTGATAGGCAGCATGGTTTGTGCAAGGAAGGTCATGTCTTACAAACCTGATAGAATTCTTTGAGGAAGTGACAAAGTTAATTGATGAGGGAAGGGCTGTAGATGTCATATACATGGACTTTCGTAAGGCGTTTGATAAGGTTTCCCATGGTAGGGTGTACTAGCTAGATGGATAAAGAACTGGCTGGGCAACAGGAGACACAGAGTAGTGGTGGAAGGGAGTGTCTCAAAATGGAGAAGGGTGACTAGTGGTGTTCCACAGGGATCCGTGCTTGGACCACTGTTGTTTGTGATCTACATAAATGACCTCGAGGAAGGTATAGGTGGTCTGATTAGCGAGTTTGCAGATGATACTAAGATTGGTGGAGTTGCAGATAGCGAGGAGGACTGTCAGAGAATACAACAAAATATAGATAGATTGGAGAGTTGGGCAGAGAAATGGCAGATGGAGTTCAATCCTAGCAAATGTGAAGTGATGCATTTTGGAAGATCAAATTCAAGAGCGGACTATATGGTCAATGGAAGGGTCCTGGGGAAAATTGATGTACAGAGAGATCTGGGAGTTCAGGTCCATTGTACCCTGAAGGTGGCAATGCAGGATGATAGAGTGGTCAAGAAGGCATACAGCATGCTTGCCTTCATCGGATGGGGTATTGAGTACAAGAGTAGGCAGGTCATGTTACAGTTGTATAGGACTTTGGTTAGGCCACATTTGGAATACTGCGTGCAGTTCTGGTCGCCACATTACCAGAAGGATGTGGATGCTTTGGAGAGGGTGCAGAAGAGGTTCACCAGGATATTGCCTGGTATGGAGGGTACTAGCTATGAAAAAAGGTTGAGTAGATTAGGATTGTTTTCGTTGGAAAGACGGAGGTTGAGGAGGGACCTGATTGAGGTCTACAAAATTATGAGAGGTATGGACAGGGTGGATAGCAACAAGCTTTTTCCAAGAGTGGGGGTGTCAGTTACAAGGGGTCACGATTTCAAGGTGAGAGGGGGAAAGTTTAAGGGAGATGTGCGTGGAAAGTTTTTTACGCAGAGGGTGGTGGGTGCCTGGAACACTTTACCAGCGGAGGTGGTAGAGGAGGGTACGATAGCATCATTTACGAGGCATCTAGACAGGTATATGAACGGGCGGCAACAGAGGGAAGTAGACCTTGGAAAATAGGAGACAGGTTTAGATAAAGGATCTGGATCGGCACAGGCTGGGAGGGCCGAAGGGCCTGTTCCTGTGCTGTAATTTTCTTTGTTCTTTGTTCTTTGGTAAAGAGGTTAAGGGATAGGTCAATAGAGATGCAGTGGCAGACATTTAAAGGGATATTTCAGAATACACAGAAATAGATACATTTTAATGGGAAAGAAAAATGCGAAGTGGGGGGATCCAACATCTGTGGTCAACTAAACAAATTAAAAGGTAGTATCAAGCTACCTGCACTGGAGTGCACCTTTAGTCTGCACAGAGTGCAAAAGTTAGAGTTTGGTGACTGAGGGAGGTCAGTGAGGAGAGAGCAGGTGATCCTTTTCTACCTTTCCTCAAAAAGAATGGTGCCAGCCTTAGGAAGTAGGACCTGGTGAGTATTTCTCCTGTCCATAATATATCCCAAACTAGAGGAAGTAAAAGTAAAGCAAGGAATTTAAGGGCAAGCCATGGTAGGGCAGCTCAATCATGTGGAATGCTCCTCGTGTACAATGTGGAAAGTCAGGGACACTCCAATGTCTGGGATGGCCGTGTGTACAGAAGTGTCTCCAGTTGCATCTACTCAAAATCCGTGTTTGGATCTGGTGCAGTGGCTGCAGACACTGGAGCATCGCATGGCTGCACATACAGTGAAATGGACATGCTGCAGGTAAGGAATGCAGAAGCAGAGAGGAATGTAACCTCCAGACAGTCAAACCACGAGGTAGATAGTGCAGGAATTCCTTGGGTCCATCCCCCTCTCTAACTGTTTTGCTGGTGAGATGTTTTCACAGGGAAACATAGAGAGAGCCAGGTCCGTGGCACCATGAGTGGCTCAGCTGCACAATGGGGGAGAAAAAAAAAGAGTGGGAAGGCAATAATGTTAGGGGATTCTATCTTAAGGGAACAGATAGAAGTTTCTGCAGCCATAAACACCGCGACTTCCTGATGCCAGGGTCAAGGATGTCACTGAGTTAATGCAGGACATTCTGAATGGGGGAGGGTGAACAACCAGAGGTTGCGGTCCATATTGTTATAGGTAAGAAGAGAGATGAAGTCCAGAAAGTCGAATACAGCAAACTAGGAAATAAATGAAATAGCAGGACCTCAAAGGTAGTAACCTCAGGATTATTCCCAGTGTTATGTGCTATCAAAAGCAGGACTAGGCGAATAGACCAGATGGATGCGTGGCTGGAGAGATGGTGTAGGTGGGAGGGAATTGGATTTCTGAGGCATTGGGAACGATTCTGGGAAAGATGGGACCTGTACAAGCTGGACAGGTGTGTAAACCATCAGCTTCACATCAGGCACGTCTGCCCCTGATACCCAGGCTGCGTGCATGACTCAGACATCCTGGTGCACTCGTTGGTTCCTCACACCTTCAAGGTGGTCCCTCGGATGAGGCGTTGGCTCTTGGGGGACAAGGGTTACTCGCTAAGGTCTTGGCCAATGACGCCTGTCCGGAGACACCAGACTAATGTGTAGAACCGTTATAATGACGCCATACAGCAACTAGGAGTATCATTGAACGGAGCAAGATGTGCTTCCAATGCCTGGACCATTCCGGTGGGGCTCTCCAATGTAGCCCCAGAGGGTTCCAAATGGCGCTGACCTGCTGCATCCTGCACAGCATTGTGCAGCAGAGTGGAACATGCTGCAGGTGGAGGAAGAACCACTGGTCTTATCTGATGATAGCCATGAAGAACCGGGCATGGAGCCCTGGTTGGCACGGCATGCCACGCAAAGTGTGCTCTAGGAACGCTGCACATGGTACAACCTCATCACCTTCAGATTTGCTTACTCAGAGGCCTAGTCTCTGGCAACTTGACCACCCTGTCCCACCTCTCCATACTCTCCGCAACCCCCCATCCCCTTCCAAGTGATTCCCCATTACCCATTGTTCACATCCTCCCTGACCCTCCTCCCTTCACTGCACCACCTCTGTCCCTCTCTCTTCGCTCCATCCCACCACCTCATTTCCTCCTCCTCCCTCTGAGGATCCTACCAGCATCAGCACAGGGTGTTGGCCTTGGGTTGGCAGTATCAGCGGGTCTTGTCCACAGGATGGGGGATGATGATGACGACTCTGAGATGAGCTCTGGTGCTCCTCATCCTTTTGACAAAGTCTGACTCCTGCCTTCAGGATCTTATTCCACCGTCCGCCCAGGTGAGCCCTGCATGTGTGCTGGCCATTCCCTCTCACAAGCCCATATATCCTTCAGAGGGTGGGATTAGGGGGCGCGGTTATGGAGATGGTGAGCGGTGATGAGTCACTCACTGGGTGAGCTATCCTAAAAGGCAGCCTCACATTCTGGTTGCCTGCCAGCCCTGAGGGTGACCCCAGGTGGAGCGTTGAATTGTCCTGAGACCCTGCCCCATGCCATTCTCCAACACCCACGCCACCAACCTTCCACATCCCTCGACCTTGCACACCCTCTGAACCCAGCCAAACCCACCCCTCACACCCTTCAGACAGAAAATTGAGCAAGTTGGGATGTTGGTGAAAAGGCGTTTAATAGTGACTATATACATTATTGTGTCCTGACCTTATCTTTAACCTATGTGCTGCATCCGTGCCACTTAACTGGTGTGTAATGTCCTTATATTACATCCTAACCCCCCCCCCCCCTTCTAGGTGTGACCAGAGATAGCACATCAGTCGTGTAGACGGCCTGCTGCGTATCTCGCCCTGTGACATGAGATGCCTTTGGAGGATTTGGACCTGGATGGGCCCGGGTCAACTTTCGGGTGTCAAATGTGACGAAGTGCCATCCTCTTTTGCCCGCTGTCCATCAGATGCACCAGAGTTAGGGGGGGGGGTGGATTCAGAAGCAATGAGGTGTCCCAGCACCTCCCTTGCGGGAGGCACCGACATGGGCTCCATCACTTCCTCATCCTTCGGGGTGCTCAATGGCCCCCGGGGCTACTCCATGGGTTGGAATTGAGGTTGGAGTGAGCTCCAGAGGGTCCACCATCACCTGGCACGGTCAGTCCTGAAGGCCCGCTCTTGTCTGAACCGGGAACTCGATGCCCTCTGGCTTGGAGCACTGAGATTGTGCCAAGTCCCTCAGTGGGAGAGTCATGTCCTTCGCTGCCTCAGTCACATCCCTCTGGGACTGTGCCATGTCCGTCTGTGACTAGCCCAGTTCAATCAGTGCCCGGCCAATGCTATTGACGTCCTCAAACATGAATGGGCCACGCTCTGGAGCATCGCAGTAATGTCCATGTGGCTCGGTACATGGCTGCCTATGACTGGGCTCCCCTGTCCTGAACCTCAGCCATCGACCACACAGATTGCCCCGATCCTTGGACGTCTTGATGCTTGCTGAGTCCATGACACCATGGACGCCATCGTTCAGTGTTGGCCTGGGTACCATGCATTGTCAGCACCATCTTATGCACTGGAAAATGGTTGGACACATCCAACTGCACTTGCAGGCGCTGGAAAGTTGCTATCCCAGTGATCGGATCAAACTTCCCAGAAGCACGATAACTGTCTGGACTACAGCTGTTTCCTGGGATCAGGCAGCCCTCAGACTGTTTGCTCCTTCAGGAGTCCCTACCTGCAGCTGAAGTGCTGCAGCATGTCTGAAGTGCGCACCAGAAGGTGGTGACCAGGAGCCTCCTCACTAAAGTGCCCCACTGAGGTGATAGTCTCTGTGATGGTGAAAGCAGTGCTGAGAAGTCGGTGTCTTCCCTGGAGTGGAGCTCCGGAGTATGCTGGGGTTGTGGCTGTGGGCAAGGTACTCCAGACAGGCTGGCCTGGTCTGATGGTGATCTTGCAAGCCAAAAGTCAAGACACATGGTGAGATCTTGAAAAGGAGTGATCTGGGGTGAAGGATGACTCATTTGCTATTGGGCCATCACTCTGCATTGGAAGCTCACTTGATTGTTGAATGCCAACGTCTGCTTCAGAGATATCCTTCTCCTGAATCTCGGGGCAGCTTTCCTCTGAGCCATCTCTTGGCTAGAATGAGAATTGGTGGGCAATGGAGTGCCTGTCAAGCTGTCCAGCACCAATTCTGTCCCCAGCAAATCTGGACACCGGCAGAAATGAAAATTGCTCTCGATTCATCTGGGTAGAGTGCTGCCCCATTCCCATGACCTGGATTGCTCCATAAATAGAGTCCCAATAGGAATGCGAATGGCACACGATTCAGTCTCGGCACCTAGCACCACGGCGCTGAGTGGGGACCTGTAAGGGATCTCACAGAGCTCGGTGCACAGGTCCATCCGCGCCATAATGGAGGTCCTATATGTCTGGTCAGCACAATGAAGGAGGTAGTGGTGCGGTGGTGGATGATGTTGGTGGGGGGGGGGGCAGCTGCACGACACACATGCCATAGTAGGAACCGCAACTCAGCAGGGTCTCATTTCATCACTTGATGCCAATCTCCACCCCAGCCATGTCCAGTGCCCTCTGTTCCACTGCGGCGAGGAGCCGCAGGTCCCTCCAGTTTTCTCCTTGTCTTGACGGTTGTGGGCGGCCTTCTCTTGGTGGGGGTAAAAACAGAAAAACACCCACTGTTGGACAGTCTGACGCACGCAGCCCAGGGGGTAGATAGCTGGTGGTTTCAGTGGTCAGAGCACCCAGCCATGGTGGCCGGTATGGGTGCCGGCATGTGGTGCAGAGTGAAGGTTTGGCCACCCTCCGGGTTGGGGCGGGGGGTTACAGGTGTGTGGGATGGGGGTTGGTGCCAGGGGCACAGTGCTGCCCACTCACCCTGGCCCTCCAGAGGAGGTTGTGCAGTTCTTTCAGCACTGCAGGCCAGTCCTTGCGATGTTGCCCACAGCGCTGACAACATCAGACACCTGCACCCAGGCCTGGCAAATGGCGGCAGCTGGCAGATTCCTTCCCACCCCAGGGTACAGAGTCACCCGCTTCTCCTCCACTGGTCCAGCAGGGTCTCCAGTTCAGCATCTCTAAACCTTGGTGCTGCTTGTCTTGCTGCCATCTTGTTGGCTGGGATGAGTAAAGCGTATATATGCAGCTGTAGCTAGTCAGCCTCCCAAGTATCAATGCCGATCCTGGCGACTTCGGCACCGTTTCTCATTGGAATCAATCGTGTTCCACGTGGCACTGGTGCTGGCCCCTTAATGGTCATTGAATTGGTCCAGGTGCGGTGCCAGTTTTGTTGTCTTAGAACTCCGCTAATCCTGCCCCGGAGTCTCAGGAACAGAGAATCTGGCCCCATCTGACGTTTTAAATGTTAGCCATTTTACTACTTCACCAATCACCCCCTTTCTGCTGTGTTGACATCACTTTTACTCCTGATGTATCCATCTCCTGCTCCTGCTGTCTGCTTTTAAATCCCCACTCAGCTCTCTTCCTTCCCTCTGCTCTCCAAGTGAAAGGTGAACACAACTTCCTCCCTCACTGCATCAAATTCCCAAGTTTACACTCGGTGTCCAGATGTAGAGAACCGCAGAGCACCAGAGACAAACACCATTACACCAGCACGACCGATTACAATCTCCATTATGCCATAACCATCCATCACAATCACCTTAAACACTATTGAACATCCATTATAATCTCTATTAAACCAGAAACACCATTATAATCATCATTACACCAGAACCAGTCTTTATGATCTCTATTACAACAGAACCATCCACTATAATCACCATTAAACCAGAACCGAGCCATTATAGTCACCATTATACACAAACCATCCACTATAATCATCATTAAACCAGAACCGAGCCGTTATAGTCACCATTATACACGAACCATCCACTATAATCACCATTAAACCAGAACCGAGCCATTATAGTCACCATTATACACAAACCATCCACTATAGAATCCATAGAATCCATAGAACAGTACAGCACAGAACAGGCCCTTCGGCCCTCGATGTTGTGCCGAGCAATGATCACCCTACTTAAACCCACATAACCCGTAACCCAACAATCCCCCCATTAACCTTACACTACGGGCAATTTAGCATGGCCAATCCACCTAACCCGCACATCTTTGGACTGTGGGAGGAAACCGGAGCACCCGGAGGAAACCCACGCACACACGGGGAGGACGTGCAGACTCCACACAGACAGTGACCCAGCCGGGAATCGAACCTGGGACCCTGGAGCTGTGAAGCATTGATGCTAACCACCATGCTACCGTGATATAATCACCATTAAACCAGAACCGAGCCATTATAGTCACCATTGTACACGAACCATCCACTATAAACACCATTAAACCAGAACAATCCATTATAATCACTATTACACCAGAAGGGCCTCACGGTAGCATGGTGGTTAGCATCAATGCTTCACAGCTCAAGGGTCCCAGGTTCGATTCCCGGCTTGGGTCACTGTCTGTCTGTGTGGAGTCTGCATGTCCTCCCCGTGTGTGCGTGGGTTTCCTCCGGGTGCTCCGGTTTCCTCCCACAGTCCAAAGATGTGCAGGTTAGGTGGATTGGCCATGCTAAATTGCCCGTAGTGTAAGGTTAATGGGGGGATTGTTGGGTTACGGGTATACGGGTTACGTGGGTTTAAGTAGGGTGATCATTGCTCGGCACAACATCGAGGGCCGAAGGGCCTGTTCTGTGCTGTACTGTTCTATGTTCTATTAACTCTCCTGAAAGACTGCTGGGCCCCAGTCGCTCCAGAGGACGGCCGAGGTCACAGGGCAGGATATGCAACAGGCTACCTCCACATCTGATATACCACCTGGGATCCACCTAGACGGAGCATTAGTACACGCAAGATTAGAAAGTTAGACACCAGTTACGTTTGCATGGTTGAAGCACACAGATTAGCGTTAGGGCTAGGGCACAATACTTGTACATGTCACAATAAGCACCTGTTCAACGATGTTCCAAACTGCTTGGACCTCTGACTGAGGAATGGGCTGGGCTGGATGTAGAGGATGTGCCAGGGGGGAGGGAGGGGGTGGCATGGGGGCCAGTGGTGTGGGATGTGAGTGTTGGGGAGAAGGCACGGGGCAGGCCCCAGGACAGTCCGGCGTTCCCCTGTAGTCACCGTCGGAGGCAGCCAGAGATGTGGGGGTGCCATGTGGTAGGGCTTACCCAGTGAGTGACCCAACATCGCTCACCACCCCCATAACCAACCCCCCACAACGGACCCCATCCCCACCCCCGCTGAAGGTCTGGGGGCGGCCATGTGATGGAATGGCCAGCATATATGCAGGGAGCATGTGGGTGGCCAGTGGAATTTGACACCAGGTCCAGCAGGTCTTTCAATGACAAGCACTGCCAAGGTCTGATGCGGTGCCTCCTTCCCATCTGCTCCTCAGCCTGTTGGACAGCCGGCTCTCCAGCCTTACCAGCTGGCCCCTGATCAACTGGGAAGGCTCCTGTTCTGTAGGGTCCACCTCGAGCAGCTCCTGTTTGTGCAGCCTGAGTATACCAGCAAAGGCCACCACAGCCAGGCAGATGACAATCTGAAATCCATTGCCTGCAGAGGGTAAAGGGCAAACATGTTAGCATGGTGAATACTCCTGTGCCCATCCAGGTCCAACGGGCTATACAGTGACCCTGGCTTGCATTGCAGTCCCTGTCCATGCATGCCCCCCCCCTCCTGATCCAACCCCCATCTGTTCCCACCAACATGTTGCTTTCCACATCGCACCCCACACCCCATCAGTGCCTGGTCACCGTGTTCCACTGACCGGCTCCATGCTTTGTGGCATGCATGCAGGCATGGCCCACGGATGAGGCTGGGCGAGGGGGATGGGCACCTGTTTGTACCGTAGCAGGAGTGTGCTGTGGGTCCTGTGTGTGGCTTATGGGTTTTTCCTACCTGTCTGGGGCAGGATTTTTTTTAAAATAGAATTTACAGTGCAGAAAGAGGCCATTCAGCCCATCGAGTCTGCACCGGCTCTTGGAAAGAGCACCCTACCCAAGGTCAACAACTCCACCCTATCCCCATAACCCAGCAACCCCACCCAACACTAAGGGCAATTTTGGACACTAAGGGCAATTTATCATGGCCAATCCACCTAACCCGCACATCTTTGGACTGTGGGAGGAAACTGGAGCACCCGGAGGAAACCCACGCACACACGGGGAGGATGTGCAGACTCCGCACAGACAGTTACCCAAGCCGGAATCGAACCTGGGACCCTGGAGCTGTGAAGCGATTGTGCTATCCACAATGCTACCGTGCTGGATGAGAGCAGGGGTGCAGTGGGCAGGTGCAGCTTGGTGATGGCCGATGGTCATGTAGGGTGGGCTAGATGATAATTTCACTGCAGGGGCATCCACCCTGAGAGGTTCAGTGTGCCAGGGTGGGTGCCAAAAGCCACAGTGTATGGATCAACTGTTCTGGGTACGCTCTGCTCTTCCCCTACTCCTCCTGCAGTGGGGCAGTGCCCCAGATGGATGCACTGAGGAGTACCTGCACCTGGTGGGTCACTGGCTGCGCTGGACCATGCCCATCCTGTTGATGGGTTGGCTGGGGCCTGAGCCCTGAGCTTTCCTGGGGTATGGCCCAGGCAAGGGGGTGCCGCCCCCCCCCCCCCCTCCCCCCTCCCACCGGTGGGACACTACACATTTACATGACAAAGTGGGCAAGTCAGCGGAGTGTGCAGCCAGACGGCTGCCATGTGGACTGTGGCAATGGCGGTCCGTTGGGGAAACCCTAAACCCAGGGTCTCCACCGGCTACTCCCACGGGCCTTGCCATATGCCTCCCCCAGCCAGCGGAACAACTATCAACCCACTGTTGCAGTTTTGGAAACTTTTCTTAAGCTCTCTCTCCCCATCAGAAGCCATGGCGCCCATCCCTGTTTTTAAATACCACAAGTGAACCATGCTGCCATCACTTCCACCTAGCGGAGCTGGATAATCGCGGGAGGCCAGAGAGTACTAGGCAAGGCCCATTAATGATATGTTAATGAATGCTACTGTACATTTGAGACATCCTTGAGCAGGTAGCTAATGACACTGCAGAAGCTGTCAACCAGATAGAAACTGAGATGGCTGCTATAAGAGCGGTTGCCCTGCAGAATAGAATGGCTCTTGATTTCTTGTTAGCTGAAAAGGGAGGCACTTGTGCCTTGATTGGAAGTGACTGTTGCACATACATCCCTGATAACTCAGAGAAAATTGATAACCTGGTGGATCACACTTGTAGAGAGGTAACAAGATTGCATGAAAATGAGGGATGGGACTTTAGCTTTGGGTGGTTAGGATCGTCAGGACAGAGGATTGTGTTCTGGATTATAATCGCCATTGTAATCTTGATTGTTGTATGGTTACTGTTTTAATATTGCGCAAGATATTTTTATTGGACTAACACGGGAGAACAGCCCTAGCCGCCTTGCCTCCTTGCTACCAGGCTCATAACACACAGGAAACTGTCATACGTCCGTTCCCCTTACATTATAAACCACCCTTCTCTACGGAGGACATGATAATTTACTCAAAGGTGTTGATCAAAAGATCAACAAGGAGGGAATTGTAGAAGGGAAGTTAATGAGTTACCAATTTAGAAGCATGCTGGGAATATTGACTATATTTTAACACTGCTTTTGAGCGAAAATAAGTATGTCAAGTAATGTAAACTAAATACTGCTTGGTATTTGTACCAAATTATGATAATAAAGCCTTATTATGATAATAAGTTGTTCTTCCGAAGGACAACAAAATGCGCACTCAAATTGTTTTTAAACCATGGGCAAAACTCATATTTCCTCTTGCGTATGTTCCCAAGCTTTATCTCTTCAAAGTTGTTTATTTCACACTATAAATATAATGGTTTTCGACTGCATAACTCAGAGTGCAGTGCACTAGCTTTTGCAGCTGGAAAACTCTCTCTCTACAAATATATTTGTGTCAATAAATTTCCTTAAATCGAACCTCGAGGAATTTGTCTTCATTATGATTTCCATGACAAATTCCTCATGAGCCTGCAGTTTTAATTAAATTTGTGTATTTTGTGAATTTATGATCTGTACGCTTATCTACAAAAACAGGAGTTAAGCCAGCATCCACCACTGACACTGGCGTGATGATGGGTGTGAAAACCAAGCAAAAGAACATAAAGGAACTGATGGATGGCAACGAGGCACGCCAAGGCGTGTCCGGGCGGTGGGCAAGGAGGCGCAAAGTGTGCAATAGAAGGCTGTACAGGAAATCCCTCCATGCAGTGCGAAAAGGCACTGGGGCTGGGGCTGTGGGGCACCAGCACCTGGGGGGGGGGGGGTTTCCGGGGTTTGGGACCAATGTGGAATTCCGTCCGAGCACGGGTCCGCTTAGACGGGATACCACCGCACAACCGCTCCGTCTCGAGTCCAAGTGTGCCCACGGGGCCGAGCACGACCATTTTGAGGCCTTGGATAGCATTGGCCGCAGATCGGACAGACACCGCTCCGCGCCTTGCAAGCTCATTCCTGTCCCTTATTGTCCTTGCAATTCCTGTCCCTTACGACAGCCACTACTCCCGATGGGAGAGAGCTGCGGCGCATGGCGACTGTGTTCCAGACTTTGTGAACAGCCTGGTACAAGACGGGCAGCGCCAACAAAGAGTTCTGAAGACCATTCCGGTCAACGAACAGGAGCTGCATGTTGTAGTTCAGGCCGTGCACCTGGCGGAAGAAATACGTCGCCGGGGCACACCGTACAGGTATCGCTGCAGAGTCTGAAGGTGGAAAGTCGCAATCTGGGTGCGAAGACACACCAGCGCCAAACTTCTCACAACTATCGGGAGACTCAAGACCTCCGCAGCGACCCAGTGCAATCCTTTGTCCCAGAAGAACCGAAGCAGGGTTCTCTGGATGCATGTGACAAAGTCAGGGGGTGGGGTGATGGAACCAGCAATTCATCAGACACGTGTTTCTGAAGTGAATCTAGGCTTTAATCGACTTACTTCAGAGCCAGCCTGTTACCTGTTGATGAACTCGAAGTGACCCAGGCTGACTCTGGACATGGTTACTTATACAGCTGCACTAGGGGGAGGAGTCGTGGGTAGAACCAAAGGGGGAGCCCAGTACAAGTTCCTCAGTGCTCCCAGCGCTACTCCCCCTAGTGGTAGGATGGCACTACTGTGCTTACAATAACAGTGTGAATTATTATATACATTCATATATTACATTCACCACATTCACCCCTTGCAAAAAATCAGGTCCGGCGGGGGTGGTGGTCTAGTCTATAACGTCAGTCTGTCCGGCGGTCGGATTGTCAGCTGAGACCTGCGGAGCACTGGGGTTGCAGCCTCTTGCGGTGGCTGGACGGGTGTAGTGTGTTGGGGTACGATGGCAGACTCCAGGGAGGGTTGCCTTCGAGCTTCATACTCTCCTGGTTCGGCCGGGGACTGGGGGCACTGGGGGCTGGCTGGCGCGGGTGGAGTGAGCTCGTGGTCTCGGGAGCGCAAGGAGGCGGCAGCATGGGGTGTAGGGTGAGAGGTCCTTCTGTGGGGGTAGAGGGGGCGCTGGATCCGACGGGTGCCAGGTCCCGGAGGGATACAGTGTCCTGACGGCCGTCAGGGAACTCGACGAATGCGTACTAGGGGTTGCAGTAGTGCAGGCGCACCTTCTCAACAAGGGGGGCGGTTTTGTGCGCCCTGACTTGTTTCCTCAGGAGTACAGGACCCGGCGTTCTCAGCCATGCCGGAAGTGAGACCCCCGTGGTAGTGCCCCTGGAAAAAATGAAGAGTCTCTCGTGTGGGGTCTGGTTGGTCGGCGAACACAAGAGGGACCTAATAGCGTGGAGCGCGTCTGGGAGGACTTCCTGCCACTGGTAGACTTGGAGCTTTCTAGACCGGAGGGTCAGTAGGACGGTCTTCCAGACCGTCACGTTCTCCCTCTCCACCTGCCCGTTCCCCCTGGGGTTGTAGCTGGTAGTCCTGCTCGAGGTAATGCCCTTTTCGAGCAGGTACTGACGCAACTCGTCGCTCATGAAGGACGAACCCCGGTCGCTGTGCACATAGCTGGGGAAACCAAACAGAGTGAAGATGCTATGCAGGGCCCTAATGACTGTGTGGGAGGTCAGTCGGGGCACGTGATACCGAATGGAAAGCGGGAGAACTCGTCTACGACGTTTAAGAAGTAGATGTTCTTGTTAGTTGAGGGGAGTGGCCCTTTGAAATCGATTGCGAAGCGTTCAAAGGGCCTCGAAGCCTTGACCAGGTGGGCCCTGTCTGGTCTATAGAAGTGTGGTTTGCACTCCGCACAGATCGGGCAGTCCCTGGTGACCGCTTTTACCTCCTTGTTGGAGAAAGGCAGGTTTCGGGCCTTGATGTAGTGGGCGAGCCGGGTGACCCCCGGGTGGCAGAGGTCATTGTGGATACTTTTTAATCGGTCGATCTGCGCGCTGGCGCATGTCCCGTGGGATAGGGCATCCGGAGGCTCGTTGAGCTTCCCGGGTCGATATTTGAAATCATAATTGTAGGTGGAGAGTTCGATCCTCCACCTCAGAATTTTGACCTTTTTAATTTTGCCCCTTTGCGAGTTGTCAAACATGAAGGCGACCGACTGTTGGTCGGTAATGAGGGTGAACCTCCTACCTGCGAGGTAGTGCCTCCAGTGACGGATAGCCTCCACAATGGCTCGTGCTTCTTTCTCGACTGAAGAGTGTCGGAGTCCTGAAGCGGAGAGGGTACGGGAGAAAAATGCAACGGGTCTCCCTGCCTGATTTAACGTGGCTGCAAGAGCTACCTCTGAGGCGTCGCTCTCTACCTGAAATGGAGTGGATTCATCCACCGCCCGCATGGCCGCTTTGGCGATGTCCTCCTTGATGCCGTCGAAGGCCTGGCGTGCCTCGGCTGACAGGGGGGAATCGTGTGGTCTTAAAGAGAGGGCGGGCTTTGTCCGCATTTGAGGGACCCACTGGGCGTAGTAAGAAAAGATTCCCAAGCACCGTTTGAGGGACTTGGGACAATGAGGGGGAAGGAGTTCTAAGAGGGGCCGCATACGGTCCGGGTCCGGGCCCAGGACTCCGTTTTCCACGACATAGCCGAGTATGGCTAGTCTGTGCGGAAAACGCATTTCTCCTTGTTGTACGTAATGTTCAGTTTCTGTGCCGTCTGGTGAAAACGGTGGAGGTTGGCGTCATGGTCCTGCTGGTCATAGCCGCAGATGGTGACATTGTCCAAGTACGGAAACGTGGCCCGCAGCCAGTACTGGTCCACCATTCGGTCCATTGCTCGTTGGAACACCGAAACCCCATTAGTGACGCCGAATGGAAACCGGAGGAAATGGAAGAGGCGGCCATCGGCCTCGAATGCCGTGTAGTGGCGGTCCTCCGGGCGGATTGGGAGCTGGTGGTATGCAGACTTCAGATCCACTGTGGAGAAGAGCCGGTACTGGGCGATCTGGTTTACCATGTCTGCAATTCTGGGGAGGGGATACGCGTCGAGGAGCGTAAATCTATTTATAGTCTGACTGTAGTCGACCATAGAACATAGAACATAGAACATAGAACGATACAGCGCAGTACAGGCCCTTCGGCCCTCGATGTTGCACCGACATGGAGAAAAAAAAAAAACTAAAGGCCATCTAACCTACACTATGCCCTTATCATCCATATGCTATCCAATAAATTTTTAAATGCCCTCAATGTTGGCGAGTTCACTACTGTTGCAGGTAGGGCATTCCACGGCCTCACCACTCTTTGCGTAAAAAACCCACCTCTGACCTCTGTCCTATATCTATTACCCCTCAATTTAAGGCTATGTCCCCTCGTGCTAGCCACCTCCATCCGCGGGAGAAGGCTCTCGCTGTCCACCCTATCTAACCCTCTGATCATTTTGTATGCCTCTATTAAGTCACCTCTTAACCTTCTTCTCTCTAACGAAAACAACCTCAAGTCCATCAGCCTTTCCTCATAAGATTTTCCCTCCATACCAGGCAACATCCTGGTAAATCTCCTCTGCACCCGTTCCAAAGCTTCCACGTCCTTCCTATAATGAGGCGACCAGAACTGTACGCAATACTCCAAATGCGGCCGTACCAGAGTTTGGTACAGCTGCATCATGACCTCATGGCTCCGGAACTCAATCCCTCTACCAATAAAGGCCAACACACCATAGGCCTTCTTCACAACCCTATCAACCTGGGTGGCAACTTTCAGGGATCTATGTACATGGACACCGAGATCCCTCTGCTCATCCACACTACCAAGAATTTTACCATTAGCCAAATATTCCGCATTCCTGTTATTCTTTCCAAAGTGAATCACCTCACACTTCTCCACATTAAACTCCATTTGCCACCTCTCAGCCCAGCTCTGCAGCTTATCTATGTCCCTCTGTAACCTGCAACATCCTTCCGCACTGTCTACAACTCCACCGACTTTAGTGTCGTCTGCAAATTTACTCACCCATCCTTCTGCGCCCTCCTCTAGGTCATTTATAAAAATGACAAACAGCAACGGCCCCAGAACAGATCCTTGTGGTACACCACTCGTAACTGAACTCCATTCTGAACATTTCCCATCAACTACCACTCTCTGTCTTCTTTCAACTAGCCAATTTCTGATCCACATCTCTAAATCACCCTCAATCCCCAGCCTCCGTATTTTCTGCAATAGCCGACCATGGGGAACCTTATCAAACGCTTTACTGAAATCCATATACACCACATCAACTGCTCTACCCTCGTCTACCTGTTCAGTCACCTTCTCAAAGAACTCGATAAGGTTTGTGAGGCATGACCTACCCTTCACAAAACCATGCTGACTATCCCTAATCATATTATTCCTATCTAGATGATTATAAATCGTATCTTTTATAATCCTCTCCAAGACTTTACCCACCACAGACGTGAGGCTCACCGGCCTATAGTTACCGGGGTTATCTCTACTCCCCTTCTTGAACAAAGGGACCACATTTGCTATCCTCCAGTCCTCTGGCACTATTCCTGTAGCCAATGATGACCTAAAAATCAAAGCCAAAGGCTCAGCAATCTCTTCCCTGGCTTCCCAGAGAATCCTAGGATAAATCCCATCCGGCCCCGGGGACTTATCTATTTTCACCTTGTCCAGAATTGCCAACACTTCTTCCCTACGCACCTCAATGCCATCTATTCTAATAGCCTGGGTCTCAGCATTCTCCTCCTCAATATTATCTTTTTCTTGAGTGAATACTGACGAAAAGTATTCATTTAGTATCTCGCTTATCTCCTCAGCCTCCACACACAACTTCCCACCACTGTCCTTGACTGGCCCTACTCTTACCCTAGTCATTCTTTTATTCCTGACATACCTATAGAAAGCTTTTGGGTTTTCCTTGATCCTACCTGCCAAAGACTTCTCATGTCCCCTCCTTGCTCGTCTCAGCTCTCTCTTTAGATCCTTCCTCGCTTCCTTGTAACTATCAAGCGCCCCAACTGAAACTTCACGCCTCATCTTCACATAGGCCTCCTTCTTCCTCTTAACAAGAGATTCCACTTCTTTGGTAAACCACGGTTCCCTCGCTCGACCCCTTCCTCCCTGCCTGACTGGTACGTACTTATCAAGAACATGCAATAGCTGTTCCTTGAACAAGTTCCACATATCCAGTGTGCCCAACCCTTGCAGCCTACTTCTCCAACCAACACATCCTAAGTCATGTCTAATGGCATCATAATTGCCCTTCCCCCAGCTATAACTCTTGCTCTGCGGGGTATACTTATCCCTTTCCATCACTAACGTAAAGGTCACCGAATTGTGGTCACTGTCTCCAAAGTGTTCACCTACCTCCAGATCTAACACCTGGCCTGGTTCATTACCCAAAACCAAATCCAAAGTGGCCTCACCTCTTGTTGGCCTGTCAACATATTGTGTCAGAAAACCCTCCTGCACACATTGTACAAAGAACGACCCATCCAATGTACTCGAACTATATCTTTTCCAGTCAATATTAGGAAAGTTAAAGTCTCCCATAACAACTACCCTGTTACTTTCGCTCTTTTCCAGAATCATCTTCGCCATCCTTTCCTCTACATCTCTAGAACTATTAGGTGGCCTATAGAAAACTCCCAACAGGGTGACCTCTCCTTTCCTGTTTCTAACCTCAGCCCATACTACCTCGGAAGAAGAGTCCCCATCTTGCATCCTTTCTACCACCGTAATACTGTCCTTGACTAGCAGCGCCACACCTCCCCCTCTTTTGCCCCCTTCTCTGACCTTACTAAAGCACCTAAACCCCGGAACCTGCAACAACCATTCCTGTCCCTGCTCTATCCATGTCTCTGAAATGGCCACAACATCGAAGTCCCAGGTACCAACCCATGCTGCCAGTTCCCCTACCTTATTTCGTATACTCCTGGCATTGAAATAGACACACTTCAAACCACAGACCTGAACACTGCCGCCCTCCTGCGAAGTCAAAACTGTGCTCCTGACCTCTCTACTCTCAATCTCTCGCACCCCAAAACTACAATCCAGGTTCCCATGCCCCTGCTGAATTAGTTTAAACCCCCCCAAAGAGTACTAACAAATCTCCCCCCCAGGATATTGGTGCCCCTCAGGTTCAGATGTAGACCATCCTGTCTATAGAGGTCCCACCTTCCCCAGAAAGAGCCCCAGTTATCCAGAAATCTGAATCCCTCCCGCCTGCACCATCCCTGTAGCCACGTGTTTAATTGCTCTCTCTCCCTATTCCTCATCTCACTATCACGTGGCACGGGCAACAACCCAGAGATAACAACTCTGTTTGTTCTCGCTCTGAGCTTCCATCCTAGCTCCCTAAAGGCCTGCCTGACATCCTTGTCCCCTTTCCTACCTATGTCGTTAGTGCCAATGTGGACTACGACTTGGGGCTGCTCCCCCTCCCCCTTAAGGATCCGGAAAACACGATCCGAGACATCACGTACCCTTGCACCTGGGAGGCAACATACCAAACGTGAGTCTCTCTCGCTCCCACAAAATCTCCTATCTGTGCCCCTGACTATTGAGTCCCCAATTACTAATGTTCTACTCCTTTCCCCCCTTCCCTTCTGAGCAACAGGGACAGGACTCCGTGCCAGAGGCCCGTACCCCATGGCTTACCCCTGGTAAGTCGTCCCCCCCACAAGTATCCAAAACGGTATACTTGTTACTCAGGGGAACGACCGCAGGGGGTCCCTGCGCTGACTGCTTCTTCCCAGTCCCTCTTACAGTTACCCATCTATCTCCAGTCTTTGGTGTAACTATTTCCCTGAAGCTCCTATCTATGACCCCCTCTGCCTCCCGAATGATCCGAAGTTCATCCAGCTCAAGCTCCAGGTCCCTAACACGGTTTTTGAGGAGCTGGAGTTGGGTGCACTTCCCACAGATGAAATCAGCAGGGACACTGACGGCGTCCCTCACCTCAAACATTCTGCAGGAGGAGCATTGTACTGCCTTCCCTGACATCCCCTCTAGATTAAAAAAAAACAAGAAAAAGAAAAAGAAAGGAAGAGCTTACCTGATATTACCTCAAACCCTGATCCCGCTGAAAGGTAAGCAAATTTAAAGGCACTCACTCAACTTCACGACAGGCCCCTGCTCCCGCTTCCCAACCACCGTGGGGTGGGGGGGTTGGTTAGAGGAGGAGGTAGGGTGGGAAACACTGACGAAGTGTTTCGGGTTTAACTGTCACTTGCCAACAGCCCCTCCACAAACCACCTTCAACTTAGGCTGACCGCACTGCACGTATGCAAATTTTCCCAGAACAGCTGATCAGTAGCTCTGCTCTGCTGCCCTCTGCTGGTTGCTTGCCTTTACTCAAACTCCTTGGGTCTTCTTCGCAGGTTCACCTTCAACTTAGGCTGACCGCACTGCACGTATGCAAATTTCCCCAGAACAGCTGATCAGTAGCTCTGCTCTGCTGCCCTCTGCTGGTTGCTTGCCTTTACTCAAACTCCTTGGGTCTTCTTCGCAGGTTCACCTTCAACTTAGGCTGACCGCACTGCACGTATGCAAATTTCCCCAGAACAGCTGATCAGTAGCTCTGCTCTGCTGCCCTCTGCTGGTTCAATGACTGTAATTACCAAGCGGTTACTTCCATCATACGGAATTTTCCCCCGGTCTTAACGACCACCACCTGAGCTCTCCAGGGATTATTGCTGGCCTCCATCACCCCCTCACTGAGTAGCCTTCGGACCTCTGCTCTGATAAATACCCTATCCTGCAGGCTATATCGCCTGCTACGAGTGGCTACGGGTTTACAGTCCTTAGTGAGATTGGCGAAGAGAGGAGCGCGGAGATGCCGATTGGGCCCGTGGATCGCACGTGGCAGAGGATGGCATCCAAGATGGCGGCCCCCATGAGTCGCACGTGGCGGGCGGCGAGGAACATGGCGTCCAAGATGGCGGCCCCCATGAGTCGCACGTGGCCGGCCGCGTGGTGGAGGTTTTCCAAGATTTTTTTTTTTAAATTTAGATTACCCAATTATTTTTTCCAATTAAGGGGCAATTTAGCGTGGCCAATCCACCTACTCTGCACATTTTTGGGTTGTGGGGGCGAAACCCACGCAGACACGGGGAGAACGTGCAAACTCCACACGGACAGTGACCCAGAGCCGGGATCGAACCTGGGACCTCAGCGCCATGAGGCGGTTGTGCTAACCACTAGGCCACCGTGCTGCCCTAATAATATCTAATTACTATTAAAGCTGGCCCCAGCAATTGAAGCGCCTATGGCGTATTATATGGCTGATGCCGAGTTTATTCAGGTATAGTGTGAATCACAAAGTGTTGGCCTGTGGAAAAATGTTTTCATTAGAAATTACTCTGGAAAAGCTCCAGATAAAGCAATAAGAAATAAATGCAACTAATTTTTTAATTTATTTACATAAATAAATACGGGGAGAATGTGCAAACTCCACACAGACAGTGAGAGGTTTTCCAAGATGGCGGCCCCCATGAGTCGCACGTGGCTGGAGGGGGCGGAGTCGGGGCAGAGGCCGCAGCGTTTTGGGCCCCGCTGAGAGTGCGGGGAGCAGTTACTGCGAGTTGCTGGGGAGTTGGAAGCTGGGGCCCTTTTAGCGAGGCACACTCTAGCGTAGTGCCCTGTTCGCCCGCAGCTGCTGCAGGTCGCGTTGCGGGCCGGGCAGTGCTGCCGCGGGTGCTGGTTCTGGCCGCAGAAATGGAAGGCTGGAGCAGCATAGTGGCTGGCTGGGGCAGCATGGTGGCTGGGCGGCCGCGTAGCACAGGCCTGGGGGAGTCGCTGGTCGGGGGCCCATGATGGGGTTGCGAGGTCCACGGGGAACGAGTTAAGGCTGCAGAAAGAGACCTCCATCGTGGTCGCTGCTTCCACAGTCTTTTCTAAGTCCTGGGCACCCTTTTCCAGCAGTCGTTGGCGCACATAGTTAGACCTGAGGCCCGCTACAGAAGCATCACGTACCACCAATTCCCTGTGTTCAGCCGCGGTAACCGCTTGGTAATTACAGTCATTGGATAAATTGTTAAGTTCTCTTAGGAATTCTGCAAGCGATTCCGTAGGACGCTGACGGCGAGTCGTAAGCACATGGCGAGAGTAAACTTAATTAATTTGCCTTACATACATTTTTTCGAGAACTGCTAGCGCCGCAGTAAATGAACCGGCCGAGTTTAGTTCCGTAGAGATTCTGTGGCTCACCCTCGCGTGCAGTAGACTTAGCTTCTGATCCTCTGTCATTTCGGCTGTGCTCGCTTCTGCCAGGTAGGCCTTGAAGCTCCAGATCCAGTGGGAGAAGATTTCTTTAGCCTCTGCATCCTGCGGGTTGAGTTACAGGCGTCCAGGCTTGAGGGCCGATTCCATAATCGATCTTTACTGTCCTTAAGTCGATTAAATTGATGGAACCATCAATTCATCAGACACGTGTTTCCGAAGTGAATCTAGGCTTTAATCGACTTACTTCAGAGCCAGCCTGTTACCTGTTGATGAACTCGAAGTGACCCAGGTTGAATCTGGACACGGATACTTATACAGCTGCACTAGGGGGAGGAGTCGTGGGCGGAACCAAAGGTGGAGCCCAGTACAAGTTCCTCAGTGCTCCCAGCGCTACTCCCCCTAGTGGTCGGATGGCGCTACTGCGCTTACAATAACAGTGTGAATTATTATATACATTCATATATTACATTCACCACAAGGGGTCAAAGTGACCATCCGATACTGCAGCATAGAGGCGATCAGCTGGTTTATGACGAGAACTCGACCCCTGTGGGACAGCACTCGGAGCAATGCTGTCCAGCGTCACAGGCAAGTGGTGGCCTTGGTCTCCAGCTCCTGCCAGTTCACTGGCCAGGCTTCCTCTGCCGGGCAAAGATGGACTCCCAAGTAGAGAATATTGGTCCGACTCCAGCTAAAGGGCCTGAGCTCCTCCGGGAGGACCGACCAGGAGTCCAGAACATTTAGCCCAGTTGATCCGAGCAGCGGAAGTGGCGGAGTACACAGCGTGGCACTCCCGCATCCTCCGCAGGTCACTGGGGTCAGTGAACATGAGGAGCACGTCACCAGCGTAAGCCGAGAGGACCACCCCCATGTTCGGCTCGCGCAGAACCAGCCCCGACAACCTCCTCCGCAGGAGGCGCAGGAAAGGCTCCACACATACAGACTAAAGTTGTCCGGACAAGGGGCAGCCCTGACGTTTTGTCTCCCAAAATGAAGGGGCGCCGTCAGGGACCCATTAACCTTAGTCAGACACTCTGAGGAGGCGTACAGTAATCGGATCCGGGCGATGAAGTGCATCCCGAACCCGAAAGCTCGCAGAGACCCGAGCAAATACTGGTGCCCCACCCTGTCGAACGCCTTCTCCTGGTCAAGAGACAGGAAGGCGCTCGACATACCAGTCCTCTGGGTGAAATGAATAATATCCCGGACCAGATGGATGTTATCATAAATGGTTCAGTCCGGGACTGTGTAGGACTGGTCAGGGTGAATCATGTGGTCCAGCACGGGGCCAAGGCATAAAGACATCGCCTTGGCAAAGATTTTGTAGTCCGTGCTGAGGAGGGAGAACAGTCGCCGGTTTTAAAGTAGATGGAGATCTCCTTTCTTGGGCAGCAGGGCAATGACGGCCCTGTGCCACGAAAGGGGCATCTCCCCGGTCGCAATACATTCCCCCAGGACCCCCCGCATAGTCGCCACCCAGGACGTCCCAGAACACCCTGAAGAACCACACGGTCAGCCCGTCCAGCCCTGGGGTTTTACCCCTGACAAGCTGTCCAGGGCACCCGTCAGCTCTTGGAGGCTGATGGTTTGATCAAGCCTCCCGGCCCCCTCCGGACCGACATGCGGCAGGTCCTCCCACAGAACTCTGCAAGCATCCTCGCTGGGTGGATCCGGAGAGAAGAGGTCGGAGTAAAAGTCCCTGATCAGGGTCCTGACCCTCTCCGGATCCGAGACAAGGGACCCGTCGTTGGCCAGCAGCGTAGAAATCTGCCGACAGGCCCCGCGTCCTCTTTCCAGCCAGTAGAAGGGGGAGCCGCGGTCCATGTCCCTCAGGAGACGGATCCGCGACCTCACGTATGCGCTGCAGGACCCGGCAAGTCACAGGTCCCGCAGCACGCCCTTCTTATCTCTGTACACCCACCCCAGGGCCGGGTCCTCATCGGACTGAGCAAGACGCGACTCCAGATCTAAGAGTTCCTCAGCCAATTTGGCGATCGTGGAGTTCCGCCCCACCATAGACCCCTTCGTGTACCCCTGACAGAAGGCGCGGACGTGAGTCTTGCCCACGTCCTACCACAGCCTCAAGGAGGGGAAGCCACCCCGCTTCCTTCTCCAGCCGGCCCAGAAACGGTGAAGCAAGTCCAGGAACCACTCGTCCTCCAGCAGCAGGTTGTTAAAGTGCCAGTACGCGGACCGTGTCTGGGCGCGGGACGGGGCAAGCCCCACCCACACCAAGTGCTGATCCGAGCACAACACCTGCTCCATAGAGGCCGTCGGAATGCTGGGCAAGTACGTCTTGGAAATATAAAGATGGTCAATTCTGGACACTCTGAACGGAGGGCACACAAAGGTGTACATCCGCAATTCAGGATGGAGAGTCCGCCAGACGTCCACTAAGTCGAAGGACCTAACCAGGTCCCTCAACTTCACCACCGCCGCCGGGCTGCGCTGGACTCCACGGCGGTCCTTGTCCTGGAGGGTGCAATTAAAATCTACTCCGAGGACGATGCACTCGCCCACCGGGATGGTGCCTAGAAGAGTGGACACTTTTTCATAGAAAGTCGCCTGCTGCGGCCCGACCAGGGGAGCGTAGACGGTCACAAAGCGAAGCACCACATCCCCACCGCGGACCGTTAAGTGCAACACACGGCCTGGCACTGGCTCCTTGACCCCCAAGATCTCCGGCTGAAAATGTGGAGCCAACAAGATAGCCACCCTGCCCGAACGTGGGGCCAAGTGACTCATGAAGACTCCTCCTTGCCACTCCAGGGTCCACTGAGCTTTGTCACCCGGAATGGCGTGGGTTTCCTGCAGGAAGCACACCCCATACTTTCCGTCCCGGAGGACAGAGAAGAACAGGGACAGGAATGGTTGTTGCAGGTTCCGGGGTTTAGGTGTTTTAGTAAGCTCAGAGAAGGGGGCAAAAGAGGGGGAGGTGTGGCGCTGCTAGTCAAGGACAGTATTACGGTGGCGGAAAGGATGCTAGATGGGGACTCTTCTTCTGAGGTAGTATGGGCTGAGGTTAGAAACAGGAAAGGAGAGGTCACCCTGTTGGGAGTTTTCTATAGGCCACCTAATAGTTCGAGGGATGTAGAGGAAAGGATGGCGAAGATGATTCTGGAAAAGAGCGAAAGTAACAGGGTAGTTGTTATGGGAGACTTTAACTTTCCAAATATTGACTGGAAAAGATATAGTTCGAGTACATTAGATGGGTCGTTCTTTGTACAATGTGTGCAGGAGGGTTTCCTGACACAATATGTTGACAGGCCAACAAGAGGCGAGGCCACATTGGATTTGGTTTTGGGTAATGAACCAGGCCAGGTGTTAGATCTGGAGGTAGGTGAGCACTTTGGAAACAGTGACCACAATTCGGTGACCTTTACGTTAGTGATGGAAAGGGATAAGTATACCCCGCAGGGCAAGAGTTATAGCTGGGGGAAGGGCAATTATGATGCCATTAGACATGACTTAGGATGTGTTGGTTGGAGAAGTAGGCTGCAAGGGTTGGGCACACTGGATATGTGGAGCTTGTTCAAGGAACAACTATTGCATGTTCTTGATAAGTACGTACCAGTCAGGCAGGGAGGAAGGGGTCGAGCGAGGGAACCGTGGTTTACCAAAGAAGTGGAATCTCTTGTTAAGAGGAAGAAGGAGGCCTATGTGAAGATGAGGCATGAAGTTTCAGTTGGGGCGCTTGATAGTTACAAGGAAGCGAGGAAGGATCTAAAGAGAGAGCTGAGACGAGCAAGGAGGGGACATGAGAAGTCTTTGGCAGGTAGGATCAAGGAAAACCCAAAAGCTTTCTATAGGTATGTCAGGAATAAAAGAATGACTAGCGTAAGAGTAGGGCCAGTCAAGGACAGTGGTGGGAAGTTGTGTGTGGAGGCTGAGGAGATAAGCGAGATACTAAATGAATACTTTTCGTCAGTATTCACTCAAGAAAAAGATAATATTGTGGAGGAGAATGCTGAGACCCAGGCTATTAGAATAGATGGCATTGAGGTGCGTAGGGAAGAAGTGTTGGCAATTCTGGACAAGGTGAAAATAGATAAGTCCCCGGGGCCGGATGGGATTTATCCTAGGATTCTCTTGGAAGCCAGGGAAGAGATTGCTGAGCCTTTGGCTTTGATTTTTAGGTCATCATTGGCTACAGGAATAGTGCCAGAGGACTGGAGGATAGCAAATGTGGTCCCTTTGTTCAAGAAGGGGAGTAGAGATAACCCCGGTAACTATAGGCCGGTGAGCCTAACGTCTGTGGTGGGTAAGGTCTTGGAGAGGATTATAAAAGATACGATTTATAATCATCTAGATAGGAATGATATGATTAGGGATAGTCAGCATGGTTTTGTGAAGGGTAGGTCATGCCTCAAAAACCTTATCGAGTTCTTTGAGAAGGTGACTGAACAGGTAGACGAGGGTAGAGCAGTTGATGTGGTGTATATGGATTTCAGTAAAGAGTTTGATAAGGTTCCCCACGGTCGGCTATTGCAGAAAATACGGAGGCTGGGGATTGAGGGTGATTTAGAGATGTGGATCAGAAATTGGCTAGTTGAAAGAAGACAGAGAGTGGTAGTTGATGGGAAATGTTCAGAATGGAGTTCAGTTACGAGTGGCTTACCACAAGGATCTGTTCTGGGGCCGTTGCTGTTTGTCATTTTTATAAATGACCTAGAGGAGGGCGCAGAAGGATGGGTGAGTAAATTTGCAGACGACACTAAAGTCGGTGGAGTTGTAGACAGTGCGGAAGGATGTTGCAGGTTACAGAGGGACATAGATAAGCTGCAGAGCTGGGCTGAGAGGTGGCAAATGGAGTTTAATGTGGAGAAGTGTGAGGTGATTCACTTTGGAAAGAATAACAGGAATGCGGAATATTTGGCTGATGGTAAAATTCTTGGTAGTGTGGATGAGCAGAGGGACCTCGGTGTCCATGTACATAGATCCCTGAAAGTTGCCACCCAGGTTGATAGGGTTGTGAAGAAGGCCTATGGTGTGTTGGCCTTTATTGGTAGAGGGATTGAGTTCCGGAGCCATGAGGTCATGTTGCAGTTGTACAAAACTCTAGTACAGCCGCATTTGGAGTATTGCGTACAGTTCTGGTCGCCTCATTGTAGGAAGGACGTGGAAGCTTTGGAACGGGTGCAGAGGAGATTTACCAGGATGTTGCCTGGTATGGAGGGAAAATCTTATGAGGAAAGGCTGATGGACTTGAGGTTGTTTTCGTTAGAGAGAAGAAGGTTAAGAGGTGACCTAATAGAGGTATACAAAATGATCAGAGGGTTAGATAGGGTGGACAGCGAGAGCCTTCTCCCGCGGATGGAGGTGGCTAGCATGAGGGGACATAGCCTTAAATTGAGGGGTAATAGATATAGGACAGAGGTCAGAGGTGGGTTTTTTACGCAAAGAGTGGTGAGGCCGTGGAATGCCCTACCTGCAACAGTAGTGAACTCGCCAACATTGAGGGCATTTAAAAGTTTATTGGATAAGCATATGGATGATAATGGCATAGTGTAGGTTAGATGGCCTTTAGTTTTTTTTTCCATGTCGGTGCAACATCGAGGGCCGAAGGGCCTGTACTGCGCTGTATCGTTCTATGTTCTATGTTTTAACTGGAAACGGCGATGTGCGTCCTTGCTGCCGTTGATGTTGAGGCTGGCTATGGTTACCTCCATGCCAGTAGTAGTGTTTATCCGTCACCAATCACCTCAGTGCACAGAGGGAGTGGAGTTCAACGCCCTCTCCACTCCCTCAGAAGCCCCGCAAGGAACAGAACAGCTTGGCGCTGCTCCCTCTGGTCCTGATCGAAATCCCGCGCCTCTCTGGCATAGACGCGGGCGGACTCGAGGAGCAGCCCCAGATTCCCCCAGCTGTCCAGGGCCAGCCGCACACCAGGGTCCTGGTGACCATGATGTTTTCTCAAAAATGTCCGGATTTCCCCTGAGGGATGAGGGGAGACCCAGTGCCGGGTGTGAGGGTGCCCTCAGCCTCGCTGCAGAGAGCTTCTAAATCCTCCTCCATCTTCCTCCTCCGAGCGAGTCACCACCTGAGCCCGAGTCCCCGCCACATGGAGTGTGGTGGGCAGCACGGGCCCACCGGCTAGCCCCAGGCCCAAGTCAACCCCACCCCCAGTATCGTCCTCGGGTGGGTCCCTCGCAGGCTCCCACCCGCAAGGATCCGTGGGCGGCGGTGGCTCCGACCCCGCCTCCACCGTCGATGCCGGGCCCTCGGAGAGTCCCAGGAAAACCCCCGGGAACAGCTCCGGGATGGAACGTGGGCTCCCTGCCATCATCTGCACGGTTGTGGTGAGTGGGGAGTCTTCCCTGCCGTCGCCCGCCCACAACCCGAATATATACGGCTCTGGTGGCTGCCCCCGGCGACGAACAAAACTCCACCGGGCGGAACGAGCCCTCGGGGGTCACGTCTCCGCCCGATCCCGTGCCTCCCTGCTCGGAGGATGACAGCAGCTCAAATGGTTCGGGGGCCTCGAAGGCCTCCCTGGCCTTGCTTTTCTTAGTTCTTTGCATGGGACCGGGTGTTAGGGGGATGGGGACGAACACTGGAGACACCCACCCCCCCTTCAGCCAGGGAGGGGAAAGCAAGATCCACCCCCCCCCCCCTCCTGCCCGGACAGACAGCGCTTGCGGGGATGGGGTGGCTCGGGATCACCCCGCTGCATGGCCTCCATTTCTGGAGAGCCCTCGGCAGGGTCTTCCTCACATGCCCGGCCCCTGGAATTGCTAGGAGGTCGGATCCTCCTCCGCCTCGGGACCATACGCAATCTCACCGCTGCCCCCTGGAGCCCAGTCGGTGGTCTCTCCGGGCCCCTCAGGTTGTTGTGGGGCGGCGGAGACTGGAGGTGACAATGAAACGCCGGCCAGCTCGGGGCCGGGCGCAGGATCCCCGCCTCCCTCTGGAGCCCAGTTGGTGGTCTCCTCGGGCCCCTCAGGTTGTTCCAGGGAGGCGGCGTCCCGAGACGAGGCTGCAGACGCTGAGCTGGTCTGGACAATCGTGGGGACAGTGGCCGCGACCAAGCCTAGGTCTTGGATGGCCCGGTTTAACTGCCGTGCAGCTGCACGCTTTGCCTTCCTGTTTGGTTTCTGCTGTTCCAGTGGAGGCTCCGTCTCCCCCCCCGCCAGCAGCCGTGGTGTTATCGGGGGCCGGCTTCTGGGTAGACGAGGAGGAGGAGAGGGGGCAGTACCAGCCACGGCCGCTGTGGAGGTGGTATTGTCGGCCGTAAGGGTGGGGCAGTTGCGGCGGAGATGCCCCAGCCCTTTGCAGGCATGGGCACCACATGCCATCCGCTGACCAGTACACCCTGTGGTCCTCCCATTGGTGGGAGACCACAAAACCTCTCTCCGTGACCTCCTCCCGGGTCAGGCGGATGAAAACCTGACACCGGAAGGAGTATACGTGGCCGAGGGAGGGGTCCCGAAGGCCGAGCGTCAGCGGCGCCACCCCGGACCTGACGTCCCCCAGTAGGTTGAGATGGGGGAGGAGGAGCTCAGTGGGGAGGTAGGGCGGGATGTTGGAAAGGACGACACGCTCAGCAGTGGCCTCCAGCGGGTCCACCGCCACGTGTGTCCCGCCCACTGTGAGCCCCTTTCCAGGGTCCGGTGGACCGCCTGCTCAGCCCGTTGGAAAAACACGGCCTTGCCGTACATCCAGGAGGCGGCTACGATGGTCGAGGGGCCGACAACCCCGGCCATCGCACGGGTGCACGCCTCGATGGCCATGGTGGGGTGTGATGTGTTATCTGTGTTGGTCTAATATCGACTGCAACTGGATGCAGTAAAACGAGAAACAGGCTTCCGACACAGGAGATGGTCCAACACTGTTTTACTGAACCTGTTGATTGCTGTACATAATCTGCTGTGGGTTGACACTCTATTAACCTAACTGATAACCTCCTACTGGCTTGACCAGACTAGCTCTCTATCACATGGTGATGATGTTCATTGGCCTGTGCACTGCGACTATCTCCCTAGCCGTGTCCTGTGAGAGAGGGGGAGCCTTAATGCCCTGTGGGCTTTATAGTGGTGGTGTCCTGTCTGGTGATTGGCTGTTCTGTGTCGTGTGTTTTCATTGGTTGTCCTGTGTGTCAATCACTGCCTGTCTGCATCTCATGATATACAAGGCGTATGGTGTGTTGGCTTTCATTAACAGGGGGATTGAGTTTAAGAGCCGCGAGGTTTTGCTGCAGCTTTATAAAACCCTGGTTATACCACACTTGGAATATTGTGTCCAGTTCTAGTCACCTCATTATAGGAAGGATGTGGATGCTTTGGAGATGGTGCAGAGGAGATTTACCAGGATGCTGCCTGGACTGGAGGGCATGTCTTATGAAGAAAGATTGAGGGAGCTAGGGCAAAGAAGGAAGAGAGATGACTTGAGAGAGATGTACAAGGTGATGAGAGGTATGGATAGAGTGGATAGCCAGAGACTTTCCCGCAGGGTGGAAATGGCTGTTATGAGGGGACATCATTTAAGGTGATTGGAGGAAGGTATAGGGGAGATGTCAGAGAAAGTTTCTTTATGCAGAGTGTGGGTGTGTGGAATGCACTGCCAGCGGAGGTGTTGGAGTCAGAGTCATTCGGGGCATTAAAGCGACTCTAAGACAGGCACATGGACAGTAAATTCAAGGGATGTAGGTTAGGTTGATCATAGATTAGGATAAATGATCGGCACAACATCGTGGGCCAAAGGGCCTGTACTGTGCTGTACTGTTCTATGTTCTATACTCTGCAGTGGGCAAGGAAACTTTGGGACAGTTACTGGCTCTTGAGCACTTTGAGATATTGTCCAGAATTGATACAGAATGGTCTAGTCCACACAGATCACAACCTCTTAATATTTGTGTGGAAATTCTGAACCCAGAGTATAAGGATATTTCAATGGAACCTGCTCTTGCAATCCTAGCACCTAAAAATGACCCACATTGCAGGGGGGGGGGGGGGGGGGGGGGGGAGGAGACCGTGACAACTGATGTTTTATCCAGAGTTTACCATGCACAGAATCATCCCAAAACTGTGGATAATAGGATATCAGTCCCAAGCTGTTCAGAATGTATCCAACAATGTCTGATGTACCCATAATGAGTATTAAAGCATAAATGTGTATTTATCTTTCTTTTAAATCTTGTAATAAGATGCTAATATGGGAACATTTCATTTTCCCGGTGGGGCTGTATTTGGTAAAACATTTTATATCAAAAGTGAATTTTTGGAAGTTACAGGCTGGAAACCCGGTGGGTCGGAGAATCGCCGGGGGCTGGCGTCAATCCCGCCCCAGCCGTGTCCCGAAGTGTCCGGCACCTGAGATTCGGCGGGGGAGGGAATCGCGCCTGTTGGTGGCTCCCCCCCCCGGCGATTCTCCGGCCCGTGATGGGCTGAAGTCCCGCTGCTGTCATGCCAGTCCCGCCGGCAGGAATCAAACCACTGACCTTACCGGCGGGACCAGGCGGCGTGAGCGGGCTCCGGGGTCCTGGGGGGGGGGGGGGGGGCACGGGGTGATCTGGCCCTGGGGGGTGCCCTCATGGTGGCCTGGCCCGCGATCGGGGCCCACCAGTCGGCGAGCAGCCCTGTGCCGTGGGGGCACTCTTTTCCTTCCGCCTTCGCCATGGTCTTCACGATGGCGGAGGCGGAAGTGACCCCCCTCCCTTGCGCATGCGTGGGGATGGCATCAGAAGCCGCTGATGCTCCGGCGCATGCGCGGACTTCCGGCAGCCGGCGAAGTCCCTTCGGCCCCGGCCGGCGAAGTCCCTTTGGCGTGGCGCCAAAGGCCGTTCCCGCCAGCCGGCGGAGAGCCAACCACTCCGGCGCGTGCCTAGCCCCTCAATGTTAGGGCTTGGCCCCTAAAGGTGCGAGACTTCCGCATCTTTGGGGAGGCCCGACGCTGGAGTGGTTCACGCCACTCCAACACGACGGGATCCCCCACCCCGCCGGGTAGGGGAGAATCCCGGCCCAGCATTTAATTTATTTATTAAACTGAGAGCACAATCCAATGACTTGAAATCATAGCATCAAAGATGGTTGCATATTTGCATCTCTGCACCATCCACATTCCAAAGCCATTGAAATGGAGCCTACCTGTCTGCAAAGCCTCACCAAGAACAATTGCCTGAAGGACTAAGTGAATGGGAGCCTACTCCATTAGCAAAGCATCTCAACAATCACCGAGATACCCATTTGGGTGAGGGTGAACCATTATACATAATCACTTGGACAATAGGGCTCTAGGTATGCCCAGATGTAACTTAATCATATGAGACAAGCAACTGAAATCCATTAGCCATTGGGCAAAGGAGAGAGTTTTTGACTGTCAACATTTTCATCATCTCTATGACAGACCCAGAAGGACGACTGTGTGCAGCCTGAATCCAACTGAGTTACCAACTTGTGTCAACCCTTTTACATTTACTGGGCTTTAAATTGCTTATATTCCTTTCTGACCAAAATGGCCAAATCATAGCTTAAAAAAAAAGTTAATGCTATTATTAGATTCAAAGATTAGTCATACAAAGTTTGTATAAAAGCATCAAGTCTGACGATTGGGAGCAATTTAGAATTCAGCGAAGGAGGACAAAAAGATTGATTCAAAGGGAAAAATATAGTGAGTCAACTTGCGAGGAACATAAAAGCAGAATGTAAAAGCTTCCACAAGTATATAAAAAGAAAAGGATTATTAAATTCCAAACTGGGAGAATTGACAAATGAGAACAAGAAAATGGCAGAGCAGTTAAACAACTACTTTAGTTCTTACTTCAGAGAAGAATGCAGAAATAACTTCCCAGACATACTGGAGAACGAAGGGTCTAGTGAGCTGGAGGAATTGAAGGAAATTAGAATCAGTACAAAAATTAGTACTGGAGAAATGAATGGGACTGAAAGCCGATTAATGATCTACACCCCAGGGTACTAAAGGAGGTGGCCATGGAAATAGTGAATGCATTGGCTGTCGTTTTCCAAAATTTGTAGATTCTGGTACTGTCCCGGGAGATTGGAGGGTGAAATGTAAAGACAGAAGGGAGGAAAACAGGAATTACAAATCAGTTAGCCTAACATCAGTTGTAGGGAAAATGCTAGAGTCTATTATAAAGGATGTGATAACAGGACACTCAGAAAAATATCAATGGGATGAGACAAAGTCAACATGGATTTATTGACAAACCTATAGGATATAACTGGTAGAATAGATAAGGGAGAACCAAATGATGTGGTGTATTTCGATTTTCAGAAAGCTTTTAATAAAGTCCCACATAAGAGGTTATTGCACAAAATTAAAGCACTTGGAATTGGGGGGATTGGCGTTATATGCTAACATGGACTGAGAATTCGTTAGCAGACTTTTTCCAAAGTGACAGGAAGTGTGGTCCCACAGGGGTCGATGCTTGGATCCCAGCTATTCACAATACACATCAATGATTTGGATGAGGGAATCAAATGTAACATTCCAAGTTTGCTAACGACACGAAGATTGGTGGGAATATGAGTGGTGAGCAAAAAGTAAAGACGCTTCAGTAGACCAGTTCAGTGAGAAGGAAAATGTGTGGCAGATGCAGTATCACATGGATAATTGTAAAGTTCTCCACCTCAGACAGAGAAACAGAATGGTAGAGTATTATTTAAATGGTGATAGATTGGGAAATGTTGATGTAAAAAGGGACCTGGGTGTCATTGTACACCAGTTACTGAAAACAACCATGCAGGAACAGCAAGCAGTTATGAAGGCAAATGTCATGTTGGCCTTCATTGCAAATGGAATTGAGTACAGGAACAAGGTGTCTTACTGCAGCTCTACAGTCCCTTGATGACACTACACCAGGAGTATTGTGTGCAGTCCTGGTCTCCTTATCTAAGAAATAATGTGTTTTCTGGAGAGGAAGTACAGCAAAGTTTCACCTGGGATTCCTGGGATGGCAGGATATCGTATAAGGAGAGATTGGGTTAGGGCAGCATGGTGGCGCAGTGGGTTAGCCCTGCTGCTTCACTGTGCCGAGGTCCCAAGTTCGATACTGGCTCTGGGTCACTGTCCGTGTGGAGTTTGCACATTTTCCCCGTGTTTGCGTGGGTTTCGCCCTCACAACCCAAAGATGTGCAGGCTAGGTGGACTGAACACGCTAAATTGCCCCTTAATTGGAAAGAAATTAATTGGGTACATTAAATTCTTTAAAAAAGGAGAGATTGGGTTGCCTAGGCATGTATTCACTGGAATTTAGAAGAATGAGAGGGGATCTTATTGAAACATATATTGAAACATATTCCTCCTTCCACAAACATTCAAACTCTCCACGATCGACGAATAGTAGCCACCGTGTGTACCATCTACAAGAAGCACTGCAGTAACGTGCCAATGTTCCTTCGACAGCACCTTCTAAACCAACGACCACTATCATCTAGAAGGTCAAGAGTAGCTATATACCTGGGAACAGCACCAATTGGAGGTTCCCCTCTAAGTCACTCACCCTTCTGACTTGGAAATATGTCACCGTTCCATCACTGTCGCTGAGTCAAAATCCTGGAGTGCCCTCTCTAACAGCACAGTGGGTGTATCTATATCTCCGAGACTGCAGTGGTTCAAGAAGGTAACTTACCACCACCTTCTGAAGGGCAACTAGGGATGGGCAATAAATGCTGGCCTAACCAGCGATGCCCACATGACTCAAATGAATAAAAATAAATATAGAGATAAAATTGTGTCAGGCTGGACAGACTGGATGGAGGGATGTTGTTTCCCCTGGCTGTGCCGCAGGGGACCTTGAACAAGGGGTCACAGACTCAAGAGATGGGGTCAGCCATTTAGGACTGAAATGAGGAGTAACATCTTCACTCAGAGGATGGTGAACCTATGAAATCCTCTACCACAGAAGGCTGTGGAGGTCAAGTCAGTGAATGTATTTAAGAAGGACATATATAGATTTCTCGACACTAAAGGCATCAAGAGGTATGGGGAAAGCTCAGGAGTATGGTGTTGAGATAAAGGATCAGCCATGATCATATTGATTGGCAAAGCAGGTATGAATGCCAAATAACCTACTCCTGCTCTTCTTTTCAATGATTCAATGATCTATCCTCCCACTCTGTAATCTATTTGTGTGTGTGTGTGTGTGTGTGTGTTGTGGGGGGAGGTGTGAAAGTCAATGTTTTTACTTATTCTATTTGGACTGGGTTAAGCACAATAAATATTATTCTCTTTTCCATGATAAAAAATCTCATCAAAACCTGTCTGGCAGATGGAATATAATGTGCATAAATGTGAAGTTATTCACTTTGTTAGGGAAAACAGAAGGCACAGTATTTCTTTATGGTGAGAGGTTGGCAAGTGAGAGTGTCCAGAGGGATCTGGTGTCCTTGTTTATGAGTTACGAAAGGTTAGCATGCAGTGCAGCAAGCAATTAGGAAGAGAAGACAAATGGCCTTCATCGCAAGGGGATTTGAGTACAAGAGTGAAGATGTCTTGTTGCTGTTGAATCGAGACTTGGTGAGACTACACCTGGAGTATTGTGCGCAGTTGTGGTCCTCTTATTTAATGAGGGGGTCCTCTTATTTAATGAGGGGGTCCTCTTATTTAATGAGGGGTCAACTTCCCATCGAGGGTGCAACGGAGGTTCACCAGATGAACCCCTAGGATGGTGGGATTGTTCTATAAGGAGAGATTGTAGAGGGATAGGTCTGTATTCCCTAGAATTTGAAAGAATGAGGGGTGACAATAAAGAATATTGAGATAGTGCAGGAAAGTGGTGTTGAAGTAGATGATCAATTGTGAATGGTGAAGCAGGTTTTATGGACTGAATGACCCTCCTGTTCCAATGTCTGATGAATGTAGAGATTGCAGATATATTGTTTTATATGTATTTGGTGCAGTCAGGGTGAAAAGCCTGGGTTAATTTGTGTATGACTGCTGCATTGGTGTTTTCAAAAATCTTGGTTGCCTCGACAGCTAGGCTTTTTGGGAGCCAGATCATAAAATGTTGGGCTATTGGATTGTCATTTGGATTAATGGGCAGTAATATGTAATGAGAATGGAATCATTGGCAATCTACTTGTGCGAGACCCCTTGGGAATGAGCGACCAGAATATGATAGAATTTTGCATCAGGACGGAGAGCAAAGTAGTTGACTCTCAGACTGAGGTCCTGAATCTTAACAAAAGAAACTATATTAATATGAGGCTTTGATCGATTGGGGAACTTTACTTAAAGTGGTGACAGTGGATAGGCAATGGTAAACATTCAAAGAGCGCATGGGGAACTGCAACAATTGCTTACTCCTGTCTGGCGGCACAAAAGTAAAATGAGAAATGTGTCCAATCTTAGAACATAGAACACTACAGCGCAGTACGGGCCCTTCGGCCCTCGATGTTGCGCCAACCTGTGAAACCATCTGAAGCCTATCTGACCTACACTATTCCATTTTCATCCATATGTCTATCCAGTGACCACTTAAATGCCCTTAAAGTTGGCGAGTCTACTGCTGTTGCAGGCAGGGCGTTCCACACCCCTACTACTCTCTGAGTAAAGAAACTGCCTCTGACATCTGTCCTATATCTATCACCCCACAATTTAAAGCTATGTCCCCTTGTGTTGGTCATCACCATCCGAGGAAAAAGACTCTCACTGTCCACCCTATCTAACCCTCTGACTATCTTATATGTCTCTATTAAGTCACCTCTCAGCCTTCTCCTCTCTAACGAAAACAACCTCAATTCCCTGAGCCTTTCCTCGTAAGACCTTCCCTCCATACCAGGCAACATCCTAGTAAATCTCCTCTGAACCCTTTCCAAAGCTTCCACATCCTTCCTATAATGTGGTGACCAGGACTGCACGCAGTACTCCAGGTGCGGCCGCACCAGAGTTATGTACAGCTGCAGCATGACCTTGTGGTTCCGAAACTCAATCTCCCTGCTTATAAAGGCTAGCACACCATATGCCTTCTTAACAGCCCTATTAACCTGGGTGGCAACTTTCAGGGATTTATGTACCTGGATGCCGAGATCTCTCTGTTCATCTACACTACCAAGAATCTTGCCATTAGCCCAGTACTCTGCATTCCTGTTACTCCTTCCAAAGTGAACCACCTCACACTTTCCGCATTAAACTCCATCTGCCACCTCTCAGCCCAGCTCTGCAGCTTATCTATGTCCCTCTGTATCCTATAACATCCTTCAGCACTATCCACAACTCCACCGACCTTCGTGTAATCTGCAAATTTACTAACCCATCCTTCTACACCCTCTTCCAGGTCATTTATAAAAATGACAAACAGCAGTGGCCCCAAAACAGATCCTTGCGGTACACCACTAGTAACTGAACTCCAGGATGAACATTTGCCATCAACCACCACCCTCTGTCTTCTTTCAGCTAGCCAATTACTGATCCAAACCGCTAAATCACCTTCAATCCCATACTTCCTTATTTTCTGCAATAGCCTACCGTGGGGAACCTTATCAAATGCCTTACTGAAATCCATGTACACCACATCAACAGCTTTACCCTGATCCACCTGTTTGGTCACCTTCTCAAAAAACTCAATAAGGTTTGTGAGGCATGACCTACCCTTCACAAAACCGTGTTGACTATCGCTAATCAACTTGTTCTTTTCAAGATGATTATAAACCCTATCTCTTATAACCTTTTCCAACATTTTACCCACAACCGAAGTAAGGCTCACAGGTCTATACCAGGGTTGTCTCTACTCCCCTTCTTGAACAAGGGGACAACATTTGCTATCCTCCAGTCTTCCGGCACTATTCCTGTCGACAAAGACGACATAAAGATCAAGGACAAAGGCTCTGCAATCTCCTCCCTGGCTTCCCAGAGAATCCTAGGATAAATCCCATCTGGCCCAGGGGACTTATCTATTTTGACATTTTCCAAAATTGCTAACACCTCCTCCTTTTGAACCTCAATTCCATCTAGCCTGGTCGACTGAACCTGAGTGTTCTCCTCGACAACATTGTCTTTCTCCAGTGTAAACACTGACGAAAAATATCCATTTAACGCTTCCCCTATCTCCTCTGATTCCACACACAACTTTCCACTACTATCCTTGATTGACCCTAATCTTACTCTAGTCATTCTTTTGTTCCTGATATACCTATAGAAAGCCTTAGGGTTTTCCTTGATCCTATCTGCCAACGTCTTTTCGTGTCCTCTCCTCGCTCTTCTTAACTCTCCCTTTAGGTCCTTCCTGGCTAACTTGTAACTCTCAAGTGCCCTAACTGAGCCTTCATGTCTCATCCTAACATAATCCTTCTTCTTCCTCTTGACAAGTGCTTCAACTTCCTTAGTAAACCACGGTTCCCTTGCTCGACAACTTCCTCCCTGCCTGACAGGTACATACTTATCAAGGACACGCAGTAGCTGTTCCTTGAAAAAGCTCCACATTTCGATTGTACCCATCCCCTGCAGTTTCCTTCCCCATCCTATACATCCTAAATCTTGCCGAATAGCATCATAATTTCCTTTCCCCCAGCTATAATTCTTGCCTTGCGGTATATACCTATCCCTGCCCATTCTAAAGTAAACATAACCGAATTGTGATCACTATCACCAAAGTGCTCACCTACATCTAAATCTAACACCTGGCCGGGTTCATTACCCAGTACCAAATCCAATGTGGCCTCGCCTGTGGTTGGCCTGTCTACATACTGTGTCAGAAAACCCTCCTGCACACACTGCACAAAAACTGACCCATCTATAGTACTCGAACTATAGTATTTCCAGTCAATATTTGGAAAGTTAAAGTCCCCCATAACAACTACCCTGTTACTCTCGCTCCTGTCGAGAATCATCTTTGCAATCCTTTCCTCTACATCTCTGGAACTATTCGGAGGTCTATAGACAACTCCCAACAGGGTGACCTCTTCTCTACTGTTCCTAACCTCGGCCCATACTACCTCAGTAGATGAGTCCTCAAGCGTCCTTTCTACCGCCGTAATACTTTCCTTGATTAACAATGCCACACCCCCCCCTCTTTTACCATCTTCTCTGTTCTTACAGAAACATCTAAATCCTGGAACCTGCAACAACCATTCCTGTCCCTGCTCTACCCATGTCTCCGAAATCGCCACAACATCGAGATCCCAGGTACCAACCCATGCTGCAAGCTCACCCACCTTATTCCGGATGCTCCTGGCGTTGAAGTAGACACACTTCAAACCAGCGTCCTGCTTGCCGGTGCCCTCTTTCGAACTTTTGACCCTATCCCTGACCTCACTACTCTCAACATCCTGTACACTGGGACTACAATTTAGGTTCCCATCCCCCTGCTGAATCCATCGCTTACAAAGGAAATTAGAGAGTCGAGCCAAGGAATAAGCCTACAAATTGTCCAAGACAAACAACTGGTCTGAGGATTGGGAGCAGTTTATAATTCAGCAAAGAAGGACCAAGTTTAATTTTACACTTATGCAGGACCTTGTTAAAAGCCTTCTGCAAGTCCATATATACCACATCTACTGGGTCCCTTTCATCACCTCTACCAGTTACATCCTCAAACTTCTGACTAATCAAAGATGAATGATCCTTTAGCTGTAAGGTGGGACATAGGGGGTTGCCAATTCGAGGTCTGATCACACTGACTAGTGCCTACTGAGTGGGTCCCATATGTTTAATGATTCTTAAAGCATATACTTCCTTTTGGGACTCCAGAAAAATTGGGAAGGATCAACCAGGGCGGTTGACGTATTACATTGAATCTAGGCCCCCACCATTCCTCAAATCTATTCATAACGTATCCAACTAATCTCCAATCTAACATATTCTGTGATTCTTCACCACGTCCTGTACTATTATGTCTTAGAGCCCATTCTGCTATCTCTTTACTGGTGAATGGCATAGGTCGCACAGGAATTGAAATTTTAAACTCCTCCAAAAGTATAAATTCTCTGAGAGCTTCATACGTTTGGTCTATTTTCAAAGCCCTTATCCACCTATCAAAATTGTCTTGATAGCAACCTGCTTTTAGCCAAGAGCGATGCTCCTGTAGGGAGGCTTGCTACTGTGCCTGGATAGCAACCTGCTTTTAGCCAAGAGCGATGCTCCTGCAGCGAGGCTAGCTCCCATGCCTGGATAGCAACCTGCTTTTAGCCAAGAGCGATGCTCCTGCAGCGAGGCTAGCTCCCATGCCTGGATAGCAACCTGCTTTTAGCCAAGAGCGATGCTCCTGCAGCGAGGCTAGCTCCCATGCCTGGATAGCAACCTGCTTTTAGCCAAGAGCGATGCTCCTGTAGGGAGGCTTGCTACTGTGCCTGGATAGCAACCTGCTTTTAGCCAAGAGCGATGCTCCTGCAGCGAGGCTAGCTCCCATGCCTGGATAGCAACCTGCTTTTAGCCAAGAGCGATGCTCCTGCAGCGAGGCTAGCTCCCATGCCTGGATAGCAACCTGCTTTTAGCCAAGAGCGATGCTCCTGTAGGGAGGCTAGGTCCTGTGCCTGGATAGCAACCTGCTTTTAGCCAAGAGCGATGCTCCTGCAGCGAGGCTAGCTCCCATGCCTGGATAGCAACCTGCTTTTAGCCAAGAGCGATGCTCCTGCAGCGAGGCTAGCTCCCATGCCTGGATAGCAACCTGCTTTTAGCCAAGAGCGATGCTCCTGTAGGGAGGCTAGGTCCTGTGCCTGGATAGCAACCTGCTTTTAGCCAAGAGCGATGCTCCTGTAGGGAGGCTTGCTCCTGTGCCTGTTTTAACTTTGGTTCTGTTATGGTGGATGGAAGTTCAACTGCAGCCGCTTGCAGTTGTGGCTCCTGTTTGAGAGCCAATTCCTTTGCTATTTTGTCAGCAAATCTATTGCCGCATGAGATTTCATCGTCTGTGGTAGTATGCGCTTCATACTTTAAAGCAGCAACCTTGCTGGGCAGCTGAACAGCATCTAGTAAATTTAAAACCAATTTAGCATGTTTAGTAGGTTGGCCGGAGGAAGTTATGAATCCCTTGTTTTTCCATAATTGGCCAAAATCATGTACTGCCCCAAAAGCGGATCAGGAATCATATAAATATTGACTGTTTTATTTTTAGCTACAATACATGCTTTAGTAAGGGCAAACTATTCGGCCGCTTGAGTATACGTTCCCGAAGACAGAGCTTCCACTATGTTGAATGGAGTTACTATTGCATAGCCAGTCAGGAGGCTCATATCGTATCATTTGGTCTGTTTGCTGACCCATCGGTGAAAAAGATGATGTCTGGATTTTCTCGTGGGTGACTCAATAAATCAGGTTGAGGGGTTGTGGTGGCTTCAACCAATTGTAAAGAGTCACAATCATACAAATGTTCTGCTTCCGAGGGCGCGGGCAAGAGTGTTGCAGGGTTGGCAGCGGGTGCTTGCTTGTAGGTAAAGTTGGTTTTAGAGAGGATTACTCCGTACCCAGTGTGTTGAGCCGCAGTAAAATGCTACGATGCAGATGAATTAAGCAGCAGCAAAACTGATTTTTTTCTACTATGGCCGCTGTGGCTGCTACTCCTCTTAAACAATTTGGCATACCCTTTACCACAGCACATAGGGCCACCGAGTAATAGGCAAGGGGTCTTTTCCCTCCTCAATGCTCTTCACCAGGACCCCAGTTGCAAATCCCCCTGCCTCATTCACATAAAGAGTAAAGGGCTTGCTGAAATTTAGGAAGTCCCAAGGCAGGGGCGCTAATCATGACTTGTTTCAAATTATGAAATGCTTGCTCCCTCTCTGGGATCCAGGCAACAACTGAAGGGGCATCCTGTAGGGTAGCCTTGTGCAGTACTGCGTCCATCTCTCTATAGTCCGGGATCCACTGCCTGCAATAGCCCACCATGCCGAGGAAGGTAAAGGTTTCCTTTTTCGTGCGTGGAGTTGGTACCCTTCCGACAGCCTGTATTCTTTCAGACCCAAGCCTCCGCTGTCCTTGCTGCAGCTGAAATCCCAAATACTGAACTGTCTCCTGACAGAATTGCAGCTTGTCCATTGAGATCCTATGCCCTCTTTCTGCCAGATGTGATAATAACTAAAGGGTATTCTGTTGACAAACGAGCCCTCCCTCTGAGGCTATCTATAAATCGTCATCATATTGAGGGAATGTTGAGCCTGCAGACAACTTGCACTCGTCCAAGTCTCTTTTAATACTGTTAATTCTGATATGTAAGGGCAAATAGATATTGACTTTCTGGATGCAATGTTATGGAGAAAAAGGCTGAGAAAGTATCCCTTGTTGGTGGTATAGAAGACGAAATGACATTTGTGTCCGGCACCAATGGAGCAATAGTGATAACAGTTTTAGAACATAGAACATAGAACAGTACAGCACAGAACAGGCCCTTCGGCCCTCGATGTTGTGCCGAGCAATGATCACCCTACTTAAACCCACGTAACCCGTATACCCGTAACCCAACAATCCCCCCATTAACCTTACACTACGGGCAATTTAGCATGGCCAATCCACCTAACCCGCACATCTTTGGACTGTGGGAGGAAACCGGAGCACCCGGAGGAAACCCACGCACACACAGGGAGGACGTGCAGACTCCACACAGACAGTGACCCAGCCGGGAATCGAACCTGGGACCCTGGAGCTGTGAAGCATTGATGCTAACCACCATGCTACCGTGAGGCCCCCGTTTTATTGATGGCTCTAAGATCTTACACATACCACCACTCGTTGGGTCTTCCTACCTTAGGAATGGGGAGTATAGGGGTGTTACAGGGGCTTTGTGTTCTCTTCAGCACCCCTTGCTGTAATAGTGCATTGATCACTCCCTCTATCCCCTCTTCTGCTTCCGGTGCCAACCAGTATAGTTTCAAGCAGTGTAGGGCAACGTTCTTCCGTAACTGGGGCAGAATGTACTTTTCCAACATGATTTTTATGTTGGGCCCATAGATGTGCCAGTACCTGGGCCAGGATTGAAGGGAGTAAATGGCTCTCTCGGGGAGGTTGTTGTCTTTCAAATGTAGCGGGCCATTGCTTCTCTTTCCAGGCCACTTTGTCCTCCTGTTTGCCATAAAATTCTATCAGGCAATTTCGTCCGTCCATTTCAATATAAATCCCATGTATTACTTTTTTCCTTTGGCCTCTTTGATCTCTTCTCCTATTTGCTTTGCCTTAGTGGGATGTCTTACAGCCAATGTTAAATGGGGTTCTGAAGTTAAACCCATCCTAAAAAGGTCCCACGGACTATGGGTCAACTGTACTAATATTCCTAATCCCACAACACCGAAAAATAAAAAGGAGTGACATGCAATGATGTCTGCTGTCCTAAGGGACTTTGTGTTTGTAAATTGTATGCATGCTCATCCTCACGAGCATACCAAGCTGTGCAATGAGTCATTATATTCTCTCATCTGGACTCTATCTGGTGTTTTAATAGTTGTGCCCGAGGGTCATTAATCTTTTGTAAGACTTCCTGCAGTTTAAAATTTTTTTTTAACAGTGGTACTGTAAGGGTTAATGTTCAGCTGCCAGCATGGAACACAGATACTTTTGCTTATTTATTTTTTGTTTTTGTGGAAGGGAAGTTAATGAGTTACCAATTTAGAAGCATGCTGGGAATATTGACTACATTTTAACACTGCTTTTGAGTGAAAATAAGTAGGTCAAGTAATAGAACATAGAACATAGAACAGTACAGCACAGAACAGGCCCTTCGGCCCTCGATGTTGTGCCGAGCAATGATCACCCCACTTAAACCCACGTAACCCGCATACCCGTAACCCAACAATCCCCCCATTAACCTTACACTACGGGCAATTTAGCATGGCCAATCCACCTAACCCGCACATCTTTGGACTGTGGGAGGAAACCGGAGCACCCGGAGGAAACCCACGCACACACGGGGAGGACGTGCAGACTCCACACAGACAGTGACCCAGCCGGGAATCGAACCTGGGACCCTGGAGCTGTGAAGCATTGATGCTAACCACCATGCTACCGTGAGGCCCCTAATGTAAACTAAATACTGCTTAGTATCTTGTACTAAGCCTTATTATGATAATAAGTTGTTCTTCCGAAGGACAACAAAATGCGTACTCAAATTATTTTAAACCGAGGGCAAAACATTCATATATCCTCTTGCGTATGTTCCCAAGCTTTATCTCTTCAAAGTTGTTTATTTCACACTATAAGTATAATGGTTTTCGACTGCATAACACGGGAGAACGTGCAGACTCCACACAGACAGTGACCCAAGCTGGGAATCGAACCTGGGGCCCTGGAACTGAGAAGCAACTGTGCTAACCACTATGCTACCATGCTGCCCAATTGATGAATACTTAAAGTAGAAATCTCAAAGAGTGAGTTGTGCATTCTGGGAAGACACAGATCTGCCTCCTGGGCTGGGAGAAGCTACGCATTGCGCTCTGGACCAGTGCGGGAATTGAGTGAGGTGCGAGACTGCTGAACACGCAGCAGCCATTACAAATCCATTCATCTTTTCTCTATCTAATTGGCAGATAGTTAACCCACCCCCAATACACAGACTAGTTGACCAGGAGCAGGCCTTGCTTGTAGTGAAGAACCTTCACTTCACATTAAGATGCCCATTGTTACTCTTTTTAATGGAATATTATCC